>NC_059336.1:24770370-25075277 GCF_018350155.1 Leopardus geoffroyi | reverse complement strand
AAAACACATCCTTGGCTTGAGCATTTGTTTGTGACCTAGTAGGTAAACAGGTCTGGGGAGCAACTAGACTTTGGATAGGGTCAAATAGATCATGGTGTCAGGGACAGTTGCCATTTTGGGCCTGGCTTCTTGGCTTCAAACTGGCCATAGTTTGGAGTGGAAAGAATGAAGTTACAACTTGATAGGTTAGGAAAGTTCTCACATTAAATATCACCATCTGGGAGGCTCTGTCATTTGAGCATCTGATTTCAACTCAGGTCATGATCTCATGGTTTGTGAGTTCGTGCCCCAGGTTGGGCTTTGTGCTGACAGGTCAGAGCCTGGAGCCTGCTTCAGAGTCTGTATCTCCCTCTCTCTCTGCCCTCCCCTGCTTGCACCCTGTCTCTCAAAAATAAATAAATATTAAAAAAATTTTTAAATTCTCTGTGGGAAGCAGCTTCTATAAAGCTATCTCAGCCCTTAAGAGAGCTTCACCTTTACTCCCCTTGTTTTGCAGTTGAAACTGAGGCCCAGGGAAGAAAGTAGAGCTTTTCTTTAGGAACCTAAGCAGCAGCCATAGGTCCTGGGCAGACCCCTCTTCAAACTCCAGATCTTTGTTGGATGCTCCTGCCTCACACACTCTTAGGGCATGAGACAAGGTGTTTTGGCATACTTTGGGATGGTTGGTAGAGCTAGGCAAACTCTGTTTCTTGGCATAGCCCTATCATCCTGAGCAAAGGGAGGGTTGAGGTGGCAGTTAGTAATGTGCTTAGTCTCATCTTAGCCCAAAGGGTCTATTTCTGTCACTAGCATCAGATTGACCTTATTTTTTCTACATAGAAAGATGTAGAAGATAGTTCAGCAACAAGGAGCCTCAGTGCCAAGATAGATCCATCCCTCCTTGTGTTTCCTCCCTTCCAGCTCCTTCCTCCTTGAGCCCTCCCCTGTGCATCACCTACCTTCCTCTTTGAGCCCTCCCTTAATGCATCACCTACGTTCTCCCACCCCCCATCCCCACTCTTTTATTCTTTGTATTTGTCTCATTGTTGCCCTTCTCCTCCATGGGGAAATTCTTGTAATCCTCTGCAGTAGGCAGAGTCTGGGATTGGACCTGTTTCCAGGGTTTTTAAGGGGACTTGCTCTCAAGTAGGGCAACTAAATAAAGGAGAATAGACATTTTTAAACTGCCCCCTCTTCTCCACCTCACCCCAGATTGGAAAGGATAAAATCTCAACTCTGGGCTTGGCTGCAAGGCTCGTACAATCTGGTGCCACCTCACTTTGCTACCTTCTGTCAGCAGCATGGTAACACCACTGTTTCCCTGTGCTCCTGCTCAATTCAGAATGACTTTGTTATTTGACTGTTTCTCTGAGTAGAAAGCTCTCAGCTCCCTGCCCCCTTTACTAGACAAGCTCCTGTTCATTTTTTCAAAGCATTTCAAATGCCATCTTCTCAATGAAGCTTTCCTTGATCACTCCATAAGCAGAATTAATATTGGTCTTCTTTGCACTTTGCTTCTACTTCTGTAGTTGTACTCTGCTGTTGTATCACACTCAGATCTCCTCTCATTCATGAAATTAAGATCTTATGGGCCAGGGGACAGTGTACTACTTAACTGTTTCCTCTGTGTCTCTGTAACAGGCTTGGCATAAATAGTACTTGCAGAATGAATAACAGAAATGTATGTGTACTGATACCCGTGGTATAAACTTGAATATTAAATGCTACAGGTAAAATGTGACAAAGTGCTCTGGAACTTTATGGGAATTTTTTTTTTTTTTTTAAGATTTTTATTTTAAGTTTGTTTATTTGAGAGAGAGAACAAGTGGGGGAGGAGCAGAGAGAGAGGGGGAGGGACAGAATCCCAAGCAGACTGCACTGTCAGTGTGGAGCCTGATCTGGGGCTCGAACTCACAAATCTGTGAGATCATGACCTTAGCCGAAATCAGGAGTCAGGCACTTAACGGACTGAGCCAGCCAGGCACCCCCCCACCCTCTTTTTAAAAATTTATTTTGAGAGAGCACATGTATTGGGGGGAGGGGAAGGAGGGGGTAGAGGGAGAGGGAGAGAGAATCCCAAGCAGGTTCTGCACTGTCCGCGTAGAGCCTGACACAGGGCTCAATCTCACGAACAGTGAGATCATGACCTTAGCTGAAATCTAGAGTCGAATGCTTAACTGACTGAACCATCCAGGTGCCCCCCTTTTTTATTTTTAGAGAGAGAGCATGAGTTAGGGGAGAGTGGTTGAGGGGGGCAGGAAGAGAGAATCTTAAGCAGGCTCCATGCTCAGTATGGAGCCTGACACAGGACTCAATCCCACGACCCTGGGATCATGGCCTGAGCCAAAATCAAGAGTTGGATGCTCAACTGACTGAGCCACCTAGATGCCCCTGTGGAAGTTCTTGAGAACTACTAATTGGGAGAAATCTTGGAAGTTTCTAAAAACTGGTAGCATTTGAATATGTCCTTGAAAATTCAGAAGAAATTCAACTTGGCAAAGATGGTGGGAAGAACATTCCAGATGGAGGAGATGATTGGAGTAAAGGCAGTGAAGAAGTACAGAGATTCAGGCCACCACGTACTGCACCCATCTCTTTAGCCAGAATCCTGTTAGAGTGTGTGCTAAGTTTCTAGACCAGCCTAAAGGAAATTCTCTCTCCTGTCTTTTGTACCTTTTTTCTTTTGTGTTCTTCTTTCCTTCTCATCTCTTTTTTAAATATCCTTTTTTTAAATGTTTATTTTTGAGAGAGAGTGTGAGAGGGGGAGGGGCAAAGAGCGAGGGGGACAGAGGATCCAAATCAGGCTCTGCACTGACAGCAGTGAGCCCATTGTGGGGCTCAAACTCAAGAGCTGTGAGATCATGACCTAAGCCGAAGTTGGGTGCTCAACCGACTTAATCACCCAGATGCCCCCTCCCTTTCTCTTACAACCTACTTGACGCCCCCCCCAACCTTTTCCCTTTCTTTTATCTTCCTGTTTCTTCAGTCCTCCCCCCCACCCCGCTTTTTAACTTTATTGTTGATCTTTTTCTACCTATTTTCTTCTTTCTTGCCCTCTTCCCCAAATTACCCAGGAAATCCAGTACTTTGGGTTGAAATGTGAATCAGCTATACAATATTTAACTCCAAATAAACACCTCCCTTTGTGAAGAAGTAATTATGGCATAATTGCTTCTTATGTGTCTGTTGTGTTTTATTGGCATTGTTTTTTTTTAACCTCCCACGATGCTGGGGGTGTCGTTACCATTTTTTTTTTCTTTTTTTTTTTAGTAGTTGTCATAATGTCAATTTTAATGAGAAATTTCTGCAGACAGTCTTGCCCTTGAGTGGTATGAGCCTTCAGGCAAAGCTAGGGCTGGTGGATGAGTCAGATACGCTCAGGGATCTGTTTTCTCATGCATATGAGTGTCTAGGCCACACACACTCCCTCCAGTCCCTGTAAGTTCATATGCTTTGCAACACATAGACACAAAATTGAGTTATAAAGGTGCACACATTGCTTCTCTTCCATACACATCCATATAATCTCTCTTACACCTTCGAATTATGTACTCCCCACCCCCCCTCCTGCCATGTACCAACACATTTATCCTCCTGTACCTCCAGTTCTGTTCTATTTTCTAACCAGGTACTCAGTATGTGTTGCAAAGGTATCTGCAAGCCTGTCTCACAGACACCACACTATTTACTCCCTTACATATCCACATAGGTCTTCCTCTGTACACAGACACATCTCCCTACACCTTGGGTCTCGTACATTCCACACCACACCATCTCCCACTGTTGCCTACACCCCTTCCTTAGGTATTTCTAATCTTCATAAGAGACATTTTACTTTCAGACTAGTTTTGAAAGGAAATGTCTTTGCTCATAGCCAAACTTGTGGACCACTAGGAAGTCTGAATTATTACTTATGACAGACCCTTCTGAGGCCCCTAGAATAACTTTGTTATGGTTGGGGTGGGGGAAGGCTGGATCAGACAATAGCTGGTTTCTTCTAAATGGTACTACTGTGACCCAAGGTGGATTTGAACATAGCTATAAACTGGTCCTGTGATTTCAAGGTTCACTTCTGTTGGAAGATGATCATATACTTCGTAAAAGAACCACTGCATATGTTCTAAATCAGGTTCTCTAACAAGTTCCTGGAGTGCTTCTGTTGTGTAGCCAGGTTGGAGGCAGTTATCAAGAGGAAAGAAATAGAAGTAAGATCTGCATTATCTTTTTGTACCACCATGGACAAATTATCTTTTCTGGACCTCAGTTTTCTCACTTGTAGCATAAACAAAGCTCATGCTCATAAAGGACCCTTTTGGCTCTAAAATTTTATGCTGCTTTATGAGTTCAGTCTGGGATCCTTTTCTACCACAAAAGTGTTGGTTCTCTGGGTCTACCCTGGGCAAGAGTATTTTAGGCTTTGGCCAGAGGCCAGCAGAGGCAGCCTAGGCCCTGACTTTCTATCAGAAGCACTGACACAGGTCCTAATTAGAAATGGGTCAATATGGGCCGGTAGCCAGGCCTGGGGAGCCTGGGAGAAGCCTCCCCTAGCTAGGGAGAATCTGATGACCATGAAGTAAGTGGCTTTGGTTACACTTGTCAACACTTCAGTTCTGCTGGTATAGTCTTCTTCCCCTGGGACCAGTGGGCAGGGCTGCCCTGAGCAAACAAGGAAATGGTTAACTTGTATTCCCTTTGGTATGTTTTCCTCACCTCTATAAACTTACAATATGATGCTAGGTTTGTAGGACAGGTGTCCTCCTCAGTTGGAAAAATCACTTATTGAATACCTACTAAGTGCTCAATACTGGTTTAAAGCTCCTTTGTGTGTTTATTTCTCCTCTGACAGCCTACAGGGATAGGTTCGAAAAGGAAACTGAAGCTCAGAGAAGTGAAATGACTTGGCTGCCGCATGTCACACAGCATGTTCTTTATTGTACTACACTACGTTTCTAGTATTTGCAACACTGATTCCAAGCTGATGAACTGTTTTCTACTGGGGCCATCCCTTACCTTTTTACCTATTGAACTGGAGCTCAGGCCCTCTCCCTGGAGCCCTTCAAAGACTGGAGGAAATTCTTTAAAATCATTGATGAGGAGGAAGGGAGGAGATGCTCTGCTTGCTTTTGCTTTTGCTCTTCTTTCCAAAGTCCCTAAGGAATGAACAGGCTCTAATGGGAGAGATCAATCATCATTTGGGATCAATGGGAGGACTTCCTCTTGCATGGAGTGCAGAGTCAGGTTTCTGACCGGGCTGTGTGCAAGGAGGGGGAAGGGACTCATGACTGGATATTTCTAGGTGTTGTAGAATCTGGGGGCTTAACATGTTCAGCTACCGGTGTGGTCATTCAATTTGTTGAGTATTTCCAATGTCTCAGGGCTTGTGCTAGTGCTAAGGATTCCCAGATGAAGACCCAGTCTCTGCCCTGAAAGACCTCACAATCTAGCATCAGAGTCAAACAAGGAAACCATAGTATTCTGTGTATGCCTTAATGGAGGTGTGTGCAAGGGATTCTGGGATTACAGAAGCAGGAAGGCGGGCTTTCCTGGGGAAGATAACTTTGATCTGTTCTTTGAAGGAAGAGGATGAGTTGAGGCAGGCAAAGCAAAGAGCGCCACTCCATACTAGGGAATTAGCACAAAGAAAAGCATAAAAATGTGACGAGCAACTCCTGACAAAGGGGTGGACATTAACTCAGCCCCTAACATGTAGCAAATCAGATTGACAGCCCTAAGCTCTCGCTCCTTGCCAAAGTTGGGGCTATAATCCAGCTACTGTGAATGGCAGTAACACAGGAGCAGCAGGCAGGGAGGAGGAGGTAGATTTATTAGCAGGTGCTGACTGAAACTTAGTTTTAGGGAGGAAACTAAGGAAGGAAGCTGAAGAGCAGCAGCCCTCTGTCGTCTGGGCCAAGCCTACAGAGGTGCTGGGGGTTCTAGGCAGTGGTTTGAAAACTCATCTGGCCCAGGCACATGTCTTTGGTTTTCCCATGGCAAAATCCTCTGCTCCACTCGGACTGCCCCTCCTTTCTATGTTCTTTTTAAAAAAGAAATTAATGGAATCTGTTCAAAATACCCCTGAAATGAAATTACATTTTTAACTCTAATTACCCTAATTAAAATTTGACAGCCTTAATCCTGAAATGGCAGATATGCTAAGTACCCCATGCCTGTGACAAGCTCACTTACCCAGATGGAATGTTGTTCTGTTCTGGGCTTAGGAGAAAAATTCTTTTGTGTGTTTGTTTTGTTTTTTTTCCCATCAGCAATTTAGTCTTTGTTCTCACAGCTTTCCCAAGCTAGGATAGCCATACTTGTGGGCTATAGGCTTGCCCAGGACTTTTAATCTCCATAGAGATCCCTTTGTATTCAGAGGTGATACTCCTGATGATTCTTAGCACATACCTTTGAATTTCCTCTTCAGTTGAGGTTGGACTTCATTCTGTGAGCCTCTCTCTGGGTGAAATCCTCTGGATACCAGGGAACTGTGCTTATTAGAAGACTGTTTGCTGATCTAGGGCTAAGTATGGGTCTAGATCACTTTATGGCTGGTATTGAGGGTAACAGTTTGAGGTCAGGGACAGGGAGCTCTGAAAGTAAGATCTCTCGTCTCTTCACATATCTTGCACAGGCTAGGGCCATCTAGTGAAATGCTTGGTCTTAACTAATTACCCGTGAGCCCCAGGGAACACAATGGGGAGAGAGATGGGACACCCCTTGAAGTAGACTGAAGGCTTTGATGCTCTGAGTCATCTCACGGTTCTGTTAGAAACAAAGTTCCCTGTGTTCTAGTGACCTCCTTTCAGCCTTAGAAGCCTGTTCAGTCAGTGGACACTGGACACTGGGTGCTATGTGAGGTACTGCAAGGGACACAGAGTTGAATGTGACACAATGCCCCCGAGAAGCTGACAATGTAGGGAAGTGGGGAGGGAGTGGTGGGTGAGGAACAGCCATATAGATGACTGATTACATAAGGCAAGCAAAGATTTTTCACAGGTGTTGGTATTTGAGCTTGTTTCTGAATAGGTAATATTGGCAAAGGAATGGAGGGCATTGCAGGTGTCAGGGAATATCATGGGGGAAAGGTAGGAAGTTGCCAGGTGACAGTTTGCTGTGATTGGAGTATACTGTGCAGGGGAAGGATATGGTAGAGGATAGGGGTAGAGTTTAAACTTCATCTTGTAGGCAGAGGGGATCCATGAGGGTTTAGGGCTTGTCATATGGGTGTGTATGATGGATTGGGCAACAGGGTGATTGGAGACAGATTAGTTAGAACGGGTGTCAGCAAACTATGGCCTGTGGACTGAATCCAGTCTGCTGCCTCTTTTCATAAAATTGTACTGGGCTACAGCTACACTTCTTTGCTCCTCTGGGATTGTTTTTATATTACAGTGGCAAAGTTGAATACTACAGAGACTGCTGTAGCCCACAAAACCTAAAATACTTACTATCTGGCCCTATACAGAAAAAGTTTGCTGACTTATGAGTCAGAAAGTAATTATGAAATTTTTGTAAGAGAAGATAAATGTTAGGACTAGGCCTGAAACAGATTGGAAGTATCCAATGAGACTTCTCAGAAGGAACAACTGAATGCTTTAACAGAGGACACTTGCCTTGCCTACCTCTAAAAAACTTTATGAAGGTCAAATTTGCTGAAAGTCACCGTGGTTACAAAAGGACTCGAGATGCCAACAACTCCCAATTTGCCGTTATTAGCTTTGTGACCTCGGACAAATCACTTAACTTCCCAGAAGTTCAGGTGAGTATGGTGAATAGACCAAAGAAAAGACTCAGTCCCGGCAGATTCTCCACATGGTGTAGGGCTCTTGCCACTTTTGTGCTTCAGTCTGAGCGCCCTCTAATGGAAAAGACCAGTATCCTCAAATCTGGAACGTAGTTTGAGTTGAGAGGTTGGGGATCTGTGGGCAGAGGGTTTTGATCACCCAGAGCAGCTGCTGTTATGGGAGAGGGGCTCATGAGTCTTTGAGGACACTGTGTACCATTCTTCCTTAACTGCTGACACTTGTTCTAACCAGATTGAACTTTGCATCAAGAACGTTTTAGGCCTGTGTAAACCTAAAGGCTGGATTTATTTCTCAGTCATCTCTCCCAGCTAGAAACTGCATAAGTACTGTTTGGCATCCTTTATGAATTTCTCCCTGCCACTAGATTGACACCCCTCCCGCCATGCCTCATTCCCCTTTTCCTAGAACATTGTGCATCTGCTCTATAGGATAGGAAAAAACACTACATGGGGAGACCACAGTGGTGGGTTCCAAACTCGTTTCCCTTTAGCTTTCTTTGTGACTGAAGTCACAGTTTGTTTCATGTCTCTGGTCCTTCTGTAGGCTTCAGTACAAATGGCTTTAGCCATTTCTTGGAATTTGAGATTTTTTTCCCCCTAAGACCGTAACTTCAGAACACAGCCTTCCCCTACCTCCTACTTTCCCTCCCTCCTATCAATCTAGAATATTAGTATATTCCCACACCCCATTTGCTTGAAATTCACAGCCTTTGTGAGGAGAGTAGTCCTATCTCTAGCTGTTTTTACTGGCAGGTTCTAGGAACTGTCACTCAGTCTAATTACTGGCATGGAACAGGCCCTGGAGGTCAGGTCCATGTGATCCTAGAGGTTCAGCAAGGCATGGTGTTTCTAGGATGGGCAGTCTAGTTCAGTACAGGCAAACATTTGGCCCTGGGCATCCATGATACAGTAGAGGAAGGTGTTGATCCAGGCAATTTGCAGACTCCCCCCCCCCCCCCCCCCCCCCATTTAAAACCTCACAACTCTGAGATAGGTGATATTCCTATTTTACAGACGTGGAAACTGTTTTAGAGGATCATTCAGTAAACATGACTCACTCATTGAGGGTGCAGGGAAACAAATATTCCTTGTTCCCAAGTAAGGGAGAGTGGTAGAGGACATAAACAAGTAAACGTTGATCAAAGCTCTAAGAGGATACTTGAGAGCAAGAGAGCGAGAGCAGTTAAAAGTAACTGTGTCTAAGGATACCTTGTTTTGGTGGCAGAGCCTGGGCTCAAACCCAGGTAGATCTGCATTCTATTTATACTGTACTGTGCTGCCTTCCCTGCAGAAGGGTGGGGAGGGCAGCAAACTCAAGTGCAAGTTCAGATTTGTAGGCAGTCTCTGGAGAATGGCTTTAGTCCTACAAGGGCCTGAATTTTTAGGCAGGTGACTAGGGCAGGGGTTATCACATGGACTTGGGCCCTTTTGTAAAATAGAGCACATAATTTTGTAACCTCTAGAAGGTGAAGTCTGGTGGTCAGCACTGGCTGACCTGGTATCCTGGAATACCACAGGGAGCCCATAGTCATCTCTGCTAGGAGAATGGGAGGAAACATTGATATCCAGGCCCTGTGGGTAGGGGATGGAGGTTGCTGTTCAGAGTGATTTAAGTATTTCCTGCTGGAGTCAGAATTAGTTTGAGGACTGGATTGCAGTTGCTGATCCCACCTGAAATGATAGAGCTAAGATAGACACTGAAAGGGAAGGGAAGAGATTTTAGAGGCTGACAGGAGCTGGCCTTCAGGCTAAAAAAATAAGCCTTATTAGATTCTAACATTATTACAGCTTAAAAACTTAAGCCATTTTCTTCTTAGTACAGCCTTTGCAAATACTGGCTCCTTTTCCAGGAGACCAGGCCATGGCTAGCTCTAGGCTGTAATATCCTTCAGTCCTGCTTCACCTTGGGTCCTCTCCTCTGAAGCTCCCAATAGTGCTAGATTTGGTTTCTTCATTTGTGTCATGGGGATTGGACTAGCAGACTGAGGGCTTTTTTTTTTTTTTTTTTTTTTTTTTTAACTTTTTGAAGTTTATTTATTTATTTTGAGAGAGAACAAGTCAGGAGGGGCAGAGAGAAGGAGAACAGAATCCCAGGCAGGCTCTATGCCATCAGTGCAGAGCCTAATGTGGGCTTTGAACTCATAAACCATGAGATCATGACTTGAGCCAAGGTCAAGAGTCAGGCACTTAACTGACTGAGCCACCCAGGCACCCTTAGCAGACTGAGGTTTAAGTGTACTGTCCTTAGCATCTCTTTTAGCCACCAGATCTGAAGTTCATTTTTAAGGCTAACTTTGAATCTCACTGTTGATATCTACAGTCTTCACATAACTGAACTGAATACCAGCTAAAATGGCACAGATTCTTTTTTTTTTTGCCTGACCATCTACTTGTGATTAGTTATTTATTTTACTTTTTATTTATTTAAAAAATTTTTAAATATTTATTTATTTATTTTTGAGAGAGAGAGAGACAGAGACAGAGCACAAGTGGGGAAGGGTAGAAAGAGAGAGGGAGACACAGAATCCGAAGCAGGCTCCAGGCTCTGAGCTGTCAACACAGAGCCTGATGTGGGGCTCAAACTCATAAGTCATGAGATCATGACCTGAGCTGAAGTCTGACGTTCAACCAACTGAGCCATCCAGGCACCTTTTTATTTATTTTTTTAATGTTTATTTATTTTTGAGAGAGAGTGCAAACAGGGGAAGGGCAGAGAGAGAGAGAAAGACACAGAATCTGAAGCAGGCTCCAGGCTCTGAGCTGTCAGCACGGAGCCCGATGTGGGGCACGAATCCATGAACTGTGAGATCATGACCTGAGCTGGTCAGACACTCAACTGAGCCACCCAGGTGCCCCCATCTACTTGTGATTTTAATTTGGGGGTAAAATTGACATTATCTCTCAGATCCTGGCTTTCCACCCATAACTGAGATTCTTGGGCTGAGTCCATATCTACAGAACCTTGCTTTTTAAATACCTATTCAAAATCAGTATGTGAACTTGAAACTTATAGTTCCTGGTTCCACATTGAGGAACCTCCAAAGTCATTCTGAACTGTAGGAAGAGGAAGTGCCCTGATTGGAAGTAGGCATCTAGCCTTGCCACTGACTTCTTCTGTGACTCTGGACAGATCCTCTTGCCACTCTGGTTTTACTGCCCCTTGTAAAATGGTGGGGCGTCTTCCATCTCTGGTCTCATCAGGGACAGAAAGCCATCTTTGTATACAGTGCAGTTGCAGAGCACTATCTGGCCCAAGCTTTGGTGTGTGGGTTACAGATTATAAACCTTTAGATTCTCCCTTTCAACTCAGAAGGGGGAAGGGGGAACCATCCAACTGTCTCATTAGCATGGAGAAAAGAAAACAGTAATTACTTGTTCCTCCCTTGATGATTCCTGCGGGGTTGGTTCTTCTAGGGAAGGAGGAGGGGGAAACTGGAGACAGCTCCAGCTGAAGAAGAAGAGCTGTTAGCTGTTCAGAAAATGCAGAGGCAAGAATGATTGTCTTGCACATCTGTTGTATTCTCTGGACATTCCTCCAGGCAGCCTAGAGACTGCCTGGATTGAGTTTCATCTATTTATGGCACAAATACTGTTCTCATATACGGACATGGATTAGGCTCAAGAGCCCTAATGTCACCTGTCATAAGAAGCCAGCTGCCCTTGAGGGCCTCCTTTTGTGATATGCTGGGCATCCTGACAACCTGTCTTTGTTGGGGAGTAGAGGAGGGTTTTACTGAGCTATTTTGTGACCTGGCTGCATTTTTATTATGTTGTGAGTCATCTTTTTAGCCCCATGGCAAACCACAGCCAGTTGGTTTATTATGCCTGGGCACAGGCTACACAATAGAGTCAGTCACAAGAGTCAAGGTCAGGTATTCTTGTGAGTGGGAGGAGTCTAGAACTGCAGGACCATGCGGTTTGGTCAAGGCTAGGAAAAGCAGACCTCACAAGGATTGAGGCAGTTAGAGTTTTGAGGCCAAGAGGGTTAGGGGGCAGCTAGAACAGAACTAACAAATAAGGTTGGCAAGCATGGCTCCTGGGACAAAGGCTGTTTGTTCAAGGGCCAATCTTACACTCTCTGGATATGGGCATTTTGCACCCTCAAGTGCTGATCATAGCAGAAGTGGGTCTGAGGCCACCTGCAGGTGAGCCCTGCTTGATTGAGCTTGGAGCTCTTATGCTATGATTATTTCCTGGGGCTGCTCATTCTTGCCTTGGTTGCTACCCTAGAGGCCTAGAGAACCCAGCTTCTATTTTCCTTTCCCTCTCCAGAGGAAAATATCACTTCAGCAATACCTTTCAGTCAGTCTTCCTGTAGGCCCTGGAGATTGCTTTTCTCTAAACAGCAAAGTTTTGATAGAAACATGCTATTAAAATTTTCCTTCCTTCCTTCCTTCCTTCCTTCCTTCCTTCCTTCCTTCCTTCCTTCCTTCCTTCCTTCCTCCTTTCCTTTCCTTTCCTTTCCTTTCCTTTCCTTTCCTTTCCTTTCCTTTCCTTTCCTTTCCTTTCCTTTCTTTCCTTTCTTTCCTTTCTTTCCTTTCTTTACAAATGTAGATGATTTCTTCTATCACAATCTTTCCTTAGCCCCCCTGAAGCACTCCCTTGTCTTGTTCCAGGCCTTTTGCTTGGTTCCCCACTCTCCCAAAAGCGTTTTATGTCCAGGACTCCGTTCTTCCCCCAATTTTCTGTTAATTCACTTCCTGGCTCCTCTCCCCTAGTTGCCAGCTGTAGTTGTACTCCTGTAGAACGTGCTATTGTTTATTTAAAATAATGTCCTGTGGGAATGCAAGCTGGTGCAGCCACTCTGGAAAACAGTATGGAGGTTCTTCAAAACTCTAAAAAGAGAACTACCCTACAACCCAGCAATTGCGCTACTAGGCATTTATCCACAGGATACAGGTGTGCTGTTTCGACGGGACACATGTACCCCCATGTTTATAGCAGCACTGTCAACAATAGCCAGAGTATGGAAAGAGCCCAAATGTCCATTGATGGTTGAATGGATAAAGAAGATGTTGGAGATACACACACACACACACACACACACACACACACACAAATGGAGTATTACTTGGCAATCAAAAAGAATGGTATCTTGCCATTTGCAACTACATGGATGGAACTAGAGGCTATTATGCTAAGTCAAATTAGAGAAAGACAAAAATCATATGACTTCACTCATATGAGGACTTTAAGAGACAAAACAGATGAACATAAGGGAAGGGAAACAAAAATAATATAAAAACAGGGAGGGGGACAAAACAGAAGAGGCTCATAAATATGGAGAACAAACTGAGGGTTACTGGAGGGGTTGTGGGAGGGGGGATGGGCTAAATGGGTAAGGGGCATTAAGGACTCCTGAAATCATTGTTGCACTATATGCTAACTAATTTGGATGTAAATTTTAAAAAATAAAAAATAAAATGAAAAAAATAAAATAAAATAATGGCCTGACCCAAGGGAAGGACTGCTTCTCTTCAGACTAACTTATAGTCATCTGTGCCATTGTAAAGTGCTTCTCAGAAATAGGGACGATATGCACATCTAGGACATAGTACATGCTGAATCTTGCAAAGGTGTTCATAGCATTGTATTCCCTCCTGGTATTAGGTTTTTTTGTAATTTTTTAAAGGTTTTATTAAGAAAAATTTTTTTATGTTTATTTTTGAGAGAGAGTAAGACAGAGCGTGAGTGGGGGAAGGGCAGAGAGAGAGGGAGACACAATCCTAAGTAGGCTCCAGGCTCCGAGCTGTCAGCACAGAGCCCAATGTGGGGCTCAAACCCATGAACTGTGAGATCATGATCTGAGCTGAAGTTGGACTCTTAACCAACTGAGCCACCCAGACTCCCCCTTTAAGATTTTATTTATTTATTTATTTTTAATTTTTTAAAATTTACATCCAAATTAGCATATAGTGCAACAATGATTTCAGGAGTAGGTTCCTTAGTGCCCCTTACCCATTTAGCCCATTCCCCCTCCCACAACCCCTCCAGAAGATTTTGTTTCTAAGTAATCTGTACACCCAATGTGGGGCTCAAACTTAAAACCCCGAAATCAAGAGTTGTATGTTCTACCAACTGAGCCAGGCAGGTGCCTCTTTATTAGGTGTTTTGATCTGGTATTGGAGTTCAGCCCAGGCTGGACCTGTCATGGCTTCTTGACTGTTTGATACAGTCCTGGAACATCTTGTCCTTTAGGGTGTGGTATCTAGTTTGGAAATCATCCCTCTTTCCTTCCTTACTATAACAACTGGCTGAGAGCTCCTTGGGAAGGCCTGGTAAGCCAAGTCCTACAAGTCTGGAACTTGATGGTACACTTGCACCCCTGCCCATCATTTCCCCAGGCATCTGAAACCAGTAGTTGCTTCATCAAGTATAAAATGGGAGAATTTGGTCCATTTCCTAAAACTTTATTATTGGTACCTATATGGGGGCGGGGAGGGGGTTCTCCTTATTTTTGAGCAGGAGAAAATGCAAGGTACATCGTAGAAAGAACACAGTCTTTGGAGTCAGACCTTGGTTTCAGTAAGTTCTGTTTTCTAGCTGTGTGGTATTAGACAAGTTATTTCTCTGAGGCTCAGTTTCCTCCTTTAAGATAGGGATAATTCTACTAACCTCAAAAGGTTATTGGAAATAAATGAAAATAATTACGGTTTTGGGCATAGGACATGATACATACATAATAGGTAATGGCAAATGTGCATTTTTTTCTCCTGGGTCTTTTTATTGCTTCTGATTTGTCCTTTTGTGGTACTTAAGTGGAATAATAATAACTATCCTTGAGTCACTTTTGCCAGGCTCTGAGCTGTGGGCTTTCCCAAGCTCTCACTTCTAATACCACATTTATGAAGCAGGAACTATTTTTAACAAATATAGGAAACTGAGGCACAGAAGGTCAGTACCTTGCCTAAGGTCACAAAGCTAGTAAGAGACAGAGCTAGGATTCAAACCCAGGTGTCTGATTCTAGAGCCTGAGCTCTTCACCACTGATCATTATTGATCATTACTACTTTTACTTTTCCTGAGTAATACATTACTTCTAGTGGTTCTTATTTTCTCTCTACTTGGACTTACGGGGATTTGCCTGCATGTGGTCCATGAGCTTTTCTTAGTCTTTTTTTTTTTTAATATATATATATATTTTTAATGTTTATTCATTTTTGAGAGATAGTGCAAGTGGGGGAGGGGCAGAGAGAGAGAGAGAGGGAGACACAGAATCTGAAGCAGGCTCCAGGCTCTGAGTTGTCAGCACGGAGCCTGACATGGGGCTCAAACTCTTGAACTGTGAGATCATGACCTGAGCTGAAGTCAGATGCCTAACCAACTGAGCCACCCATGTGCCCCAGGTTTTCTTAGCCTTGGTTGGTGCCTCATTTGATGGAAGTGTAGACAATGACCCTGTTTGCTCCAGTTCTTCCTAATTTTTCCACTCAGAGCAGATCCCTTCAACTGAAGGATGGTACAGCCCTCTTTCTTTCTTAAGAGACCATCCCCTCATTCCTTCTTTACCATTTACATAAAACCAAGTAAATTTACAGTTAAAGTGTTCTTGCCAATCTTCCTGATCCCTCTGAAGATCCTTCAGAAGAGCAGATGCTGTCTCCCTCTTACAGACATGGAAACTAAGGTCCAGGAAGGTGAAATTACTTGTCCAAGGTCACACAGTGAATTAGAGGTAGAGCTGGAACTAGCTGTTATGTTTTCTGCCTTTCTCTACTAAAAATATAGTAAGGAGAGGTGGTGTGTATAATTTGCAGATCAGACCTAAAGAAGGTTAAGCTTTATTAGGACCCAGATCAAATGAGTTCTGAAGGGACCCTGCCTCCATCATCCACATCTTCACCTTAGTTCTTTCATACATATTTGAGGAACACAGCAGAAAGGGAGAATCACTTTCCCCTTAGGGTTCAACAAAGCTTTCATGACAGTTTGCTGTGGGGAAGCATTCAGAGGCTGCAGTGTCTCCTCATCCATAAGGAAGGTTGGATTCCCAGGGCTTACTAGCCTGGAATGACCCTTGTGAAGGAGCAGAGGAATGTCAGAACCTGTATGTCTTCTGACTTCTGCAGGTTTTAGCTTAAGCCAGGTGAGGGTTGGGCTGGAGCAGGATAGTGGTAAGAACTGAGGATAGGAGCCCTGAGGAATTTCATTTTACGCCCCCTGCTGGTAGATTTTGTCAGGGGGTTTGGACAAGCAATTTGAAATTTATAAAGAGGAATTCCTACTACTCCTCTTAAAAAAAAAAATCCTTGGTTTTGGCACCAGAAAAGAAACCTTTCCCAAAGTCTAGGCCTTGGACATTTCAGTTGTGGCTGAGACATTACCTTCCTTTTTATCTTCTTCCTTCTCTCCTTTCACCCCTTTCTTCTCCCTCCTTTTTCTCCTATCCAGTCAGCTTCCCATTTCTTTCCTCACCTCTCCTTTAACTCCTGAAAACAAGAATGGGGAAAGGGTACCTTCAGACAACAGATTAGTTGATAGGTGGTAATATAGATACTGGGGCTACAAGTCATAACTTGGAGCTTGACATTTTGGACATTACATCTAGACCTCAGAACAATGGTTGATGGAACAGGTGCTTACTCATTCATTTATTTGCTTATGTACAGTGTCTTCTAAGTATAACCTGCCAGGCTCTGTTTCAGATACTTGGGCTATTCCAGTTAATAAGACCCTAAACCTGCCAATAAAATTATAGTCTTATGGGTAAGACATAGCAACAGTAAACCTCCTCCCCTACTCCCTCGCTCAAATCATTGAATTTTAAGGTGGGAAGAGCTTTAGAGTTTATTTGGTATTCCAGACCATGAAGTAAATAAACATACAGGCTTTGGAATAAAGTAAAGCAGACCTGGGTTCAAATTCTAGCTCTGCTACTTACTAGCTGTTTGACCTTGAATGGCACACTTAGCCTTGCCCATGTTCAGTTACCTTAGGTATAAAATGGACCTGCCATCACCTCTTCACATTATGAGAGTTAACTGCACAACACCTAGCTCAGTGTCTGGTGCATAGTAGTAGCATGTGTTTTTCTGTCATTCTGCATCAATGCCTGGCTTAAGTCCTTGCTCCTTTGAAACTTCTAAGGCCATCTCCTGTCAGCCTAGTTTCTTTTTCCATTTTTATAACACATGGAGCACTCTTTGAACTGTTGGATCCTACCTAATATTATTAGTCGTCCTTTACAGGAAGTTCACAGAGTCCCACCCTGGAATGCAAGGAGGATAAGAACTGTTCTCATCCATCCCTGTGTCTTCTATAACCCTAACTTAGAGCTGTGACCATGACCAACCAGGCCCAGGAAGTAGTTTTTTGATTGATTGGCTAAGAAGCCTTCTATAAATAAACTTCTGAGTGTTTTGCAGTGAAAAAAAGAGCTATTGAAGACCTGGCCCAAAGTCTCCCATCCTAACTCTTCTCCCACTCCCCTTCTGTTACCACATTGATTCTCACAAAATCCCTGTCCTGTAATCAGGATGGGGATTGTATCTCCATTTTGTAGAAATCTGAGGCTCAGATTAGAACCCAGGTCCTTTGTTGGGTGATAGATCCAGAGTAAGGTAAGAGTAGCAGGAATGAGAACAGAAATCTTAACTGACTAGGTCTTCGTTCTCTGGAAACAGCAGGAATCTTTACAAGGAAGAAGGAACAGAAGAGTTGGTTTTGAGGCCTTACCTGATGATGAGGCCAGAGTCAGGTCTAATCACACTTAGAGATGATTTGAGAATATGACAGAGTGGTGAGAAAGGGTTCAGAATAACTTCATAGATTTGCTAGGCCTTGAAGATTAAGAAGGATATGAATATGTACAAAATTCCAAGTGAGATGACAGCATGGACAAAAGGATGAGAGCTGGAAAGCCCATAATAGAGGTAAGACAGATGATGACTAGATGAAGGCATACCTAGAGAGCAAAGCTTAGGTGATTGGTAGCTATGATATTTTTTCCTCTTTTTTTCTTAACTTTTTTTGAGCAGGAAAGTGGCCTTGGGAGCATTAGTCTGGCAGTGTAGGCCCAGTAGTTAGAGCACAGAGGGGTAGGAGATTAGTGAAAGAGAGACTGGGGAAGACACTACTGTAACAGTCCTTGTAATGTCAATAATTTTTAAGAAATATTCCAGCATTGCAGGCAAGAGATAGATCCTGAACCAAGAGGAGGTTGACACAGTAGGGAATAAAGAAGAACAGTTTAGATGTAGAGCTCTTAGCGTGACAACAAAAAAACCATGAGGATTTGGCAATTGAGGGAATGGGGCATAAGGAAAGGAGAGGTTGGAGAGCATTAACATTTGGAGTCTCCGTACTTGGGAGAATGGTTATATCATTTGCTGAACTGCAGAGGCTGGGAACAAGGAGATGAGTTCAGTTTATCAACATGTTGAATTCGAGGTGCTAATAGTTTATTCCCCTTACTGCCCACCTCCTAGTGCCTCTGCCTTTGTCCTTTGATCTGGGCCTACAGAGATCCTTCAGTTCCATGTATTTCCTGCTTTGTTTCCAGGCCTGGAACCCCCGGGGGATCCCTCCACTCATGTCTTGGAGCAACTGTTTTCTCCCTGTCTGAAATAAGATAGTGCATGTAAGATGCTTAGCCTGGTACCTACTCTTTCAAAGTGTGCATTAAATGTTAGTGGCTATTAAATGGCTGTTGTCGTGGTTGTCATCATAGCTTTGTGATCACAGTAGCTAGAGATTTAGAGAAACGTCTGGAACCACCTGGCTAAAGGACAGTCATTTAGCTGGTATTCAGTAAGAAGTCTGGACTGCAAGTAAATGGAGAGGATTTCAGGCTGGGTGTAAATGAGGGCTCTGAGCCATATCAGCTAGGACTAGGGTAGGAGTATGTTTCCTGTCTTTTTCTTCTGTTTTTGAGAAGTTGGTGTAATGTGGTTAAGAGGGCAGGGCAAGCCCCAGAGGTTGGACTTCCTGAGTTCAGGTCTCAACTCTACCTTCCTCCTCCTCCTCCTCCTCCTCTTCCTTCCTTCCTTCCTTCCTTCCTTCCTTCCTTCCTTCCTTCCTTCCTTCCTTCCTTCCTTCCTTCCTTCCTTTCTTCTTCTTCTTCTTCTTCTTCTTCTTCTTCTTCTTCTTCTTCTTCTTCTTTTAAAGTTTATTTATTTATTTTGAAAGAGAGCATGAGTGGAGGAGGGGCAGAGAGAGAGAGTCCCAAGCAGGCTGTGTACTGTCAGTGCGGAACCTGACGTGGGGCTCAAGCCCACATACTGTGAGATCATGTCCTGAGCTGAAATCAAGAGTCAGACACTTAACCGACTGAGCCACCTCATTGCCCCTCAGCTCACTGCCCCTTCTGTTAGCTGTGTAACTTGGGCAAATTTACTTCTCCGTGCCTCAGTTTCCCCAGAAGTAAAATGGAGAAATAACAGCAATCTTCTGAGATTGTTGAAAATCCTTTATTTGCATTAATCTTTACAACAGTGCTTGACATGTGCTACTGTTCTCCACAACCCTAGAATCCCCTCTGTTCCACATTCCAGGTAAATACACTCTTTCTTCCCACCCAACAGAGGAAGGGATGAGTAGAGGCCTGAAGCCAGTTGTAGAGTGCTTGAAAGTTGTCCCAGCTGGGATCCAGGTTATCTAAGCCTGGAGGAACCTGGCCCAAGATGGAGGCAGAGAGTTGTCCAGATGACCTGAATTCATTTCCAGTTCTTTTTTTCTTTTTTTTTTTTTTTAAGATTTTATTTATTTTTATTTTCTATTTATTTATTTATTTATTTATTTATTTATTTATTTATTTATTTATTTATTGGGAGCATAAGTTGGGGAGGGGCAGAAAGAGAGGGAAAGAGAAAAATCCCAAGAAGGCTCTGCACAGACAGTGCAGAGCCTGACTTGGGGCTTGATCTCATGAACTGAACCGTGAGATCATGACCTGACCTGAAATCAAGAGTTGGGTGCTTAACTGACTGAGCCACCCAGGTGCTCACATTTATTTACTTATTTTTAAAGATTTTATTTTTACGTAATCTCTATACTCCCAATGTAGGGCTTGAATTTACAACCCTGAGATCAAGAGTTGCATGCTCTACCGACTGAACCGGCCAGGCACCCCTCCATTCCCAGTTCTGCCACTGATTTACTTTGACCTTGGGCAAGTCATTTAACCTCTGAGCCACAGTTTTCTCATATATAAAATAGGAATCATAATTAATTCCTCCATATATACTTAATATCTCATTCTTTCCCTCACTACATTCTAGCTATATTGACTTTCTTGTTCCTTTAAGCATAACAAGCTTATTCTTGCCTATTATTGCTGCAGGGTCTTTGCACTTGGTATTCTTCCTCTCTGAAACAATCTTCCCTCAGACCTTTGCAGATCTTACTCCCTCACTTCATTCAGGTCTTTTTTTTTTTTTTTTTTTTTTTTTTTAATTCTGAGCGATCATGAGCGGGGGAGGGGCAGAGAGAGAGGGACACACAGAATCCGAAGCAGGCTTCAGGCTCTGAGCTGTCAGCACAGAGCGTGATGTGGGGCTCAAACTCACAAACTGTGGAATCATGACCTGAGCTGAAGTCGGACACTTAACATACTGAGCCATCCAGGTGCCCCCATTCAGGTCTCTTTCTGGTGGTCATCCTTTGGAGGTTTCCCTGACTATTCTCACTCCTTGTCATTTTTTCCTCCCTTACTCTGGTTTATTTTTCCTTATAGCACTTAGCATGACCTAAAATAATGTATCATCAACCTATCTTTTGCAAAGATATAAGACGTGTGAGAGCAGGATCTTAGAATGCCTGCACTGACCTAAGTTCATCCCTATTCTGAGCAGGACCCTGACTGACTTCTCTCTTTTTTAGGTGAGCCCTATTCCCAAAGGCAGCTGGTGCTGACCCTGTAACCCAAAAGAGGAAATTGAAGGCTGGTGAGTGAGAGTCTTTGGCAACTCTGGGCAAGCTTGGGCCAAGATATAGGGTAACTAGTTTGGGGCTTATTTTTACCTTTAGTACAGGTAACTTATAGGCAATTGATTATTCTCCTACTCCATGTTTGAGATATTGGCATAGGCAGTTTCCTGTGGTGGGAGGAGAATTGAACTTGGCTCTCTTGGAATTGCCATAAGATGGTTTGGGATCATTTACCATGAATAACGCAAAGCAGGCTCAATTCTTTTTGGCTTCTGCCAGCTTTGTGTTGGGGGTTATCCTGAACCTGGCAGCTAAACTCATTCTCCTATAAGCTGTCTTAACATGACCTTGTAGCCCTTAGAAACTTTCCTGATTTCAGTCTTGACTGGCCTACCAAGCCCATAGGTCAGCTTCAGAAACTAGTTTTATCAGTCCTGGAAAATGTGATTATAAGTGGTGAGGATGGAGTGAAAGAGTTGGGGCTGTGTGAAGGGGAAATCAGGGGAAACTTAAAGGAAAAACCAAAGATGCTGAGACAGGAAGGGAAATCAACACATTAAGAACCAGTTGTGTTATGGGTCTCATTTAATCTAGACAAAATTTATGGATGAGGGAATTGAGGCTCTGATAGCTGAAATAAGTTGCCTGGAGTTCACATTTGGGAATCCATAAAGCTGATGTTAGAACCTGGTCAGTGTAAACACCATTGTTCTCCTTGACTTGGCAGACTTTCCTTGGGCTGTTAATCTCCCTGGAATCCTGATTTTTCTTATAAAGTTAAAAAAAGACCTCCTTAGGGATTCAGGAAGGAGATCCAGTTATTTGAGGGGCCCAGCAGGGAAGGCAGGAGTTTGGGGTTCCTTCTGAGGCAATGGCATTTCTAGTGAGGGGCCCAGGAGACTAAAAGTTGGAAAGAATCTTCATGCAGTTAAAGGCCCAGGCGCCAGCCATATGATTATAAGGGGGAGAAAATACCTATAACACATAATCGTAAACACTGGGATCAGCACAGATAGGGACCTGGAGAGCTGGGTTGGAGTTGGGAAACCTGTTTTTTTTCCTCTTCTCTCTCAACATCTGCCCTTGGACAATCTCTACTTCTGTATTTGTAAAATTGGACTGCTTCCCTGCACCCCCACATGTCTCTTGTGTGTACACCAACCCTGCAGGATGTCGTAGAGAATCAAATGAGAAATGCAAGTTGGAAGCTTTGTAAATTGTAAAGCAGCATGACCGAAATGAAAGAAAGTGAGAATAAAGCACTATAAGTATCTCTGGCACCTCAGTCCCTGACCTGTTTGCCACCCCACTCCCCAAAGGAAAAAGGGAAGGTTTTCCTTTGGAGTTTTGTGCTGTAAATCTTCTCCCATACCCTTCTCTTCCTCTCCTTCTTGTGCAGGTTCTGCCTGAGACTCAATCTTTCCACAAAGGAAGGGATTCCAAGGCAAACAGACAAAGCCAGGCAGCATCGGCAGCATGATTTGCAGCATGGGGGCTACAGAATGTAGGTTTAAATGCGCTCATACATCCTGGCTCTGATATTAAAGCACTTTTCAAGAGCCAGTCCCCAGCATGTGTCTGCCCTCACTGACTAATTCCACTTAGATGTTGCCTTGTTTCCTACTGTCCTGTCAGAAGAGGAAGGCTATTCCTATTTTGGCTCTAAGATCTTTGTGCATCCCCACCTCTTACCCTCCAACTAGTGAAAAATGAACTTATGCTAGAGCCTCATAATCTTATGAGAGGCTATGCTCATTCAGTTTTCCCCACCATCTCTCTCATGCCTGTGGTCAGTGATACAGACCACTCTCTTCACATTCTGTAACAATGGACATTTTGTTCTCTGTTCTGTTTGCTGGAGGGTGCACAGAGAGGTCTGTCCCCAACCTGGTGCTTTTGGAATCCATATTAGCCAACCTTCTGTCCTATTCTGAATCTTCAGGCTCTTGATGGCACCTCTTTTTGTCTGGTTAACCTAAGTTCTGTAGCTTCTTGCTTTCCCATGGCCTGGTGCTAAGCTTGGACCTTACTGTTACACCAACTGCCTTGTGAAGAATTCCATTATTGATTGTTTCAAACTATGAATGATTCCACGTGATAAAGTGTCTAGCTTATTTATCTAATGTACTCAAGTTTCTATTAAAAACAAGTTTCAACTAAAAAAACAAGGAAGCAAAGCATTGTCATCCTTAAGCCCTTATACAGCACTAATTTACTCCTATTTTTATGTGTTGTTGTAACAGGCTTAGTAATCTGGTTTCTAAACTCCCATAAGATTCAAAGCAGCATATCAAAAAGGGGGGAAGAGCTGCTATATTAACAGCTAGAGGAGAGAGCTGAAAGGTAAGGATAAAAGAAGAATGATCAGAAAGAGAAGTTAAAATGAGTATGGAGGCCATTTAGTTTAGGGGCAGCAGTCCTACAGACATCTATGTACTTCAGTGAAGTGGAGCTAGGTAATTTTTAAGGTAGTTCTAGGTCCTCTTAAAGGCCAGGGGGTATCAGAAAATGTTAAATTATATGTCTACTATATTATCAGATGCTGTACTGAATCCTCTACATAAGTTGATTTCATTTTCATAGCAGCTTGGGAGGTAGGTGGTGATATTCTCATTTTAGAAATTACTGAGGCCTAGAGACAGACAGTGATTGGAAGAGCTAAGCTTAGAACCCAGAAGAACCCAGCTCCAGACAACCAAATTTTTTTCTATTATCCTATATTGGCTCTTCCCTGTGACCTAAAACCCTGGTCTTTCTCAGCCTCTTGAGCCAGTGATTTCTTCCTGCTCCCCTTTTATTCACTCTCCTATATAAAACTTTATTTTTAAAGATATTCATTCATCCAGTGACTATTGAGTGTCAACCATGTGGCAGGCACAGTTTTAAAATATAGCAGTGAAGAAAATAGTTTTCTCTCTTATAGTTTACATTCTAGTGGAGGAAAATAAACAAATGAATGTGTACGAAGACAAAGCAGGGTAAGGGAATGGAGTGGGACTTCATGATGAAAAAAAGGCCTCTCTTGAGAAAAAGGCCTCTTGAGAAAATAAAATCTCTGCAGAAATATACAGGAACTGTAGTAGTGAGCTATGCTTAATATCTTGGGGAATAACATTCCAGGCATAGAGTACAGCAAGTTCAGAGACCCTAAAACAGGGAGCATGCTTACTGTGTTTGAGGAGCAAAAGGGAGCCAAGTGGCTAGAGGTGAAGTGACCAAGAGGGAGAGTGGAGTATGGAGAAGTCATAGGGGTAGACAGGGACCCAGATCATATAGGGCTTTATTCTGAGTGAAATAGGAAGCCATTGGAGTGTTTTGAGTAGGGGAAAGATATAGTCTGACATTCATTAAAAACCTGATTGCACCAGTTGAGACCTCCAGCACAATGTTGAATAGAATTGGTGAGAGCAGACACTCTTACCTTGTTCCCAATTTTAGGGGAGAAATTGTTTAGTCTTTCACTGTTAAGTGTAGTATTAGCTATAAAGTTTTTTGTTGATGCTATATATTAGCTATAGATGATGTTTATCAGGCCAAGTGAGCTTCCTTCCATTACTAATTTACTGAGAGGTTTTTTACCATGGATGGATGTTGGATTTTATAGATTGTGTGTTTTTTGTTCTTTATTCTACTAACATGGCACACTACATCAATTGATTTTTGGCCATCAAACTAACCTTGTATTCCAGAGTAAATCCCACTTGGTCAGAGTATATGATCCTTATTTATTTATTTATTTATTTATTTATTTATTCATTCATTCATTCATTCATTCATCCCCCCCCCCCCCCCCCCCCCATCCTCAGAGTGTATGATCCTATTTAGATGGTGTTGGATTTGGATTGCAGTGTTTTTTTTAAAGTTTATTTATTTTGAGAGAGAGCAAGTGGGGGAGGGATAGAGAGAGAGAGAGAGAGGGAGAATGGGACTACCAAGCAGGCTTCACGCTGTCAGCGTAGAGCCTCATGGGGGGCTGGAACTAATGAACTATGAGATCATGATCTGAGCCGAGATTGGATGCTTAACTGACTGAGCCACCCAGGTGCCCCTTACATTGCTATTTTGTTGAAGATTTTTGTGTCTATATTCATAAGGATTATTTACTTTTTGAATGTGTTACAGAATTTGCCAGGGAGGCCAATGTGGGCCTGGGCTTTTCTCTGTTGGAAGATTTTTAATTACTGATTTAATTTGTGTGTGTGTGTGTGTGTTGTTGTTGTTGTTGTTGTTGTTGTTGTTGTGGGCCGACTCAGACTTTCTGTTTCTGTTTGAGTCACTTTTGATAATTTGTGCCTTTCTTGGAATGTTTTCATTTCATCTAAATTGACTAGTTTCTTGGTTTAAAGTTGTTCATAGGATTCCTTTATAATTCTTTTAACGTCTGTAAGATCAGTCATGATAACCCTTTTTAAATTCCTGGTTTTGGCAATTTATATCTTCTCTTTTCTTGGTCAGTCTTGTTAAAGGTTTACCAATTTTGTTAATCTTTTCAAAGAAGCAACTTTGGTTACATTGTTTTTCTATTCCATTGATTTCTTCCTATAATCTTTATTACTTTCTGACTAGCTTTCTTAGGGGTAGTTTGCTTTTCTTTTTCTAGTTTCTTAAGACTTAAGTTATTTAAAATAACAAATTTTTAAGTTTATTTATTTTGAGAGAGCATGCTAGCGAGCACATGCAAGTGGATGAGGAGCAGAGAGAGAAGAGAGAGAGTCGCAAGCAGACTTTGCACTGTCAGTATGGAGCCTGATGCAGGGCTCGAACCCAGGAATTGTGAGATCGTGACCAGAGCTGAAAGAATCAGATGCTCAACCAACTGAGCCACCCAGGCACCCCTGACTTAGGTTATCTTTTAAAGGCACTTTGCAGTTCCTAAGAGTCATCTTCAGACTTGACTGATGTGTGGGCTGTCAGTGTGCTCCTGATGTAGTCTTTTCAGAAGTATCTGGAGCTTCACAGAGGGCCTAACTCAGAAACAGTGGAGTAGGCAAGTTGTCCACATTGTATGTGTTATCAACTGGGAGGGGGCAGGGCTAGACCCATAATGCTGGGCAGCCTTGATCCTGCCTATCTTAAGTCAGGATTTGAGTGAGGCCTGAGCCTCATGTAGAATATCGGGGTGATGCAACAGGAAGTCAGGTGATACATGGAAAGCCAGAGCTCCCCAGGCTTCTGAGGAGATTTTGCCTGATACAGAGCTGGAGGAGATAACTGCCCACTTCACAGATTTTAGAGGCTTCAAGATGGCTTTTGAGACCTTGCAGAATACCTCTGTTGCCTGATAATGATGAGATTCTAAGCAGAAATTTAATTCTATTAAAGAAATATGGCTTAAATGTAGATCTCTTAGGTAACATTGAGGCGTAAGAGCTCTGAGGAATACCTGGGCTTGTTGGTTACTTATTTGTGGCCTCTAGTTCCCACATCTGTGAACAAGGAATAACAGCTTCTACCTATCCAACTGTGTAAGGCACATTTCAAGTAAGTGCTGTATAAAACTGTTAAATACTGTACAAAAATGTAAGGGACTATTAATGTTAGTAATTATGGTGATAGGGACCAGGGACAGAGTCTGAGAAGGTCCAGGGGCAGTAGCAGTGCATTCTTATCCTTCAAGGTGTGGGATGAATGTCTGACCTAAGTGGGCTTTTGGCTTAGTAAGGCAGGAGGTTTCTTATCTGCCAGGGTAATCATCACATGGCTCCTAGAGAATTCTGTGGAGAACATCTGAGGGAGGCTACCAGGGCAGCTCATATAAGAAGCAGCTGTCCCTGTTTTTTTCCCCCACCCAGGAATTTTGCCCACATTTTATTACTTTGGTTCTAGAAACAGCTGGCTTTCTCAAGGGTTGCTGTCACAGGAAAGCAATAAGGTCCAGCTCACTTAGGGGGAAGGAATAGTATGTAAAAGGGCTCTGGGCTGTATTGGGCCCTGTGTCTCCCTCCTTCCTTCCCCAGTTTTCATTAAAACCAAAGAGGGTCTTTCTGTCCCACTGGAGCAGCAGGCCAGACAGAAGAGGGACTGATAGGTCCTTTAGGTCAGATCAGCTAGAGGGCAGTTCTAAGGATGTTGGCTGTGGCAGAGAGGCAGGGTCCTGAGCCTAAGCATAAGGCCAAGAGATCAAAAATCCAAGATGTGAAACTGGGAAACAATAGATGAGGAAACCGAGGTCTATCAGGAGCTGTGGTGCTAGACCCCTAAGATGAGTAGGACATAAGTTGAGGTGACTTAGGATTTAATGAGACAGATACAGAAAAATAATGAAACTATCCTACAAAAGCTTAAATTGCTTATTTTGAATTATCTGTCATTTTGTATTGTCTGAATTTCCACTCTTTTCCCACCCTCTTTGCCTCCCCCTGCCCTATTAGGATAATCTGTCAAGAGTTATTGCACTAAGTGCATAGGGCAAGAGACAAAAGTTACCTGCAGTATAACTGGTCTTTGGAAGTTTAATTACACCCTTCCTGTGTACCTCTGAGCTGTAGTTTCCTCATCTGCAAAATGGGAACAAAAATTGGGATGGTTATTGGGATGCTAATAGGAGATTATGAAGAAAAAAAAAATGCCTGGCCTGGATTGGTGTTCAGTCACTAGTGATTGAAATAAATGCTGATACCATGTGTTCAGTGTCAGATTATAATAGAAGGTGAATATTGCGACCCAGGCTCTTAACTCTGTTTTACTAACACAGCCTTGGAAAAGCATTTAGTATGTCTCAGCCTCAGTTTCTTCTGCTCTGAAAAGAAGGAATGAGATAGAAAGTTGACCTATAATTGCTGATGTCCCTTCTAGTTCTGTGCCTCTAAAGGCACATTGATCTGTGGTTCAAAGGCATCAAAGAGCCAAGAGGAAACAAAAAGTCAAGAGGGGGTCAAAGAAGCCTTCGAGTCAGTCCTGCTCGAGGCTGCAGCAAGGACAGTTACAATGAAAGCCATTATCTACAATGAGCAGATGTTGGAAGTGTCTGGGAGTCTGCTGCAAGGGCAGGGACCAGCATGTCACCCAGCATTTGGAAAAGAAATATCAAAGAGTGAATCAGAATGGCCCAGAAGGTTGGAGACAGTAGATGCCAAGTATGAGAGAGACCATGAGACATAGGACCCCAATTTGTGCTCCATTACCTCTTTCTGGGTGTTCCCAGTCAAGCGATTTCTCTTTCTGCAGCCTTCATACCCCTATCTTTAAAATGAGTTAGGTGATGTATTCTCAAAGGGCCTCTTTAGGGCTTTCTAAAATTTCACTGTTCACTTTCTTTTGGCTCTCCTTGGTGTTGAGGATTTATTTCATTTATATGCGAAGGCTTAACAAGTCACGCTTTGTCTAGCCCTAGAGTATTTAGAATGCTTTTGAAACCACAATTTCAGGCCACTAAGAATCATAAATTTTCAAGCTGAGGAATGCTTTGGTCCACCTGGTCCAACCCCTCATTTAACATTGGGAGATAATGCAGCAGAGTAGAAGACTATAGGCTTTGACAGCAGACTTTGAATTCAAATTCCTTCCAGTACTTGCTTGATCTTTTGGAGCTATAGTGTCATCATCTGAAAATGATGAGATAGAGTGATAATAGAGTAGGAGGCACATAGAGAATTACCATTATTTGGAGGAGGAAAGAAAAAATTGAGGAGAGAGAGATTAAGTCACCTGCTCAGGGTTGAACTCAGACCAGAACCTAGGTCTCTTGTGTCTCCATCTAGTTTTCTCCTCTCTGGAGCCAAGGTCAGTTGTAGTAGCAGAGATGAGATGTGTGTGTAGTAGCAGAGATTAGAAATGAAAGCATGTCAGCTTTCTTAACATATTCGCCAACAGCCTTCTCAATTCCCCTGTGGCATGTGTCAATAACAGCCCGCACTTGTTTTAGAAACAAGCGCTCTATAACCACTTCTCTTTGATTTGCTTTGGCTGGTACAGGAGCCAGATGCTCTTAGAATAGCACATCAGACTCTCCAAATCAGCCCATTCCCATTCTGAGCAACTTTGATCAGCAGCTCTGATCTGCTGCTGGCTGGGGTGTTTGTCCCCAAGTCCTCCCTACCTGGCATGTGAATCACATTCAGTTGTTTTTTGCTATTTGCCCTTTCCTTCTTGATGGAAGTAACACTTATTGAGGTGTCTACTATGTGCCAGATATTGTGATAGGTACTTTAAATTGATTATCTCCTTTAGTCTTTGCAATTCATTAAGTTATTAATAGTTCTATAGGGAAAAGCTGAGGCTCAGGGAAGTAAATGAATTTGCTTGAGGTCATATATCTAGTCTGTGAAAGAGCTGGGGTTTGAACTCTGGTCCTCCTAACCTCACAGATCCCATAGCAAGCTCTTCCTTGAGTACCATACTGCCTCTCTGGTCTCCCGGGAGGTAGAGTATTCAGAAGTGCCCAGGAAGGGGCATTTAGTGGCTTTAGTATAATGGGAATATTCTCCATGCCTTCAGTGCCATTTTCCCATGAGTTTTTTTCTCTGCCTGCCTCAAACCAACTTCTTTAGGACCCAGGTGTGTGGCCCAAAGATCCAAGCAGGAGGCTGGGTTTCCATCTTCAACATGCAACACTGAACCCCTTGTAAAGAGTGTGCTTGTCATTTTCAGAGTTGAATGAGGGAACTATTTCAAGCAGTAAACCCCTACTTACAACAGCAGCTCTGAAATGCAGGGAAAGAAGAAAGAGGGTCTATATATCTCAAGTTTGATAAGCTTCCTTCGGGGACCTGGCAGGAGAAGAGACCTACATTTAAGAGATTAGGAATGAGATTGTTCTAATAGGTCCTCAAATCTGTACTCGGTTTTCAGTTACAAAGCACTTTACTTGAAGAGATCTTACTGTGAGGAAACTGAAGGCACTTGCCTTTATGTGGCAGAGCCAGTAGCTAGTCTTGGTGAGAACAATGAATCTAAGCCCTTCCTGAAAGGGTTCTGTCCCTGGCGTTGGGCACCACCCAGTCTTCAGCTGCAAAATGGGCAGACTTAGTTTCTGCCCTTTTCTGAGTCCTTCTCTATTTGTCCCCTTCCTCACCCATTCTTACTCAGTTACTAGGGCTTCTTAATGAGACACCCTTCTAGTGATGCATTTTTAGGAATAGGGTAAACGATATTTTTGGCTCTGCATTTTCCCCATGATCGTTTTCTAAAATGATGGAATTTTAGGATGTCAGAGTGGGAAGATGACCGTAACTAACAGTCATCAGGTTTACAGAGGAACCCTTTTAATTATGAAATTGAGGCCCAGCAAGGGGCAATAAGTTATATGCCCAAGGTTGTGCAGTGAATTAGTGGCAAGTCTTCTGACTCTCAGCCTGGTGCCCTTTCTACTACACTGAGCTTTATGTCAGTTCCTAAGTGACCACCTGGTCAACTTCACTAACTTACCTGTGCCTGGATGTCAGGCTTTTTTGTGTCTCCTTGGGTCTGTTTCCTGTGAGATAGGCCTATGGGTGTTTGTACTCTGTCAGGGCATAATTCTCCTGCATATGGTGAGCATGTGTCAAGTTTTGTTTAACTCATTAGTGTGGAAACCAGAAGAAAGAGAATAGCTGAGAAACTGGATTTCATGTTGTTAGTAGAAAAAAGGATTGCTGAAATTAGATTGCTTAGATTTCAAAATTGATTAATCTCCTAATGAAAATATAAACTTTGGCATTATCCTCTGCTTAGAATTGAGCCTTCTCTGTTTTCTACACATTACCCTTTAACTTCGCAGTTTTGAAACATTTGGGTTCTAACCATTTGTGAACAGTAAGTCAAACAAAATTCCATTCTCCAAAAGTATCAGAGGAGCATCAGATGACTCTCAGATGCATATTAAAAAATGTTCTAATCTGACTTTAAAAGGTCACACAACTGTTTCTATGCCTTATTTCCAAATTTTGGATAATTTTCCTTAACATATCATCACTGAAAATGATTAGAACCTCTTGTATTAAAGCTAGCTAGAGCTGTTCCAACCCAGGAGGGCACCTTTCTGTTCAGGGCACAGACCTTACTTCTTTGCTGAAGCTTCTGCTGATAGCAGCCATCAGCAAAATCTTGAAGTCTCTCCTACAGCCCTACCCACTGGCGTGGAGCTTGGCCTTTACTGATCCTAGATTTGCTCCCCCGCCCCCATGTCAAGGAAGCTTTCTCCTTGCTCCTGGTTTCCCTCAGGGCCATCTTGGATGCCAAGAGCTTATATACTTCCATCTGGAGGAAGTTGGTTTTGAGCACAGAGTTCTACTTGGGTGAAGTAAGTAACTGCTTTCATTATGTGGTTTTGTCTCTGAACATGTTTTACCCATCTTCTCATCCTCATTGCTACCACCCAAGGTCAGATCTTAATCCTCTCTCACTGGGACTATTTTCATTGTCAATCAACCCCTCTCCCTACCTCCAGTCTTTGTCCCTGAAGTATAACCTCCTTTCTCTTGCCATAGGTTTTAAAACACATTCCTTATTTACTACTTCCTGCTCATAAAACGTCTAGTAGAATAAGTCCAGTCTCCTTAGGATGACATTCAAGGCTCTGCAAAGACTATTTCTTCCCTTTCTTTCTAGCCTCTTCTCCATCTCCCTCTTCCTCAGGCTCTTTGTTCCAAAGGAGTTCATACTAGCAGGTAGAAATATTAGAGAAACCAACTTTTGGACACTAGAAGGGAAGAACTACCTGATTGAGTCTATGAGAGAAGGTTAGGAAATGTTCTTAGTTGTGGAACCACACTAACACTCAATTTGATAAACATTTGTGGCAGGCATAGGGATATAGGTCCTTAGGGATATGGAGAAGGCAAATGCATGGTCAAGGCCTTTGGAGCCCATAGTTGATTTAAGAGGACAGGCAGGTAAAGTAAGTAGACTACAGTGATGATCACTATAATGGAAGCATATAGTTGTGAAGATCTTACTGTGCAGTGCTTTGGGAACGTGGAGGAGAAGGGGATACTAACTGCCTGAGAGATGAAGGGAAGGTTCACGAAGATGGTATTTGAGTTGGACTTCAAAGATGAGATAGATATTTGACATTTGTGAAAGAAGTATTTGGTAATTGTGAAGCTTCCAAGTGATGAGACCAGTGAGGATAAAGACACAGAATTTAGGCGTATGTCTCAGAGAAGGGTAACTAGTCCAGTGTAACCAGAGTATAGGATTTGAGGAATGGAGTGTGGTTAGGGTTAAAGTTAACAGTAAGTTGGGGCTAAACTGGGTAAGGTATAATATTCTAGGCTAAGGAAATACTATGTGAGTATTGTGTTTCTTATATAGCATGTAATTTACCATCTTTGAATTAAGTGATACATATTTATTCGTGTGTGTGTGTGTGTGTGTGTGTGTGTGTGTGTGTGTAGCTATGTGTTACGGTGTATATGTTACATTTGGAAATAATTTGTGAAGAGCCACTGAAGCAAAGTGAATGTTAAAAAATGGAGCCAAGAGGACAGGTTAGACCTAAGCTTACTTGAGCTTGAACTTCTGAGATGTTCTCCATTTCCATAAGTCCGTAAGTTAATCATAGCATGCTAGAATTAGAGTGGACTTCTCAGGACCAGTGGTCGGTCAGTCGGTCTGTCTGTCCGTCCATCTGTCCGACCATCCATCCATCCAGTCATGTATTCAGCAAATGCCTGATGATACTCTTGGAGCTGTGATATGGTAGTGAATAAAACAGACTACCTTCATGAAACTTGTAGTGGGGGAGACAGAAAATGAGTAAATCATTAGTTATTCTATCATTTTGTATATGAAGAAAGATAAGCAGGAGTGAAGGGTAAGCCCTTTCTAACATTTTCAGCTGATAGAAGAGCAAGTGAAAAGTCCCCAAGGCAGGAACACGTTTGTAGAAAAACCAGAAGGCAGACAGTGTGGCTGGAGCAGCAGCCTGAGGGGGCAAAAAGCAGGAGATGAGGTTGGTGAGGGCCAGAACATACAGGGCCCTGAGGTCCAATTGGCCAGTGAGAAAATGAGGCTGACCAATAAAGAGCCAGGGCCATACAGCAAGTTAGCAGCAAGGCCAGGATTGGTATCATCCTGGTTCAGCTTCCCTTCCTTTGCCTCCCTGCTGTCTTTTGGCTTTGACCCAAGATTAACTTGAATCTCATTTAATCCCTTCCTTCTCCTCTCCCTCACTCAGCTCTTTCCCTCTTCCTGTTCCCTGGGCTCCTGTCACACCATTGTAGTATTTCATTTCTGGCTACTTTTCTTTATCACAGCATTAGCATTTCCCAGACCCACTTTTGCACACGTGATCTGATAATAACAGTGATTCCTGGAAGGTCAAAGCTAGAGAGGTTCTTGGACATCCTTTTGTTTCAACCCCCTGATATTAGAAATCCAGAAGAGGACAAGTGATTTGCCCAAGGCCACCTATCTAATTAGTGGCAGAACTTGATTTCCTTTGCCACCTAGTCTCTGTTTATCTAAAGCTTTTTCCTGTTTATCTAAAGCTAACACTTAGGGGTTTTTCTGTATGCCAGGCACTGTGCTAAGTGCTTTTTTTTTTTTTTTTTTAATTTTTTTTTTTTTCCAACGTTTATTTATTTTTGGGACAGAGAGAGACAGAGCATGAATGGGGGAGGGGCAGAGAGAGAGGGAGACACAGAATCGGAAACAGGCTCCAGGCTCCGAGCCATCAGCCCAGAGCCCGACGCGGGGCTCGAACTCACGGACCGCGAGATCGTGACCTGGCTGAAGTCGGACGCCTAACCGACTGCGCCACCTAGGCGCCCCAAGTGCTTTTAAAAAATAATTACAGCATGTGAATCTATAGTTCTCTCAAAGTTAAAAAATTTTCAAAACATTCATCTTTTTTTTTCTATTTCTATTTATTTTTTGTATATAAATAGATGTCAGGTTAGGATTTGGTGCATACCTATGTTCTAGGGTTTCTGTTTTCTAGCTGTGTAAACTTGGACAAGACTCTTGACCTCACTCTTAAATGTTTTTCCCACCAGAGCCCTAAAATTTCATCCCCTAACAATTTGGAAACCTGATATGCTTACCTGCTCACCTTGGGAAATGTGCCTCCATTGATGACTGAGCAGCAGTAACAGGCTGGCCCTGTGTGATTTGAAGAGGAAAGGATGTGGAGGCAGAGAACTGGGTGCCTGGGAGCCACTAGATCAGGAATTGGCAACTCCTCTCAAATCAAATAAATCAAAACATATCTAGGGTAGGAGCCTCGGGGTAGTGTTGATGGTGACTCTGCTTGGATTGTGTTCTGAGGATGAGGGGATTGCCAACTCTATTGAATGAGAGGAGCAGCAATGCATAGCGACCCTTGTTTGTGCAAGGGCAAAAGACAGCGTGTTGGTGGCAAGTGTCCCAACATGGCTGTGGCTGCCCATAGGCCATTTCTGCTATTCATGACATCAGCCATTGACCTTGTGTCAGCCCCTGGAGAGGGCTGCTGTGGTCTGATACAAAGAGCCCAGTCTCTGTAGTCACACAGATTGAGTTCAGACCGCTGTCTACCAGTTACTAATTGTGTTTTTTAGTCTAATTCTTACTTTACCTCTCAGAGCCTCCTGTCTTCCCTGTCTGTAAAACAGTGTTGTTGATAACGTTTTGGGATTTGTTGTGAGGATTCAGAATACCTTAGGTAAGTAAGTGTCTCACAATACCTGATACTTAGTTGAGTGAATGGCAAGTTGCTCTGTTGTGATTAGCTCTGTGAAGACTGGTATCTTTAGAAGGTGGCATTAAAGTCAGGTCTGCTCTGATTCTCTGACACTCTCCTCCCCACATGCCCTGGATCCCTCCATTCTTTCCTCGAGTTCCAGCCCCAGAAATGTTGGGCAAGTGGGAGCCTCTCAGGCTAGTCTGTCGCTCCAGGTGGTATATCTGAGTAAGCACGATTGTTACATAGCAGACATAGAAGGCCCGGCAGGTAGCTCAGGCAGCAGTTGATGAGCAAAAGGCTTCTCTCTGTTCCCAATAAATTGGTCCTTGGGGATCCTAGCTTTGAAATTCTAATTGACACAGGAAGGAAAAGATTCATTAGGCTCTGGACTCATTAAAATGCTCTGCTGCTCACCTACAATTTATTCTTGGCACTTCATCAGGAGGAATTAAGTAAACCAATGGGTTGGAAGCTGCTGACAGAAGAGTCTGCTTGTGGAGTAGGGATGTTGAGCTTCCCATATTATGGAGCACACAGTTGGCCTCTGAAGAGCCTCACCCCTAGGACTTAGCACGAGTCTAAGACTCGTATACTGTTAGTGCCGAAAGGACCTTCTGAAATCATTAATAGACAGTAGCTCATTTATGGGTCATTCAGAGAAGGGCTAGGGTTTGCCCAAGATCACCAAGCACTGTAGTCGTGGAGCTAGAATTAGAGTCCATCAAGCCTCTTGACTTCCAGGCCAGGAACCTTTCTCCTGCATCACTTTTGGATTTCTAGATCCAGTATTTCATTCATTCAACCTTGAGCTGACACTTTTGACATGGGAGCAGTCATGGGAGGAGAGGGGACACCTAACCCAGTATTAGATTAGAAAGTCTCCAAATCTGAGGGGTGAATAGGAATTAACTAGGCAAAGAAGCAGATGAGAAGTGTTTAAAGTTGGCAGACAAGCACATACAAAGGCCCAAAGACTTTCCAGGAATGGGAAGTTGAATCTTGCTTGAGTGGGGGAATTGAGGAAGAGAAAAGTTAAGATGTCATATCTATGAGGTTTAGGCCCCTTCCTCTTTGGCAAGAATCCTAGACCCGGGATTAGTCCTGGGTTCTAGGTGTGTTTCTGCTACCAATGTTAGTTATTCAGGTAACATTTCTTTAGGTGTGCCATGCTGGGCATGGAGGTACAAAAATGCATAAGATGTTATGTAGTCCCCTTCCTCAGCGATACGTCAGTTTAATGAGGCAAACAAACTAATAAACAACTCCTATAATAGAGCAAAGGAAAAATTACCTCTGCTGGAGGAAGTCACAGTAGAGCTGTATACCGTCAGTACCGTCAGTATTTTCTCTGGGCTTTGATTATCTCACCTGTCACGTGGTGACAAGTACTGTTCTATGTTAGCTCATGAGCTGATGGGAAGACAGCTTTGTAATAACTGGTATTTATGTGGTGTTTTGTGGGTTACAAAACATTTTTCCATCATTAATTAATCTTAGTTATAATCTTATCACTTAGGAAACTTCCCCCTAGTTACAGATGAGGAAACTGAAACAGAAAGACTGAGCCTTGTTCATGGTTTCACAGCTTTTGTTTAACAAAAGCTAGAGTTATAAATACAGTGGATCCAAACAGACTTTTGAAAGTAGAAAGATGACAACCTTTCTGTCCCTTGCTTGTGTGGCCCATTTCCTTCTCCCATCACTAGAAATACAAAGAACATCTCCAGTGTGAGAAAGGCAGATCTAAGTTGGCTGGGGAGGAAGAAAGGGAGCTTATTTCAGTCTTTTGTAGATTGGGCTCTGAATTTTTAAAAAACAAATTTTTTTAATGTTCATTATTTTTGAGAGGGGTGGGGAGGGTCAGAAAGAGAGGGAGACACAAAATCTGAAGCAGGCTCCAGAGTCTGTGCTGACAGAACCCTGACGCGGGGCTCAAACCCACAGACCCCCCAAGATTATGACCTGAGCCGAAGTCGGACGCTAACCAATTGAGCCAACAGGCGCCCCTGGGCTCTGAATTTTTAAGACTGTATGTCCCAGTGTTCCTTCACTTACGGCCGTTCCATCTCATGCCATGTACAGAGTGTTGTCTCAACCATTGTCTAATTAGGTACACATATCACCTTATGGGGGTAGACAGAGCCTGCTGTGCAGATGGGTAAACTGAGGTTCATAGAAGTTAAGTAATTTGCCCAGAGTTCACTGAATTATTTATGCAGACCAAGGACTGGAATCCAGGGCTCCTGACACCAAACAGGTACTCTTAAAAAAAAAAAAAAAATTTTTTTTTTAATGTTTATTTATTTTTGAGAGAGAGAGAGAGAGAGAGAGAAGGAGGGAGGGAGGGAGACAGAGCTCGAGAGGGGAAGGGCCAGAGAGAGAGGGAGACACAGAATCTGAATAGGCTCCAGGCTCCGAGCTGTCAGCACAGAGCCTGATGCGGGGCTGGAACTCACAAACTGCAAAATCATGACCTGAGCCGAAGTCAGACTCTTAACCGACTGAGCCACCAGGTGCCCCTAAACAGGTACTCTTAAAATTATAGAATGTAGGCTCCTTTGAATTTGTTCAGTTCACACAATTCTTGAATATACCCCATGAGCCAGAGACTTTGCTATACAAGAGAGTCTCTGGTTAGGCTCAGGCCATCTTGGTGCAGCGCTTTCCTTAAGAGCAGGGACTTTTTGTTATTTACTTCTCTGTCCCAAGCCAGGGCCTGGTTTCAAGAATGCTTTGCTGTTGTTTTTGGCCTTAGTCTGCCAGAAGCTGGAGGGAGCAGATGACCATAGCAGTGTGGATCATGAGGGTGTGTGTGATCCCAGGCAGGGACAGAGGATGAGTTGAGAGCCCCACACATATACTCCTGTTCCTGTGCATAGGCCCCTGCCAAGGTATTGTTCCATCCCAGAACAAAGTGAAGCTGGCCAACAAAGTGAAGCTCCCATCTCCTGTCACCTGGCCTCCATACACACATGTACTTGTTGGTCTCCTGGATGTATTTCATACAGATGCTTCTAGGTCCTGCTGTCCCAAAAGACCCTTTGGACCTATTTCCCAGGGATATCCCAAAATGAAGTTAAGGAGCCTCATCCCACAGCCATTCTGACATCTCCTCTAGTTATAGGACTCCAGCAGGCTACCACCCACTCTGCTGTTTTTACTCCTAACTCCTTAAGCAGATTGGCTGCTTAGTGTGACTTTGACAAAGAGACTAAATAGTAATCAGTACTGAGAAGCTAACATGTTTCCTATTTATCCAAAATCTTAACCAGAAAGTTTTAAGGATTTTCTGGGGTGGGAAGTAACTGGGATAAGGAAGTTGACTTGCATGATGGGAAGCCTGTAATAACCTCAGGTACCTTATAAATCATGGAAGAAAATATCAACATTCATTCACAATGTTTCAGATGCCCCTCATATTCGTATCTTTATACATCACAGAGCTCTTTCATGTACATCACTGCCTTTGAGTCTTAGAGAAACTCTGCGAGGGAAGCAGTGCAAGGATTACCATTCCCACTTGACAGTTGAGACCAGGGAAGGTTAGTGACTATCTGATTGTCATGGTGGCAGAGCCCTAAACAAAATCACAACCTGAGAGACAAGTAGTCCTGGGTTTGAAGTCTGGTGGTCACCATTTGCTGATTGCATAACTGGGCAAGTTACCTAGCCCCTCCAAGCCTCAGTTTCCTTCTCTGTAACAGGAGGATAATAATATTTACTTCTCATGGCTGTCTAAGGATTAAATGGTATAATGAATAAAAAAAATGTCAACATGGTGTAGAACAAGTATAAGAAGCTCAGTACCTGCAGGTTTTCCATCTCAGGTGTTTTAAATTCTTGTATTCTCAGTCTTTGAAAATTAGTACTCTCATTACAGTAAAATGAGCTACATGTAATAAATTTCTGTTAACCAGAGTATCATTTAAGTGCCTCATTGGGTTAAGAGAACTGAATTAGTGGGAAGCAAGGTTGCTGGGGTATTCTTGCTAAGTACTTTTTTTTTTTAAACTTTTTTTTTTTTTTTAACATTTATTTATTTTTGAGAAACAGAGTGAGACAAAGCGTGAGCGGGGGAGGGGCAGAGAGAGAAGGCGGGACAGAATCTGAAGCAGGCTCCAGGCTCTGAGCAAGCGGTCAGCACAGAGCCTGATGCGGGGCTCGAACTCACAAACTGTGAGATCATGACCTGAGCCGAAGTTGGACACTCAACCGACTGAGCCACCCAGGCACCCCCCGGCTGAGTACTTCTGATACAAACCACAGTGGGCTAGACCTGATAGGGACTCCAGAGGTGTGTGCTAGTGTGTCTTCCTCAGAAAAGATGTTAATAAACTGGGAAAAGTCAGACTGTGTAATGTGAAGCACATTTCTTTCCTGCTGACTTCTCAGAGCCATAGTATTCACGTGACTCTGGGTGGAGTGATGTGTTGTGGGGAGATGGAATATGCCAAGTTTCCTATTTGTATTTGACCTTGGAGCCCCTTTTGTGAGGAACTCTCATTAACATCTTGAGGAACACTGGTCATCCATGGAAGAGTTCATGCAACACTGAGCTGATCCAGTTCCTCTGTTTTCTGACTAAGGTAATAGAGGTCTATAACCGAAGTTTACAGAGCCAGTCCGTAGTGGAATCAAGTTTGAAGATCAGGGTGCCTGACTTCCATTTGGGCCACACTACTATTTGCACTCCACCATTCTTCTTCTAGCCAACAAATCATGAAATTACAGAGGATTCTGCAACCCACTAATCAGAGTATTGTTAGAGCATAAAGCTTTCAGTTTGATGTGTTTATCCCAGTAAACAGAAAGATTATGAAACAACAGGCTTAATGGCCACCAAATGTTCCCAAGCAGTGGAGGGACTCGGGGTTGGGTGATTAGCTCAATGTTTGGAAAGGTTCCTCTAACCCAAAAAGTTTTAAGTCTGTTCTTGGTTTAAGAAGTTTCCTTTTGTATCCAGGGGCTCATCCAAGGGGCTCACAGTGCAGTTCTCCATGGTGAACACTCTGACATCAGTAACTATGGGGAAGATCCTAAGAGGGGTTAGGAGAGAATGTGTCAAATTTCTGTTCCTCCATTGCCATCTCCACCACAGAATTCAGTGGATAGAAATATGCTGTTGGTGGGGCGCCGGGGTGGCTCAGTTGGTTAAGGGTCTGTCTGACTTTTGATCTCAGCTCAGGTCATGATCTCAGGCCCCTCATTGGTCTCTGTGCTGGATGTGAAACCTACTTTAAAAAAAAATGTGCTGCTGGGTTTCTATCTAGACCCTGGTAGAAGGAGTTGTTCTTGACATTTAATAGGGGCTATCTTTGCATTTTGCTAAGTCTTCTGGTTCAGATCTAGTAAATATATCACCTTTGCATTTGCAGAGTTGTACAGTAGATTTGTTCAGACCACATCTGGTACTCAGAACAGTCCAGTGACAGAGGTTATCTTCCATGTGTATATGAGGACACTAAGGCTCAGAGAAGGGACAGTGACTTGTCCAAGGTCTGGATAGCAAATTAGTGATACATTCATGGTCGTATTATAGGTCCCTAGTGTAAGCCTGACCTATAGTAGATCCTCAAGAAATACTTCTTAGATGAAAAATTTGTACATTCTCAGGAATAATCTTCACGACTTCAAACTCTTTGATCAGTGTTCTTTTTTTTTTTTTTTTTTAATTTTTTTTTTTTCAACGTTTATTTATTTTTGGGACAGAGAGAGACAGAGCATGAACGGGGGAGGGGCAGAGAGAGAGGGAGACACAGAATCGGAAACAGGCTCCAGGCTCTGAGCCATCAGCCCAGAGCCTGACGCGGGGCTCGAACTCACGGACCGCGAGATCGTGACCTGGCCGAAGTCGGACGCTTAACCGACTGCGCCACCCAGGCGCCCCATGATCAGTGTTCTTTTAACAAGCCAACATGGTGGGGGCCCAGTGGTTGGGTGTACTCAGGGTCACCAGATACTTCAGGGTCTCCCTCGCTATGTTGATTGCTGACCAGGGTGGAGAGTTCTAGCCTTTGCTTGGTAAGGACCTCGTACATCTTTCCCCACAGAAAGTCCAGATTTAGCAGTCTCTGGGCTGTAGTTTTAGCCTTTTTCTCTATTAAAAAAAATAATAATAATAATTTCTATACCCAACATGGAGCTCGAACTCAAGACCCCAGGATTGGATGCTGTACTGACCCCAGTTGGATGCTGTACTGACTGAGCCAGCCAGGCACCCCTCAGTCTCTCTTTTGAGCCTCCGCTCCCTTTGTCTACTGAACAAAGACACCAGTGGTCCCCAGCTTGTTGCTCTGTCGCTCCTTTGTTTTCTCTCCCATCACTGTCTTGCCTATTCTTTTGCCATAATGATGGGTGAGGAACTTGGGCTCATCTCATGAACACTGACTGTACAGTTTACTTTTGAGGAGTTGCCATGTCAGGAATCCTGGGTAACCATTTACTGAAGCAGCACCCATCTAGGATTCTTTCACCTGTTCATTAGCAGAAATTCACTGAACATCTACTGATTGCCAGGGCAGTCTGGGAGCCTGGGATTGCAAAGATTAATAAAGAGTCTCTGCCTTCAAGGAATTCAGAGTAAACTGGAGAGAGACAGGTGTATGAATACAAAAGTGCAGCAAATGTTGCTGCAGCAGAGGTCTGTAGAGGATATTGGGTTCCAGAGGAGTGAGTGACTGCATCTGTCTGGGGGATGAGAAACAGGAGGCTTTTCTGAAGAGTTTTCATCAGGGGCATCACATCAGTGGATGTATGCTCAAGAGAACTCCTTCTTGCCCTAGCCTCCATCACCAAATCAAATAGGCTCTGGTTCTGCTTTACTGATGAAGTAAATCTCTCTCTTAATCTTACTCAATGATAAGAGTGTGGTATTTGGAACAGGGGGGCCAATACTAATAGTTTTTTCATTTAGAAAATTCCTGAATGCTTAACTTGATGGTACATTATCTCATTGAATTCTCCCATCAACCTAATGGGGAGGATACTGCAATGTTATTCAACCATTTTACAAATGAGAAAACTAATTCCCAGAGAGGTTAAGTCATTTACCCAGGATCATATAGCTGATATATGGCAGAGCTGGGATTTGAACCCAGGTTGTCTGATGCCAGAGTCATTCTCCTAAAAGGGCCTCAGAAAGGGCTATCATGATCTTGATACAATTCTTACCTCAAAGACTTGTAAGAATGAGAAAATACTTAGCAACTCATCTATCACATAATAAGCAATTAATAAATCCTAATAATCATTTATTACATTATAAAACACTTCCCTAAAGGTTGGGTGGATTAGGCCCCTGCAAAGATGCCTCCTTTCCGTCTCACTCAAGTCTCTTCTGGCTGTGTTATCTGTACAGCCTGCTTTAAGAGGAATGGATGGTGGAGGTGGCAGGGGCAGTGGTATGTGGAGTTCAGTTCAGCAGGTACGTCTGAGCTCCTACTCTTGGCCAGGGCCTATCCTGAAAGGCAGAGGGGATGCTGAAAGTGCGGTCCCTGCCATCAGGAATTCACAAGTCAGTGTAGGAAAGGACATGACACAGAAACAGATTATTTTAATACAGTCTCCTCAGGTGGATGTTAGGCAGCACATCAGACCCCACTGCCCATGGCTCATACCACAACCAGCAGGGTAGGAATCACTTACTATTATATTAATTGATTAAATAATCATCCTATTAATATCCTTGTAATCAATTAAAGCCACTTTTGTTAATGTAGAAAGTAGGTGATACCATAAAGAAGGTCAGCAGCTACTTAAAGGAGACTTTTAACATGCTCAATTGGAAAAACCCATTTTATTTTTATGAGGGGGGTGGTGGTGGTGTTCCAAAACTGCCAGTAGAGCTGAGGGAGTCCTTGGCTTGAGGAGTGTACTATGGGGAAGGATTTATGTCCTTCAGATTTCCCCCTGGTCACCCAATGTGCTCCTTAGTTATCACTTACTTTATAGCTTCTTGTACCCAAGCATATTTTTTTTTTATTTGTCAGAATGAGCAAAAAGGAGGGAGGTAGCTTTCTGAGGCAGGACATCTGCCAAGAGAGGCAATGACTGAGCATCTGCTGGGATTGGCAGGGGCTGTGCCAGGGAAGCAAAGGCATTGTGAGTTGTGTGTATTATTGCATGAGGTACCTCTAATTAATTCGTTCCACGAGCACTTTTGGAATTCCTGCCATGTACCTAATAATATGCTAGGTGATGTGAAAAATACCCCAAAGTTTTATGGTGCTTGGTGAGAAAAGACTAACACATAAGACAAAAAGGAGTCCACGCAGATGGGATGAGCAGGGGTTGACTTGTGGGGTTCAGACTCTCAAGAGCTATAGAGACTTAGGACTGCCTCCTTACAGAGCACTGTCCTGCCTGTGACTTAGGAGTGGGTCATGGCTTCCATGAAGTCAGGCTCTTCAGCAGCCCACACGGCCGTTTTTGATCTGGCCTCTGCCAGGTCCCCTGCTTTCCTTGTACACCAGACAAACCACAATACATATTATTGTTCCCTAAATATAGAAGCTTTATTTATTTATTTATTTATTTTATTTATTTATTTACTCACTCACTCACTCACTCACTTACTAATTAGCTTCCACAGCCTTGCTTATGCTCTTTCCTCTTTCCGAAATGTTCTCCCTCTCTTGTTTGTGTTTGGACTAACTTCCTTTCATCCCTCTGGACAAGATCAGGACTTCTTGATGACTACTTTCTGACTTCCTCCTTTCTCTTCTCTCCTGTCCTTTTGGTAAGTGACATGCTTTTGAGTTCTTCATGTCATAGCCCTTATCAAGATGAAATATAAGTTCTTGTTTTTCTTTCTTTCTTTTTTTTTTTTTTAATGTTTATTTATTTTTGAGACAGAGCATGAACGGGGGAGGGGCAGAGAGAGAGAGGGAGACAGAATCGGAAGCAGGCTCCAGGTTCCGAGCCATCAGCCCAGAGCCCGACGCGGGGCTCGAACTCACGGACCGCGAGATCGTGTCCTGAGTCGAAGTCGGACGCTTAACCGACTGAGCCACACGGGCGCCCCAAGTTTTTGTTTTTCTGAGATCACCACTGGACTGTGAATTCCTCCAGGGCTTGTCTGTATTTTGTACAGTGTCTGACAGTAATAGGTGCTCAATAAATGATTTTTAAATGAGTAGATAAATAAAATTTTCAGCATATTATTCCTCTGCCTAGGAGCCTATAAAACTTCTTTGTGGCATTCAAAACTCTGTAGACCGAAAAACAAATAAACACAGGACACTATTATCTCACCTATACATGAAAAAAACAATGAAGATTTGCCTTTTTTCTCCTAATTAACTCTCCGCCCCCCCACCCTGCCCCATCATAATACATGATACTTGTGAGATTGCCATGAAAGTGACATTCATTGGTGATAGGAGAGTAAATTGGTAGGTACAACATTTTTAGAAAGCAATTAGTATATCTTAAGAGACATAAAAAAATCATACATTTTGACATAGTAATTTCACTTCTGGGGATCTGTCCTAAGGAAATAATCAAATATATAGAATAAACTTTACCTTAGATGTTATTTATAGTCATGAGAAATTGGGAAAAGCATAAATGATCATTTGACTACAACCATTATAAACTATGATAAAGTCACTCAGGGGAAAACTATGAGTTATTTAAAACAGTCACAAAAAATGGGGCTTATTGAAAATTATGCAACAATAAGGACAAATATGTTATATATGTTATAATGTTAATTGAAAAAATCAGGTTACAGAATTGGATGAATGATTTAACTATGTAACCCAAATATAATGCAAAGGGAAAAACTGGAAGGAACTATACCAAGATGGTGACAGTAGTTCCATTCTAGAGAGGAGTAGGAGTTTAGGTGATTTCTTATGGTAATTTCAAAAAGTAAACACACTAAGTAGTACAAATACCCAAAATTTTGAAATAGTAAAGCAAAACTTTAATTTCAGTTTTAAGCAAAGGAGTGATATGGTGTTATTATTCCAGTAACTGTGTGGAGGGTGAATTTGAAAAGTGATAGTAAGAATAGAGAGACAGGGTTACATTCTAAAAGTTTTAGGAGACCGAATCAGGCCTTGATTCACTGTGTCAGTGAAGGGATGGATGATTCATTGTGGAGGGAGTATATATGCCAGTAGTTCAGGGATTGCCTGAACTACTACCAGTAGTATATGCCACTGGTTCAGGGAGTTGATGATTTGTCCAAGGTTATGTGGCTAGTAACCTGGATTTAAATCCTGGTCTGTCTGTTCCACAGCACATGCTCCTGCTCCCACAGCTGAGACCTCTATTACAGTTTTGGGGAAATACCAGCTATTATTGGACTGTAGAAACTTGTTTAGTGTAGTGTTTTGTTTTTGATGGGAAAGGGGACAAGAAAGGGTTAGTTAATTATTTCTAAGATGATGACTGGGGGGAAAAGACCATAAAGTTGATTCTGTCATGATCAGTTGAATTGTCTAGAGGTTCATTAGGTATTGGGTATGTTACGCTTGTTTTCTTGGGGGCTTCCCCCCTCCACCAACTTGTTGTGGTTCATTAGTTGGCTTTTATTTGATGCTTGTGGCATCAGTGCCTCTTGAGCTTTGGTATGCAAATGTGTACCATATTACATGCAGATGAATATTTTGGTCGTTATGCCAAGTTTATTCATGATGCTATAGCTGGAGGGTGGAAGAGGTCAGATTGGCAGCCTCCAACAAGGGACAAATGTCTAAGCAGCTCCCTGAAAGAAGGGTTTGCCTGAGCCATTTGATGCCCCATCCCCACACCTGTCTCATATAGCTTTGTCCAAGAAAAGTTGGTTTCAAACTTCAGTCTATACTTTGGAGTCTGATACCCAGCCCTTTAGAAGAACCCAGTTCATGTTGCTTACTGTGTGACCGTGGGCAACTGACTTTGCCTGTCTGAACTGGAGTTTACTCACCTGTAAAGTGAGTATGACTTAATAACCCCTTAGAGTATCTTTGTGTGTGGATTTGATAGCCTTAACTCATGAAGGGGCTTCTAAGCCACATTAAAGGTGTTGGACTGTATTCTTGGTGGTAGGAAGTCGCTGGAAGATTTTTAAACAGGAGGTGGCAGGGACGCAGTTGCTTTCTCTCAATCAAGGTAGATGCTTAGTAATGTTTGTGGAGTTAATTTGTTATCAGAGGGACAAAAGCAGAGTGACTTTGACTGACATCCTTCTTAGTGGTCCTTTTTGGGGCAAACATGGCACTGTGAGATCATGCTTAGAGTAGGCCCTCAGATACATTTAGATCAGCACCTTGGAGAGAGGTCAGCTTTCTTCCCTTTTCTGAATGGGAAATTAGAAAAATATATATATGCCAATGCATATGCTGTCTGTAGGATCAAGCTTTTGAGGGGCTGTGAGGGTGGCATTCAGTATTTTCAAGGAGAAGGATTGTTGTAATGAGCAAAATATTGATTGCACATGAAAGGATTTTAATCAGCTGCCCTTACACCTGAAGGGGGCACAGTGCTTGGCTGCAGTGCCAAGTTGTGCACCATCCACCCCCTGCTTCCAGCTGACTGGCTTCCTGCCCGGATATCTCTGTCTAGGAAGATCTGCAACAGCAGTCCATCCAGGCAATATTCCTGTCCATATTTATGAAGCACATCTCCTGTAAAAGAGTACACTCCCATATGTTATCTCCTTTGACCTTCATAGCAGCTTGTATTGCCAGTGGGCAGAACAGGGATTTTTATCCCATTTTACAGATGAGAAACCTTGAACCTCAGAAGTGAAATGCCTTCCCAAGTTCACACAGCTAGTAGAGGTGAGATTCAGGACCAGGACTCCACAGGCAAACAAATCCAAAGCTAGCAATCCCCTATTGCTATTTTAGGGCAAGGCCTGCTTGGAAGGGGTTAGGCCTCTCTTTCTGTTTTCCTCAGAATCACCTACTTCTATTTTTTTTAAAAAAAATGTTTGCTTATTTTTGAGAGGGAGAAAGAGAGTGCACGTGAATGGGGGAAAGGGAGAGAGAGAGGGAGACAGAGGATCTGAAGCGGGCTCCATGCTGACAGCTGAGAGCCCGACGTGGGGCTCGAACTCCCGAACCGAGAGATCATGACCTGAGTTGAAGACAGATGCTTAACCAGCTGAGCCACCCGGGTGCCCCTCCCTTACTTCTAAGATAGTCTGGAAAATGGGGACTCATGCACTAACATTGCACAGCCTTCTGCAACCTTATTCAGTATAGAATAGCCACAGAATGTGGAGGTTATATTGGAGATACAGAACAGTGAGCAAGTAGAGGTTTCTTGCAGTATCGGCCCCTGGGGCCCTATTGCCCAGAAGAGGAGCCCAACCTGCCTTCTGGGTCTTTGAGGTACAAAGAGGCTTTTTGTAACTTTTACTTAGGGAAGGACCTCTTCCTGACCCCCTTCTCCAGTTGTGTTTTCTTGGAAGGTGGGGAGCTGCTTTACTCTAGATACTCATTTATTCATTCAACACTTAAGTGCCTACTCCTTGATTCCTTGTATGTTCAAGACACATTTCCAAATACTAGAATTTTGTGACATGCTTGAAGAGACTGTTGCATCCACAGTGATGGTATTCCTTCCTTCATCACAGTTTAGTTCTGGGAGTATTCCTTCCTTCATCACAGTTCAATTCTGGGTGACATTATCACAGCAGAATTCACCACCTTCCCTTTGATACTTACAAGGAAAAGTTCTTACAGATTCTATAGTAACAATAGTGGCAGCAGTAGCTAATATTTGCATACTTTGTAATGTACCAGATACTGTTGTAAACACATACATTTTATCCTCCAGCAGCCCCACAGGTATTGCTGTCCCCATTTTACAGGTGAGCCAACTGAAGCATAAAGAACCTAAGACACTACCCAAAGGTCGTGTCACACAGCTAGTGCAGTGGCTGAGTGAAGACATTTTGGCTTCAGAAATTGCTTTTTTTTTTTTTTATTTTTAAATTTAATTTTTTTTTTTTTAAATGTTTATTTTTGAGAGAGAGCGAGCGAGCATGAATCGGGGAGGGGCAGAGAGAGGGAGACACAGAATCCAAAGCAGGCTCCAGGCTCTGAGCTGTCAGCACAGAGCCTGACGTGGACCTGAAACTTGTGAACCATGAGATCATGACCTGAGCTGAAGTCAGATGCTCCAACCGACTGAGCCACCCAGGCGCCCCTAATTTTTTCTTTTAAATGTTTATATTTGAGAGAGAGAGAGCAGGGGAGGGGCAGAGAAAGAGAGACGGAGACAGAATCTGAAGCAGGCTCCAGGTTCTGAGCTGTCAGCACAGAGCCCAGTGTGGGGCTCGAACTCACAAACTGAGGTCATGACCTGAGCCAAAGTTGGATGCTCAATCGACTGAGCCACCCAGGTGCCCCGAGAAGTTGCTCTCTTGACCGGATTACATGGCCTCTTAATGTGGGAATAAACATGCAGGCTTTGGCTCCTGCTTGAGGACAGGCTCCTCCTCACAGCAGCAGGTTATACTCATTTCTACACCACATCATATGACCCACTCTATTTTTGGTTGTGCTAAAAGATAGGCTAACCACATATGCTCAGTTAGAACAAACTTTTGTACAGTGATGATAAATTGGCCATGCACCTGGAAGATTCAAAGTACACTATTGTGTCTTGGTTGCTCATCTGCTTCAGCCAGTCATACTCTTTGGTATACTGTGGCATTCGGGAATGAATCTGCCAATTTTACTTTTAAGAAACTCCTAGGAGAGGGAAGACTACTGTGTAAGCAGCCATGATACAAGACTATGGAAGTTACACATGCCCCCTTTTCCTGCCTAGTTTCTTAATGTAGTCTAGTGTCGAGGGAGAGAAGGTCCAGAAGTACCAGCCTCTTCAGGAATATACCATCCTCTCATATCCCCAGGCCTCAGGAAGGCTGTTTAAGTCCCAGACAGCCTAGATCATCTTCCCTTGAAGGATATAATAAGAGCTAGAGTAGATGACCAAGATAAATTACCTGAAGTATTTGGTAGCAAGTCCTTAAACTTACCCTTGGCCTGCTTACCCTGTTCTCTTTCTTGATGGAAGCAAAAAGGTTAGGATAGTTTTTGTAAATTGGTCTAATACTGAAGTCTAAAAGAATTGGGCTAAAGGACTTGAAAGAAATAAAATAAACTCTTCTTTCTTTGCTTTGGTTTCCATGGAGGTTGACAAAGACGGGTGAGAGTTGCTTCCAGGGTAGCGTGCTGAGTGGATGCCGGTCCACAACTCTTGCGGGGTTGTGAAAAGTCTAGAAATGGAGAGTAAGTGCCCAGAAACTAGTAATTTGACTTTTTTATTGCATTTGACAAATGTATTTGTCTGCAATGGATTGGAAGTTTAAAAAGCAAAAGAAAAAAAGTAGTTCTTCGTCACAATTTTGAGAAGTACCGTTTTGTCTGTAAAATGAGATTGATAATACTTACCTGTTGCATGCTCCTCAGACTGAGACAGCCAGGAGCCCCAAGAGCTGGCACTGTAACCATTATGGCATGTTCTGGATGAAGAGCCTGACACAGAGGAGAGGGCTCCCTGTCATTCTACTTTTTCTACCTCACAGGAGGTCTGGAGACGTGCTTTCTCATTCCACCACTGACCCTAACTTATTTTTGTGACCTTGGGCAAGTCACTTCTTTAGACCTTAAGTATCTCATCTACTTTCAGTAGCAGGGACTATGTTTTATTCATCTGGTTCCTCAGCATTTAGCTGGACAGGACTTGGCATGTAATGAGTATTGAATATTGAGGCAGTGATGACACTAGATGATCTGTAAGGATCCTCTCAGTCTGAACATCTTAGGTACCTTATCGTCTCTCCTTTCTGAGCATCCTATTCCCTACCTTCTCCACCTGGTAGCATACCTCTATTTCCTCATGTCTGTTTGTCTAGGCAGTCTTGATCCTAGTACTTTGAGACAGCCCACGTGGTGTCCATGTTTTGACTCATTTGTGAAGTGTGTCTAGGATAAACCCACCAGGGATAACACAAAGGATAGTAAGAGCTGGCTCACAAAGTCAGAAACATGCTCTTACTCCATTCTTACCCAGTGGGGCCTGGGCCTAGGGTAACCCTGCTGGCAGCCCTGCCAGACCTGAATAATGGCCACAGCCTGGAACAGGGTTTTCCATGAGCTCCATCGGGGTCTCCAGTAATTGGAACATGGCACCTTCCGACTTTTAATGGATGGCAGACTAGAGGAGCATTTGTCACTGCCTGACTTCCCTGCGGGAAAGAGGCTCATAAGTCACAGCTGACAGACCCTTTGATGACTTTTAAACTTCATTTACAGAAAAGAATAGCTCTAATCAACCAACAGCAAGCAGTGACTAATCTTGCCACATTATCACTGTGAGGAGCCAGCCCCTTAAGGTGTAGAAAGGGGAGGGGGAACATGCCCCGGCTTATAGCAGGTGCTTATTGTCCAGCAGGTTCTTGGACTTGAGAGTATGCCCTCAGCAAGACTCCATGCATTTATGCCCAGAGGGCCAGAGAGTGTTAGAAGCTGACCTCCTGGCTGGTACAGTGCACACCTAGCATGAAGCCATTTTGGGCCAAGGTTCAGAGCACCACAGCTCTAGTCTCAGACTGATGGATTGCAGCTCTGCCATTTCCTGGCTAGTGTAAGACTAAGTTCCAACCCTTAGTCTCCTTGTCTGTGAAATGAGTACAATGTATACCATCACCTACCCTGAAGCAGAAGACTGAGTGCAGTAGTAAATGCTCAGGAAGTGTTGGTAATGATTATCATGGTTAGCCCTAAAGGGGCCCTTTATGGTCACATGCTCCAAAACCCAACATCATGTGGCACATCAGCAGCAAAGCCAGAATCAGTCTTCTATGGGAACAGGGGAAGTCAGTGGGAGCAGTCTAGTGGATTAGGAAGAGCACAGACTTCAGAACCAGATTAAGATTAGGGTCTTTTTATCCTAATCATGCCACTTAAATGTAACTGTGGACAAATTATTTAAGTTCTCTGAACCTTAGTTTCTTCATCTGAAGAGTGGAGATGATACTTAATCTCACTGGGTTGTGGTCAGGATTATGAGAGATTATGCCTGTAAAATTTTCAGCACAATGCCTGGTATAAAGCTGCTGCATATTAAATTGTGTGTTTCCTTTTTGTTCTTCCCCAAGACAAGAATTGGTATGCAGCTATCAAGGGAGGAAGAAGCAGCACTGAAGAAATTCTATTTCAAACATTTATTTCCAGCCCTGCCTTGCATATACTTGAAGGGGGAGCAAAGAGGAAAAAGTGGCATGTTTTGTACATTGTTATTGCAGTTTTTCCTGCCAAGCAGAGCCTCTCCCCATGTCACCACCCAGTTGAAATTAGCCTTAAACATACTCTCTTGTCGTGGAGACTTCTATGATGCTCCTTCCCATTCTCTGATACCCCAGACTGCTTTGTTTGGGCAGCTTCTGGAGCAGTGAACTCCAGCCCAGGGCACATGTGCTTGATGGTCATGGTGCATGTACCCTGATGGACTGGGAGTTCCTTGAGATCAGGTACCAAACCAATTCCTGGATGAATGAGTTGGCCTTATTCACTTATGAATGAGTAGTGACTATTTGGATAGCTGTAATTATGACTGAATGCATAGGTAAGTGTTTGGAGGACTTCTTTGGCAAAAATGAAGAGGTTGACAATTATTTTTAGATTCCTAACTGTAATTTAGTATTGGGGATTATAGGGCCAGGGTTCTACCTACCCACTCCTTGCTGCCTTTCTTCCCTATAGCTATAAGGACTGCTTGTCACAGATGCTAAGCCTCAGCCTAAGGCCACAATCAGGGGTAGAGTTAGGGTACAAGATACCCAGACAACACTGTGGGGAAAGGTGACTGAGGCTCCAGCCCTGCTTCTGTCTGCTTTGGGGTCTCCCCTCAGGGCCTGTTTGATGCTGTTACCAATGTTATAGTTTAGGAATAGAGACCTAATGGTATCGCTGAGGAGTGAGTCACTGGTTCAGCAAGGCCTAAACCCCAAACCCCTCCCAGCTAGCGTTCTTTCCTCTCCCAGCCCCTTATAGTATGATTTGATAGGCATGGGTGGAAGCACCTTTATGAAATTTCTAGGTTTGGTTCCAGACACTGGGACAAGGGAGAGAGTATGCGTAGGCCCTCTACCCCTGACTCACTCAAGCAGAGTATGGAGCACTGGGAGATGACAGATGGAAAGAACATAGGGCTGGAATGTGGATGATCTAGACTGCTGGGCTAGATTCATCTGTTTTCATGGGGCCTAGAGCATTTGAGTTTCTTATGTAAATACCTACTGGTCTTAACCATTATATCAGGCATTTTGTACATGTTATCTCTGATCCTAACAATCCTGGAGGTTGGTATAATTCCCATTTTGCATTTGAGGAATCTGAGGTTTACCGAGTTTAAGGGACATGTCCAAGTTTACATCTCATAAATTGTAGGGCTGGAATTGGAACTCATTCCTGTCTGACTCCAGGGCCTGTGCCATTTCTGCTCTTCCAGGTGCATTCTTTCCTTTGTTATTAGGAAACAGTTAAGAAACAGGTTCCTGGAGAAAGGGCTTTGTTGAAAAGCTAGTAGAAGATAGTGCCCTTGAGCATTCTTCCCCAGCATCTCCATAGTGCCTGCACAGAGGGGAATGCTTAAGAAATGTTTGTTGAATGGGTGAAGGGGATAGGAGTAGGGTAATAATAGCTATAATCCTCTATCCTTTTATAGTATGTTACAGATGCAACAGAGCACTTTCATACTGATTATTTGATTTTATATCAGATTTGAAAGGTAATCAGGACAACGATTATTTGTTTTCAGAATAAGGATGATAAGGCTCAAAGAAATTATATGACTTGTTGCAGGTCATATGACTAAGAACAACAAAGCCCAGGGCCAGGCCTCCTGAGCAAGGAGAGTACTCCTTATACTCTCACCCATTCTAGGAGCCCTCAGTATTCACATCCTGGGAGCTGGAGTTTCTCATGGGAGTGGGAATTGTCAGGAACTAAAGAGCATTCCTTGGGAAATTAGTCCTCTCTGACCAGTAATTATCATTTTGGGCAATGCTAATGAGCTGGGGCCTGGTGAGTTGAATGAGATTAATAGATGTTCTGTCATCCTTGGCCGCCTGTTAACCAGGAGCCTCTGGCCTCTGGACCAAGGAGGCCCTGGGCACTGATCAGTCTAATTGCTTGGCTTTCTCCAGAAATAACCTCACCATCACTGATAGCTATTCTCCTTCAAAATCATTCTCATATCCCTAATGTTATCTAAGGGCAGAGGTCTGGCTACAGGCGGGTGTGACCCTCATCTGCACTTTGGAGAATGAGACCAGAAGTGTCAAGCAGGGCTGGCCTAGACAGAGGCTGTAAATGGCACTGGGAGGCATCAGGACCAAGACCAGCAGCTCCTCTTTTGAAATTAGTGCTTGAAGAAGAGATGCAGTGCCAGGTAGGATTTAGAGAATTGAGGCAGTGGGCATTCTGATGGCTAAGTGCCTCAGAGGTTAGGCTGAAGACTAAATTTGATCCTGATAGCCAGGATTATGAGGGCTGACATGGCAGAGTCAGAGCCTTGGGACAGTTGGTGAAACAGTGGTGTGTAGCAGCCTGGATTCCAGTCCCCTAGCTGTTCCCTTTACTAGCTGGATGATCTTAAGTAAGTCACTTACTTTTGCTGAGCCTCAGCTTTTCATTTATAAAATGGAACTAACAACATCAGGATCAAGGACATAAACTGGTTTTGTTCATTAAAGTCCTTTAAAGTCCTTACCTTGGCAATCAGTATCCAAGACATCTCTTTGAATAGGCTTTTGGAGTCAAACAGACCTGGGTTCCAGTTCCAACTTTGCTCTATTAACCAATAACCTGGCCTGAGTCTTCATTCCCCTATTTAAAACACCTCACAGAGCTGTTGTGAGGATTAAATAAAGTGGCACATATAGAGTCAGAAGCTCTTATTACCTTCATGGTTCTCTGGGGGTCTCATTTACCCAGAGTTCAGGGGTTGTCGTACGTTTTAGGGTATTTCTACCTTTACAAAGCCCTGTCACTTGACTACATGTTCAAGCTTGGGCTCTTGGCTTCTAAAACATAGCTTCCATCTGAAATGTTTCAACTGGGAAAAACAATTTGTTTTTGCCAAATTTCCTCTGTTCTTACTAGCTTGGAGAAGTGAGCCCATCACTTTGAGCTGTAAATTGCATTTCAAAGCCTGTGTCTCTGGTGGGTTTTAATTAGCTTAACGGCCTGGCTTTTATGCAGCAGTTGTTTCACCAGCAGGTAAAGGTCAAGACCCTTACTTGGGAGCCAGTCCCCAGTTTTCCTCTAATGCCCCCTCCCAGCCCCTCACTGTCCTGAGGGGCAGTCTTTCACCAGCCCAAGGGAAAGATGGAATTTAAGAACTTGGAGGACTAATGGGGTTCTCGGCCTTGCCACTCATGGTCTGGGGCATTGTGGCCAAGTCCATTCCCCTCTGTTCCTCAGGGTGAGAGTATATAAACCCCATGTTCACTGAAGCCCTTGCTAATCTGACATTGTAGAAGTTTCTGTGAAGAAGTCTGGTCCCTACTTCCTCTTCCCACCACCACGAAGAATCATCTTTCTACCCAACTCTCCTTGGCTCGTCCTTCTACCCAACTCTCCTTGGCTCATTGCTAAACATGGGGCCTCTGGGGGGCTGCAGACACCTTGCTCTCAATTACACAGCTAATCTGTGAGGCAGAGCTTGGCTTGGGGAAATAGTTTATCAAATCAAGCAGCTTCTGCTGAATAGGATGTCAATATTTACTAAGGCTCATACTCTAAGCTAGGGGGAAGCCTGGAAGAACCAAGAAAGAATCGTGGGGGGAGTATTAAATTGGGGATGGTTGGTCTGCAGGGGATAGGAGAGTGTTTGGGTCAGAGACTCTAGTGTTTTAAGGAGATATCTGGGGGACACCCCCCCCCCCCCCCCCCGCCAGCCCTGGCCATACATACTTAGGGCTACAGCTAGCCCTTCTCAGCACCTCCTGGGACATTATTCTTATTGCTTCCTCCGTAATTCTTATTGGGCATTTACTGTGCCCAAGCCTTCGTCAGGCCTGCCTCTACCATTTGCAGGACAGGACAAGAGTACAGGTGGAGACTTACATGCCATATGTCTAAATATTTGTTTGGAGGTTATAAGTGAAGCTAACAAATTTGTTAGGTTCGTAACAACCTGGAAGACTATGTCTGAATTTAGAATTCTTGACTCTTTGGGATTCTGTACCTGAACCTAGCAGTTCTGGAAGAACTGGTCTGGGCACCTTTTCATTTCCTAAGCGCAACTTGATCCCTCACTTTGAGGAGCCTCATAAACATGTGTTTAGACACTGAAGCTTTTCCATATTCCTGTAGATAGCTATTCCTTTGGGCTTAGAGAGTATGCACAGTAGCAGCACAGCCTTCCCTTGGAAGAGTGTACAGGCCTTGAAAGCAGATTGAGGGCTGATTAGATGGGGTGGGGGAGTGGGTGGAGTATAGGGGTTGGTGCCTGGAGTATGCTTCAGATGGACATTTCTTCATGGCCCTTCAGATTCCTCACCCAACCTGGCCACACGCATACGTGTCCCTCTTTGTGTGACATGGCTTTTATGCTTTTATACATGCATTCATGTCCCCCTTTTATACTAACCTTTGTGTGGCATGGCTTTTGTCAGCCTTTTCTTGGCATTATTCAGAATGTGCTCCAGTCTGACCTTCATCTCCATCTAGAATGGGCCTTACCAGTGTTGGGCACTGTTGTCAGAACAGAGGAATTCAACTAGTCAGAGCGTAATTAATAGATCCTATAAAGAGTTTCACTGTTTGTAAAGTCCTTTTATGTACATTGTCCCAAACCCCAAGTGATGAGAGAAAAGATTGAGTACTGCCAAACCTGAAGAACTTCTCACCAGCCAAGGAGTGAATGCTGATCCTGCTGTAGAACTAAACATAGTAGCTCAGCAAATGCTTCCTGCTCAGTGGTTGGTATTAGAGGCTCCTGCCAGAGGTAGGAGGGAGCCCAGCACCTGTCATGCCCATGCCAGGTCAGTGGCAGAGGTAGTAGACATCAACAGGTCTGAACCATCGCCCCCCTTCTCTTTCCATCTTGGTCTACAACCCAGGCCAGTGTTTGGTTCCCTTCAGCCACAGCAGGTGGCTTCTCCCTGAGCCCAAACTTCATTTCTCTGAGCTGAGCCAACCAGGAGAGTTATCTGATGCCTGTGGAGGAGCCCCACAAACTTCTTATATATATCCATGGATGGATGAAGAATTAACTTTTGAATGGCTTGTCATCCAGCTAGGTGAGGGATTATCACAGAGGACTGGGGCGGGGGGTGGGGGTGGGCAAGGGAACCCACATACATGGAGCATTTTCTGCTGCACATGGACGTTATGTTAAGTGTTTTCATGGATAATATCTTTTATGTTCCTCACTGCTTAATAAATGATGACTGGACGTAAAAGTAAACTGAGCACCAAAGAATCCTTTCCAGGCCCTTTCCAAAGCTGGCACCAGCTCCTTCATTAGTAGCAGTGCCCTCTCAGCCCCTTTCCTTTACCTAGGATGGTACACACTTGACTTCAGTATATCCATCAAGCTACTGCAAGCCTATCCTAGGTAGGAGTAGGTTTTTCCTCAGAAATACTTACTCTCAGGTCCAGCCTATGGTTTCCTTGCAGTGAGTGCCATCTGCTGGTCAGAACATGCCAGCTTCCAGACTGGGAGGATTGAAGAGAAAAGGGTCTCTTACCATAGTGGAACAAAAGATAGCGCTTTCTCTGCCTATACTTAGCTCTGCTCTAATTCCCTGAAAAGAAGCTCCCTCTGCCCCCAAAATATTAGGTTTGTGAGCAGGTGTTTACAGTTAGCCTAGGTTGATGAGAGGTTTTTTGGTTTTGTTTTTTTTTTTTTTTTGCATACTGCTTAGGGTCTTCAGCACCTTCTGTCATAGCTCTACAATGGGGTATTGAGATAGGAAGGTTCCAAAGGGATTTGTACAAACCCATGCCAGTGAGCAGAGAAGTCTGGGCCAGTAAGTAGAAATGCCAGTACTTACTTTAGACTTTTCCTACTGACATCAAGCCTCCTTTTCCTTTTCCTCTGGAGCCTGTGCTCTGTTATAGCATGTCCAGGGTTGGGGGTAGGAGAGATTTGTATGCCCCCTTGGGGTAAAAAACATTGCCAGGATGTAGAGAGTGAAGTGTAGGTACAATATTATCTCTAAGCAAACAACAAAATTTGAATGAGTTAGTATAAAAATAGATAATATGCTGACTTAACTATAATATTTAAATTGGCTTTAGCTCTGGGAAGGAGAGTGATAGAGATGAAAAAAATGGGCTGTGGGGACAAACTGGCCTGTTTCTGACAAGTCAAAGAACTTATTAGAGTCTATTTCTGGTAAAATATGAATAATAGTAATAATATTTAATGGAGTCTTGTGATTACTCAATCTTGCCTGCCACCCTTAGCCTGCCATGAGTGCTCAGTGAGGCTTATTTCACTCACCTTTTTAAAAATGGTTGGTACCAATAAAGACAGCCATAACTAGGTCAGTGTCTGCATCAAACTGAGCAATTGTCTTAATGTGGTGTTCTAGAGCAGGTATTACCCGCAGTTACCATATGACTTCCTCACCATGGTTATACATTGAAGGAACAGAAGAAAAACTATGGAAGGTCTTCAAATTTAGATCCTGCATGGTGTAACATTTGAGATAAACATTAAAGAATGGGTTTAAAAGAATTAGAGTCCAGCAGACCAGGGTTCAAATCCCAGCCCTGCTGCTCACTAGCATTGTGACCTCTGACTGTGCATTTTCTCCCTTGTGAAACGTCTTGGTTCTGCGTATCATGTCAGTACCAAATGAGAGAACATATATAAAACACCTGGCCATGAGGTCAGCATCCCAGTGAGATGTTTAAAGGGGAGGCTGAATGCTGTACGGTTGTGTGTATGTAGCAGGGCACAGAGCAATCCAGTTTAGCTAGGATTTGGGCCATGGAAAGCCCTTGAGCCCAACTGGGAGACCCAGTCTCACAGTATCTCTCTCTCTCTCTCTCTCTTTAGGTGGCCACCATGTCCTTGAAGATCCAGACAAGCAACGTAACCAACAAGAATGACCCCAAGTCTATCAATTCTCGAGTCTTCATCGGAAACCTCAACACAGCTGTGGTGAAGAAGTCAGATGTAGAGACCATCTTCTCCAAGTATGGCCGTGTAGCCGGCTGTTCTGTGCACAAAGGTTATGCCTTTGTCCAGTATGCCAACGAGCGTCATGCCCGGGCAGCTGTGCTGGGAGAGAATGGGCGGGTGCTGGCCGGGCAGACCCTGGGTAAGCGTCTCTCTTTGGCCCTGCTCCTGGTATTCTCCTGAGCAGGTGCTGGCCTTCACTTTCCAGCTCCCCTCTTAGACCTTTCTTTTTCCCTTACTCTACTACTTGCTACTCTGCCCCTATCTGAAATGTTATAACTAAATAGTTATAAATTATATTTAAGTTATAAATTAAGTATTTATAAAATATGCAGGGTTGAGTTTTAGAAGCTTCTCAAAAATGGTTCTGTCTTGTCTTGTCTTTGCTTTCATAGTGACTCATAATGACAAGCTTTATGATTCTGGTTAAAATGCAGATTCCTAAGGGAAATGGAACAGAGTGGACTAGCATAGCCTGTAACATTACGCTACAGATGTCTTAGGTTAGAACTCTTTTTTTTTTTTTTTTAAGTTTATTTATTTATTTTGAGAGAGCAAGTGAGCTCTCTAGAGGGGTAGAGAGAGAGAATCCCAAGTAGGCTCCATGTTGTCAGTGCAGAGTCCGACACGGGGCTTGAACTCACGAACCATGAGATCATGACCTGAGCCAAAATCAAGAGTCAGATGCTTAATCCGACTGAGCCACCCAGGTGCCCCCAGGTTGGAACTCTTTATGAGAGCTGGGAGCAGGGACTAGGAGCACAAGGTGAAGTAGGTGCCTTTGGCCTTGGTGCTATGTATATATGATGTGGCCATGTGGTAGTCTACCGTGGAGTGTGTACAGTGCACCTACTTCTGTGTATATGTATGTTCAAAAAGGGATATTGATAGATGTATTCCTGAATGTGTGATATGTGGATGTAACTAAACATGTGGAGAATATGTGAACACATCTTTAGAATGTATATATGTAAAGTGTATGTGTCAGAATGTACTAAGTGTGTGTAAGAAGATATGCATATTTATTTGTCAGATATTGAGATCCTGTCATAGGCTAAGCATCATTCTAGGTAGAAAGATGTTTGGTAGAATATTTGCTTGAATGTGGCTCATTTGTAGATAGGCAGTTATGTATATGACATCGGAGCCAAGTCTCAGTGTACTTGAGAGTCTATATGTTATTTTTGTGTGTGACTTGATTACCTGGATATGTGAACAAGTATGTGAAGATATGTATCTGAAGTACTCATTTACATCAGTGTGCTTGAGAATGCTTATATGTGTGATGTTCACGGCATGTGTGTGTGAGTGATATGTGTGTGAGCGTGCGTGCATCTGAATGTATACGAATTTGTAAATAGGCATATCTCTGTGATGTGTGGGTAGGAGTCTAATGTGTGAAGACCTCTGTTGTATTAGTTAGGAGAGTCCATTGTCCCTCACACATAGAAATTGCTGCTACTGTGCAGGAAGGTGTAAGTGTTTGGGCTCCCTGGTACCCTGCCAGCATCTGACTGTGCCTCCTTTCTCCACACAGATATCAACATGGCTGGAGAGCCCAAGCCCAACAGACCCAAGGGACTAAAGAGAGCAGCATCTGCCATATACAGGTGGGGCGCTCTGTCTCTTCTATCTCTCTCCATCTGGGTGGGATTGGTCCCTCTTTCCACAGAGGGAGTGAACATTGGTTGGTGACAGTGTGCCGAGCCTAGAATTTGGGGAGGTGTTTGGAGATGAGGGCCTGCGGAGAGTGGGCTGAGTGGCTGTCCCTAAGCCCTGGCCCTCTCCCCTTTGTTTCCCCAGTGGCTACAGCTTTGACTATGATTACTACCGGGACGACTTCTACGACAGGTGAGCAGGGAAGGGGCGTGCCCAGGCATGAAAAAGCCAAGCTGGAAGGGTCCTGAGAGATTACTGGTGTAGCCCACTCAGTCCTCCATGTGGAAACTGGAGCCCAGAGGTGTGGACGGGCATCTGCCCAAGGCTGTTCCACAAGTTGGTGGCAGAGCTGGAACTAGGGTCTAGTTCTGCAGGTGCCCAGGTCAGAGGTTCCCCACCCCACACTGTCTCCCATTCTGACTGCCCTTCCACCTCCTAATCCTGGTTTGGGACTCAGTGGGACTAGACAGCAAGGGACATACAACCATAGCAAATTGGATTATAGAAAAGGTTACTAGAGTAGGTGCAGGGAGTTTGAGCCCTCATGTTCCTGCTGTTTAGTCTCCTTACCTATTTGAGGTGCTCAGCCAGGTGGAAGGAGCCTCAAAAGCTCAATGAATACCTCTTGGCCTTTCATTTATAGCCAGGAGGCCAGCAGTCCTTTGGAGGTCTGAATTAGTTCCTGGTAGGCTATGTGGCCCATCCCTTCACCCTCAAGCCTTCCCAGACCCCAGCCTTGAGCTGTGGGCTCCATTCTATGGCACTAGCCACATTCCCAAATGGAAATCATGATGGGGGCTGTTCCAAAATTCTCCCTTCCTTCGTCCTTCCCATCCTGCCTGCCTCAGTCTGTCCAGGAAGAACAGAACCTCTCTGAGCCTTGGTTTTCTCACCTCTGAATGGTTTCAGGAGACAGTGCGGTGTAGTGGAATGTGCCCTAGCCTGAGAGTCAGTCAGAAGACTGGGTGCTAATCTCAGCTCTGCCACTGAATGGATTGTGTGACTTTGGGCAAATCCCCTCCCAGTCTGTAAAATGGGCTTACACTAAGTAATCCCTCAGGGCTCTTCCAGCTCTGGGATTCTGTGGTTAGTGATTCTGACCAAGGCCAGAGCCGCCCCCTCCCCTTAGGGGCAGAAATGCAGGGTCTGGGACTGGATCCATTCCCAGAGACTCTCCATCTCCAGCCATCCCCACCCCAGGGCAGGGGCTCCCTGAACAAAGGAATGCCAAGCCATGGGGCATTGCATTGTCTAGTGATGGCATGTTTCCTGGCTGTCACCAAAGTGATTCCATAGTGTACCCCTAGGGCTGTGTTTCCCTGAAGAAAGGTAATAGTAGCAGATGTGGTGGGAGATACCCCTAATCAGCCTATTGAACTTCTGACTGATGAGCAGGAAGAGAAACTCTCTCGGAGAGGGCTGGGTGATGACACTGGGGACAGCATAGTCTGGGAGCCCAGGGATCTGATTGGTTGTCCAACCTTGATATTCTAATGGATCTCCTCCCCTCCATCTCTGAAGTGGAGTAAGAGGGCTGGGGTGATTAAGAGGGCCTAGAATTAGGACAGGTGTTTGGGACTCCAGCCTCATGCCTCTGAGGTCATAGTCTCCTGGTTTGAGAGCCTCAGTACCCTGGCCTTCACCTATCACACCTTTTAACATGTGTGCTTTTAACCAAGTTTTCTCATGCCCTGCTCTCACAATAGCCTTGGGGTGGGGTAGGGTGGGGGCCTGGCACAGAATTTGAGGTAGTCATCCTCATTAAGCAGATTTCGGGAAAACTGAAGCTCAGGCAGGCTTAGGGATTCCCTATTCCTACATCTTTTTGTTCCCAGCTGGAATTTTGCCTTGCTTTAGGGACATTTGCAAACTCCGACGAGAGGTTGGGGTGGCAGTTGACTGAGCAGAAGCAGAAGCCGGCAGGCCTGGGTGTTAGGGGGACCTGGGGAAGGCTCTTTTCTGGGCCTGGTCTCTGTTTGCTCCTTCCTTGAACCAGGGTTGAAACCATTACCACCTGCCACCTCACCTGCCCTCATCTGACCTGACTGGTAGGAAAGGTGGATGAAATGAGAGTCCCAGCAGCTTTTAAGGTGCCAGAAGCCCATCCTCTTCACTCCCAGGGCTTGTTGGGAGCAGGCGGAGGTGTGTAGTACAGGCTGCCCAGCCCTTCACCAGCACGTGCTTGTCTAGAGTCGCAGTGCCTTCTGGTGGCCACAGGCCATGCTGCAGCCTCTGGCCCATTTGCCCCTACAGGCTCTTCGACTATCGGGGCCGCCTGTCACCTGTGCCAGTGCCCAGGGCAGTCCCTGTGAAGCGACCCCGGGTCACAGTCCCCTTGGTCCGACGTGTCAAAACCACCATACCTGTCAAGCTCTTTGCCCGCTCCACAGCCATTACCACCAGCTCAGCCAAGATCAAGTGTGAGTGACTGTATCTTCTTCCTAGATCTTTTTTGTTTTTCCTCATTAGCAAAATAATAGAATCATGTATTTTTACATTGGAAAATAGATGAAGGAACAAATCTCCCACAGTTCTGCAGCTCTAGCACAACCAAGTGAGTATTCTTACTGCATTTGTAAGAGGAAAAGCCTGACCTATGAGGAGGAGGGGCTTGGGTTGGGCACAGAAATGTCCAGTGCTGTGACATGGAGCCCAGTGAGGAGAAGGTGTCCTCTTTCCTATAATAAGGGCAAGTTTGCACAGGCCCACTGCTGGTGTGCACATTCATTCTGGTGTACACATGTTGCAGCCAGGCACCCAGGAAATCTGATGGTAAAACACCCACATCCATCCATACACCTTGAAATCTGGGCACCACCCTATTTAACATAAGGAAGAACACATGATTGCTTAGGTGCACGCCACACCTGCATTCTCCTCCATCTCCAGTCCCTTTCATTGTTGAGAGGTCATGGGAAGAGATCCAGGTGCAGAAGGGTGGACTGGTTACTATAGGCATGGTCTCAAAAGTCTCAGAAGCCACGGGCAGCTCCAGCCTTTTTGCTGGCAAAAGAACCATGGATGAAAACAGTTCCTGCCACTGGCCTGCCTTCCTGGTTGACAGAATGGGACTAGGGAGGATCTTACGTTAGTGTCAAGCTCCCAGCCCCTGGGTGACAACGTATACTCCCTGTGCTCCCAGTAAAGAGCAGTGAACTGCAGACCATCAAGACAGAGCTGACGCAGATCAAGTCCAACATCGATGCTCTGCTGGGCCGCTTGGAGCAGATTGCCGAGGAGCAGAAGGCCAACCCAGGTCAGCTTCCATGGGTCCTTGCCCAGCTCGGGGACCAGGGGCACAGGGCAGAGTGCGGGGAGGTCAGCGCACAGGGCAGAGAAGGGCTGTGGCCTCCAACGCCACATGAATCCACCATGCCGAGGCCTAGCTGCTGCTAAGATCCTGCCTTGGGCAGCTGCCCCAGACTGAGTTCTATTCCCTTCTTCCCACCCCTTTCCCCTCAAGATGGCAAGAAGAAGGGTGACAGCGGCAGTGCCAGTGCCAGTGCCAGTGGCAGTGGCAGTGGTGGGGGCAGTAGTGGTGGCAGCAGCCGGCCACCAGCCCCCCAAGAGGACACGGCTTCTGAGGCAGGCACGCCCCAGGGAGAAGCACAGGCTCGAGACGACGGCGATGAGGAGGGGCTGCTGACACACAGCGAGGAAGAGCTGGTGAGGGCACAGCTGGGGAGGGGTGCATAGGAGGGGAGCAGGGGAAGGGGGAACCCTCTGAGCTGCTGAGTGTCCCTGTTGAGCTCCCTCCTTCCTCTTCCTGGGAAAGGGGATACCTATTTCAGTTGCTAGTCAGAAGTCCCACTGAGGACCAGGGTAGACCTCTCTTGAGTCAGGGCCCATTCTAGACTTGGTTTCCATACAGGTTGGACAACGGAAGAGTCAGGGGCTTCAGGGAGCACAGTCTGCAGAGTTTCAGGGGGCAGGACTAGGATTGCCTGGGGAAGCCTCAGGGAGGTTGGATATCCACTTTACCTGAGGATTTTCTAAAAGCTATTCCTGCCTAAGCATAAAACAGGTTGTCTCCTGAGAGGCATGGAGGGAGTTCTTTGTTATTGGAACCCTTCAGAGTGAGGCTGGGAAGTCATTGGCAAGGAGCTTATGTCAAGTAGGAAGGTAGACCAGACTCTGAGTATGTATGATAACTGTTGTGTGCCTTCTACTTGTTTACCTAATAGACACTCACTGAGCACCAGGCCCTGTAGTTTCTAACTTTATTTAACCTTAACAACAGCGTCGCACTGTGTAAAGTTACTACTCTTCCCACGTTTTAGCCAGTGAGGAAACTGAGGCTCTGAGGAGTAGAGTAACTTGCTCAGGGCCTTATAATTAATAGGGGATGAGCCAGAATTAGAGCCCTGACTTCTTCACTAGGTCTGGAACTTTCTCCTTTTCATCAGTGCTGGGTTCTGGCATGAGGACAGATGGGCTCATGGCCACTGTAGTTAAGAGATCCTCCTCCTTATGTCCCTAGCTTGTCTCTCCTTTTTTGGACCCATTTACTCTCTTAGGCATAGTAGTCTCCATAAAGGCCCTAACGAAGGCTTAGCTGTCCCAAGGATAGGGAGCTCACCCGTCCACCAGGCTTTCAACCTGCTACAGTCTAAGAAGGTCTTTCTACGTACAAATGTGCTCCCCTGCCACACCTAGAACGCCCTTGACTGGTCCCGTCTCTCTTCTGGGGGATGGGCTCAGACCATCCTGTCAGGATCCCAAGCCAGCTGTGTTGAAACTGGTCCCATAATCATCCCTCTTTCGGAGTTTGGTCTCCAGAAGTGCAGTGGGCCCCAGGGCATGACTCAGAGTTGGTAGTGAGTGATGTATGGTCTCTTGTTGCCTCCTCCCTATCAGGAGCACAGCCAGGACACAGACGCGGAGGATGGGGCCTTGCAGTAAGCAGGTATGGGGCTCCTGGTGGACAGGGGGTGAAGAGAAGTGGCAGGCATGCCATGAAGCAGACCTGGCAGGGTCTTGCTATGCCCAGCAAGGACGGCCCCTCCATCCTGTCAGCCATTTGACCATGCTCCTTTGTAGCAGGAACTTGCTAGGCTGTGGGAGCAGGAGCCATGGATGGGCTAGGCAGGCCAGCCCTGCACGGGTTCCCTCAGTGCACTCTGAGGCATGTTGTCCAGCTCCACCCTACAGAAGTTCAGAGTCTGGTGGAGGAAGACACAAACCATGACCACCCAGTGTGAGCAGGATGATGGGCTGTAGAGGCAGGGTGTCCATAGGGGTGTGGTGGAAGAGTTGATACTTAGCTGAGCCTATTCAGGATTGAGGGAGAGGTATCTGAGGGAACAGCTTTAGCAAAATTCAGGGTTCTGATGGTCCTTGGTATGTGGGAGATGGTCAGGAGTCTCCTGTGGCCATAGTCCTATCTCTGCATGGTAAGGCAGAGGGAGCAGTTCATCATCAAAGTGATGTTTGTGCCAGGCTTAGGGGCTAGGACTTAACTCTGCAAGGTTGTGATTGTATCAGTGTAACACATGGGAACTGAGGCACTGAAAGGGGCAGGGAGGTAGCATATATCTCACTAGATCCCAAGGTGGTAATCGGTGGAGCCTAGGTTTGAATCCAGTGGTGTATGGCGTCCCAGCCTACTCTCTGGCCAGTGCTCGCCCCCCTGCTCTGCCCCATTTCTTTGGGGGTCGTGTTCAGGGTAAGACAGGCTTGGGTGAAGGAAATCCTTGACCTCAGAGGTGTCTTTATACCTGACACGTTCATTTTGTGAGGTGCTCCACCAGCAAGAGCTTCCCAGACAGTTTAGGAAATTGTATATATGGAATCCATCCTCTTGGAGCTTCATGGTTGGTTTTACCAAGGAAGCTAAGTTTTACCTTGTGAAGCCAGTTCTCAGATGAGGTGCAGGGCTCAGGTGAGGAAATGGAGGCTCAGGGAGGGGGAGAGACTCACCCAAGATTGTATGGCCAGAAAATTAGGAGGCGAGAGCCAGAGCACAGGCACATCTCTGTCCGCAAACAGTAGACACCGTTCTGCCCTTTTGTCTTCCCAGCCCTAGTAATCATGGGTCCCAGGGGCTCTTCCTGCCAGCCTCAGTCTCTCCTTTGTCTCTCTCTCTCTCAGCCTGACAGGAGCAACGGCCAGCGGCAGGAGAAGGGCGTGCACTGTATCAGGCCTCATGTTGGGCACTCACCCCTGGATACCACCCTCAGCGGGTCCCAGGAGAGCTGGCAGCAGGCACCTCCTCCCCCACACGTCCCAGCCACTGCCACATCCTCTGCAGGTGCAGTTATCGGCCTCCCCTCCCCATGCACCCTCCCTGTTGGCACCGCCCAGGCCAGAGGACAGAGGTTTCCCTATACTCTACCTCCCCTCCCAGGACACTCCCAGGCTTGGGGTTTTTCTATAGGTTTGGAGAGGGGAGGGTCACGGGGAGGGTACCCTGACAATAAAGAGATTGGATCCCAACTTGCTCTGAGATGGGATGGTTTGTATTTATTTTCTTAAGGTACCCTAGTCGTCCTGCCCAGCCAGAGTCTGGTCTAGTCTGCTTCATGCCAAGAGTCTAGTCTGGTTTGCTTTACCCTGTTCTTTTTCCTCTTTCACTTCTCCCGGTTAGGGAGCATTGTCTCGGGTGCATACTGCTGGGCTGTCTAGGCCTTAGTTTCCACAGCTAAAATGGAAATAGAAATGGCCAGTAGGGTTCTTGGGGGATGTCAGATGTCCCAGTGCCCAAGAGAATACTTTGGTGGCTGAAGTGCCAAGCAATTATGAGCTACTTGGTTAGGCAGTGGTAGGTTCAGGTCTTAGCTTCTCATTTAGTCTGGTCTTTCCCAGCTTTAAGATGATTCTGGAAACTGCCTCGTCCTCTCTTCTCTGTCCTAGTTTAGGATGCTGTGTTTTTTCACTTGGGCTCTGTCTTCTCACCAGCTTCCCAGTCTCTGGCTTCTCCCTGCCCCATTTCCCACTAGCCACTATGGTGCTTTTTCTGAGTCATGTCCCTTCCCTGTAAAACCCTTACCTGACAGCTCACCATTGGGACAAAACTCCCAACTCCTGTACATGATCCTGTATACTTTGGCCTCTCCTGTCTTTTGTCACCTACCCCACACAAAACAAGCCCTTCCCTCTCATAGGCAGCAAGTCATAGAGCCTCACTCCCATTAACCTCAAGCATTAGGAAGTTGGCATCAGGATACCTGTGGCTTCCCTGTACCTATTCTGGGCTGCCTGTCTAGATGTTTGCTTTGTTCTCTGACAACTGACAGTGTTCCTTCAAATTTCCTCTTCTGTCCTAATTTTACTCCACAAGTTGACGAATTTCCCTGCGTTCAAATTCCTAGGAGAGGATCACCTGCCACAGCGGATCTTTTTGATTCACTCATAGGTTATATAAGTACCCTCCCCAGTCCTGTGAACCTGGTGACAAAGGTGTGGTCAGTTAGTCTGGTCTCTCTGGTGTGGGGCTTTGGTGGGCAGACACCCAGAAACGTGCTTTGCTCCTGGTCTGGCACGTACTCTTGCTCCTTTCTCCATCTGAGAGATACCCACTCATTATTAAGCTGCTGTTCCAGTGTCAGGCACCTCTGAGAAGTCTTCCTTCTCAGCTTACTGCTCTTCAAAAATTGTTCATTCTCTCTTCTAGACAAACTTTCCCAACACCGAGAATTCGGTCCCATCATCAGAAAGGGGTTTGGGCTCTCCAGTCGTCTTTGCATGTTCCTCAGAGTGTCAGGCCTGCTGGAATTCTTGTTAAAAATCCCATTTCAGACCAACTGTTCTACAACAGTCTCCATCAAACTTTCCCCAGACTTTGGCCCCAGGTTTTGGTGGAGGCTAGAGGCTGGGCTCGAGACAGTGCTCAAGCTAGGCCACCCTGGGTATGGAATCACCCAGGGAAGTTTTTGTTGTCTCTTGTCTCCCTCCCTGGGCAGCCTCTCCTGCCTGTCATTGGCCGGCTAGCAGTCTGAAGCCTGAGTGTGGCTCTGCATTCCCAAGCTGTGCAGGGGCCTGATTAACCCGCCCTTGAGGCAGCCCAAGTTCTGGACCCACAGCTGAGCCAAATGCCCCCATCCTCGCTTAGCCATTGCCTCATAATGTGATGTGGAGCAAAGTTTCTGCCTTTTTGGCGCTTTAGCTCCACAAGTGGGCTCACAGTCCCCATATGTGTGCCTGTCAGGGACCCTGGGCAGCAGGGGGAGAGAGGGTAGAGGCTGAGGCCTTAGTGGACTTAACACTGAGGGCTGGCACCGTGTTCCTGAGTCTCCAGAGCCTAGTGCTCTGTGCCCCTTGCACTGTAATAACATTTTCGGATTCTATATGGCCATACTCAATAGTGACTGAGGCACTCACTTTTCAGGTTTGGGGTCAGGTAGAATAGGAGGGGCTGTGAGCTTCTGTAGTATGCTAGGCAGAAGAGCAGGGAAAATCCCTTCCAGGGCAGGAAATGTCTGCCCTATGCAGAGGCCCTGCCTAATCACCCTAGCACCAGGACGTCCTAGACAGATGGAGATCCCCATCCTGGCATCCCACAAAAGGCCCTAAACTACTTAGCCCCTGGGAAGATTTGAGTGGGAAATTCACATCCACAAAACCCTGCTGCATACATCTGCCCAGTCCTCTCTCATTCCGTTGCTCATCGGTTTTCATTTATCTGTTCAACCTCTGAAAACCAAAAGGAGATGAGGAAGAAATAGGATACCAGATTCTACCCAAAGGGCTATGATTCCATAGATATTTTGAAGATCTGAAGCCTCATTTGTGATCCTGGCAGCTGTTGAAGGAATTATCACAACCAGTGGTTTTACTGGCTTTCCTCCCTGTACTGCTGCCAATAAAGTTTGTGATGCAGGGCGAGTCTTATTCCTTGCTAGGTCTCCCGTTTCCTCATCTGTGCAAGGGGTTGGCCTAGATCAGGGATAGTAAATGGGCCTCTTATCATCAGTTAACTTGTATAACAAGCCCAAAATGTAGTAACTTTAATAAACATTTATTACCTTCTGATTCAGTGGCTTGGAAATTTGGGCTGCACTCAGCTGGGCAGTTCTCCTTATCTCATCTGGGCTATGATATGGCTGAAGTGAGCTGGCAGATTGGCTGGGGGGCCATGGGTCCCAGATAATCTCATCCACTTGTTAAGGAGTTGGCTGGGCAGCAGGGCAAGTGGGCCACATGTACCCAGAATCTAGCAGGCAGACCAGGTAAGCTCCAGTGTACAAGTGCTCTTCCAAGTTCTTGCCCATGGCATGTTTTCGAGGTTCTTTTGGTCAAAGCAAGTCACATGGCTAAGTCCAAACTCTTAATTTGAGGAGTCTCAAAATATGGCCCAATTTTGTTTTTAATCTCTCTCAGGCCTCGTTTCATGTGCTGACTCAGAATGTTTTTAGTAGCAGCTACTGGAATGCTTTTTGAGGATTTGGAGTTTTTAGATAGCTAGGAAATAGTAACATGATGATTTGGGGGGTTTTTTTGTTTTTTGCTTTTTTTTTTTTATGGATGAGGAGTTGAAATGAGAGTACGTGAGTGTCCATTCAGTATTAGCCAGGCCTGGCCAGGTCATCTCTAATCCTATCAGGACATTATACACTCTACAGTGGACCATCTGACAAGACCACAGAAATATGGAGTGTAAAGCTGGGCAAGATTCTGATCTAGGTTTCCTGGGTTTGAATTCCAGTTCGACCATTGATTAACTTTGGGCAAATAAAAATCCCTATAGCCATGGCCACATTCTTTATAATAAGATTATTCTATAATAACAGTAAATAAAACTTGTGAATATGTGCTGTGTAAAAGGCACATTTTACATTTATTTAATCTCTATAACCACCTTTTAGGTGGATGTAATATGAACTTTCTGTTACAAGTTGTAGAAACTGGACTCAAATGTGCTTAAGCAGGGGGAAGTTTACTGTTTCACCAATTTAAAGTTCCAGATACAGTTATGCAGACCCAGTGGATGCAGGGCTTCAAGAGTTGTCATCAGGAATGTATTTCTTTATTCTTCAGCTTGGTCTCCTCTCTTAGCATTGTTCTCAGGTTCTAAGTGGTGGCAGAGCATGGCCACAGGGCCTATGAGTGTGGACAGGGAAAGGGAAGAATCCCCAAAAGGAAAAGAGGAGTTCTGCTAGAAGAAGGGAAGTTTGGCATGACAAAAATAACAGGTCTTCATTGTGCAGTTATGTCCATCTTACAGATTTTATAGTTGCGGAGGTTCTAAAACTTAGCCCCATTGACAGCTGGTATTTCTGTCCTCTCCCCTTTATCTGGACTCTAATCAGTAGGATACAGTGATGGTGATGCTAGGCCAGTCTCACAGTTGTGTTAAGAACTAGTAGTTTCTACTTCTGTGTCTTGAGACCCGGCCACCATGCTGTGAAGCCCAGGCCACATGGAGAAGCCTGACATGACAGCCCTAAGTTCCAGCTGATAACCAGTATCAGCTGTCGCTGTCAGACATGAATGAGGAAGCCTTCAGGATGACTCCAGCCCAGCCACTGACTGAGAACCAAGACAGAACTGCCTAGCTGAGGCCTGTCAAAGTCCAGCACCATGAAGGATAATAATCAGTGATCATCATTTTAAGTTAAGTTTTAGAGTGATTTGTTATATATCATAAGTAGATAATCTGAACACAAACTGAGGCTCAAAAGTTAAGTAGTTTGCTCTACTTTAGGGGGACGGGGCAAAAATATAGACTTTGTGTTATTGAGTTCCAGTGCAGGTTATTTGCTGTATACCTTAGACAAGTCAGTTAACCTCTCTGAGCCTCATCTTCCTCATCTGAAAAGTGGAAAAGAGCACACTGTTATTATGACAATACCTAATGAGTTCACTTATCACCTAATCCAGATTAGGTGATTTTTCTCTTAAAAAAATAACAGACCATAATTTTCTTTTCTCTTATTTTTATATTCACCCTTTCCCAAAGTGTATTTCAGTATGTATGTAATATTTAATTTCTAATTAAATATTAGATATAAACATTAAATAGAATATTATAAAAAGGAGACAAAGGAAGATAATAACAAGAAGGCTTTTCCCCCTACATCTAAGAGTTACTGCAGTCAAGAGCAGTGTGTCCATCTGGTCACTAAGCCTGTGGGGCAAGCCCAGCTGGCCCTCCTGCATGTATGGATGGATGGACACGATACCTGCTTCCTCTGACTGGTGAGTGGACCCCTGGTGCACACATACCCCTCCCTGAATCCCTGCCTCAGTCTACCTCCTGAGGGAGCCAAGATGATCAGGGTCTCCTCATAAAAAAGGTGCAGCAGCCAGGGCTTATTTGGGCAAGTACATGGGTTTGGCTTTTCCAGGTGCACAGAACACAGGGTCACCCAGTCCCACTTTCTGACATGGACCCCATTTCTTGTCCACATCCTAGTGCCTTCTAACAATAAGCCCCCTTTTACCTCTAAAACCTACCTGCCGTTTCTCCTCTACCCCCTGCCCACCCCAGTGTTCAGTTCCATGACCACACAGGGAGCTATCTTAAGGCCAGAGACTGTCTCATTCATTCTTGCTAAGGGTTTTAAAAAGAGTTTTAAAATCGGATGTGTAGCTTAGTCAAATAACTATGGAGCATATGCAAACAATTCAATCCAGTATCTACCTTTGTGGGTTTTTTTTTTTTTTTAACTTTATTAAAAAAATTTTTTTTTGATTGTTTATTTTTGAGAGAGCATGAGCAGGGGAGGAGCAGAGAGAGGGAGACACAGAATCTGACCCAGGCTCCAGGCTCTGAGCTGTCGGCACAGAGCCAAACACAGGGATTAACTCACAAACTGTGAGCCAAGGTTGCTTAACTGAACCACCCAGGAGCCCCTATTTATTTTTTTTAAGTAATCTCCACACCCAACGTGGGTCTTGAAGCTATGGCTCTGAGATTAAGTCACTGAGCCAGCCAGGAGCCCCTACCTTTGTGTTCTTAATTATACGTCGCTTATCCCCCACTGCCCCCCCCTCCCCCCGCAGCATTGGACTTTAGAAAGAGGGATATAACATATATATGTATATATGTTTGCATTTCTGGGTGCTCTAGTTCTTGAACATGGATCACATTATTTAACTCTCAGAATAATCCCTTAGAGCTGGAGATACTCCTTTCATGTTACAGGTTTGGGAAATCATGAACTTTGGTTGAATAGTTTGCCAAATAACATGTCCCCTGGGAAGAGGGGAAGGCAGGATGCACACCTGGGCAGTCCTTTCCCACATGCCCTGTTGCAACCTGACTCTGAAATTTCTCTCCTGATTCTTGTGACGGCACGCTCTCCTGGCTTTCTCCTCCTCCTTTGTACTCTGCTCCTTCTTCTTCTTCTTATGCGTACCTCTCTACCCTCTTTTTCTATACAGCTTCCTGGCTAACCAAACCAATGGCTTCAGACTCCACAGTAATGCCTCCCTATCTCCATCTCTAACTCAGTGCTCCCCAAGAGCATCACAGTCCAGGCCTGCCCTGCCCAGCTACGAGTCTTTTTCTTTAGGCGTCCACATCTTGGGGAATGGCACCACCGTCCACCTGTTACCCATGTCAGCATTTTCTCTCTAGTCATCAAGTCATGTTAATTTTTCCTCGGTATGTCTTGGCTCTAACCTGTCTCCATCCCATTGCCTTAGGTTAGGCCCTTCTTTCTCTCTTACTTGGACTTTGTAAAAGTCACCTCTCAACTAGTCTCCCTGATGCTTGCCTCCCACATCTGTCTTCTTTAGCACCATCATTTAGTTATTCACTGCCCAGTGGGTAAACTCCAGACCCCTTTCCTTTCTTTCTGACTCAATGTCTTCTATCTCCCAATCTGACCCCTGTTGTCAAGCACATAGAACTAATTGTGGAAGGAACTATCTGGGTTCTGTATCTTTACAGCTCCAGCTGCTTTTACCTGGAATGTTCTGTCTTCATCTGGCTCATTATCTGGCCTTCCTGGCCTGAGTTAGTCACCTTCCTGGCCTGAGTTAGCTCTGGCCGTCCCTACTTCTGTTACCCCTCTTACCAGACTATATTTACAGCTGGTTATTATTATTAGCACACCTATTATTGTCACAAAACTATAAGCTCCTGGAGGGCCGGGGACTGCCTTTTGCTGCAGGCATTCAGGTAACACTTTTGAACATATGACATTGTTGTGGAGAGGCAGTGTTGCAGAGGCTGGGCACAGGCTCTGGAGCTTGAATGCCTGGGACTACAACCTCTTGGGCAAGTTGCTTATCCTTTCTGAGTCTCTGTTCCTCATCTATAAAATGGGAAGAATAGTATACCTTCCTCAAAGAGTTGCTGTGCTGATTAAGAAAGCACTAGAACAGGGACTGGCACAAAGTTGGGACTTGGTAGTGCTAGCCACTTATTATAACAGATTATTTAAGAATATTTAGGAATAGCTTAGAGTTATTTAAGAATATTCGATTAATAAATTAAAAGAACAGAGGGGTGCCTGGCTGGCTCAGTCAGTAGAGCATGTGAATCAAAATCTCAGGGTCATGAGTTTAAGTCCCATGTTGAGCGTGGAGCCTACTTTAAAAAAAAAAAAAACGAATATCCATCATACTTAGCCTTTACAACAGCTGGTCTTCCAGTGTTGTATTAATAAAACAGAAGCCAAGCTTAAATCAAGGGGCAGTGATCAGAAGAGCTCGGCAATATTTTGTTGTCAGGGAAGGTTTGAAAGGACAGGAGCCATGACAGACACAGGGGACCCAGTAGGAGTTTGGTCCTTTCTTCTCAAAAGCACCATTAATGTGACAAAGCTCCAAGGACTATGCCTCTGTTGCACATTGTTGGGAGAGTTTGATGCACCTGTGGCCAAAGGTTTATCAGGATCACTGTGAGACAGGCAACCATCCTGAGAGCGTCTATAATAGGAGCCCAATAAACCCACCATCACCATAAAAATAGAAGCAATACCCACAGTTCTCAGGATTTGTACACTTGGCTACCCTAAAGTCTGCCCATTGACTCTAGAAATTCAGTCTAAGAAGTATTCAACAGAAGGAAAATAGTTCCAGGTGCCAGACAGGGTTAAGCACTTGGCATATACTGTCTCACCATCTTTGAGGTAGGCATTTTCATACTTTATAGATGAGAATACAGAATATAATCAATGGCAGAGGACTGTCACTCCAGATTGGTCAGAGCTCATACTCCTAGTATTACCAAGAATTAACAAACACGCATCATCTGAGCACTAATTTAATAAACTATGGTAGAACATGGAAAACTCTTTGCAGCTTTAAAAAATTATGAAAACTGTACTAACTTGGAAAACTGTTCTTGGCACTAAAAGGTTCTATGTTGGTAGGATTATGGGGATTAAGTTTTTAATTATAAATCCATCTTTTCAATTAAAAAAGTATACCACATGCTACAAAGCCCAACTTCTAAACATAATGCAAAACCTAATATTCTGTTCAAATGTGAAACCTTAGAATTGCCAGTACAAAGGATTGGGGTGGGGGAAACCAGGTCAGACTGGGCCTCATATGCCACAACAGCATTTCTTTCCAGATGTCCAGCCCAGCAGTTTTTTTCTGCCAGAACACTTAGACTGCAAGATGTTGGAGCGGGGGAGAGAAGGGACTATAAAAGTCTGCATATTCTATGCTTTTAAGCAAACTCATTCAAGTATTGGAACACCTGCTACTTGCTCTCAGTACTTGGGGGAGGGGTGCATGAGTGAACAAAAACCTTTGTTCTCAGTGCCTACATTATGGTGGGCTGGGAGGAGAAACAGTATTTTACATGCAGTGGGCAGGTGGGAATGAGCCAAGATGGAGTCAGAAAGGTTTTTCTGAAGACTAGAGATATAACTGCCCGTTTATGTAGTCATGAAAATACCTATCAGCATACTAAAGACTTTTCCTAGGTAGTCATGGAACCTGTTCATCTAGTCTCAAACTTTTTTTAACCACCAATGGAACCCTTTTTTCCCCCCTTTGCATAATTAGGAACACTCAAGACACACTTTGGAGATGGTGGTCTGGTTCCCCTCTCACAACCAAAACCTGGATCTTGATCAAAAACCCTCAGTTGCCTTTTGCTTTGTCACCCTACAGAAGGTTCCTTGCTGCTGAGCTGGTTAGTGTGAGGTAAGAGAGATGAAGTTGATACTACTGTGAATGGGTAACTTAGTTTTGAATGGGTTAATACAGAGTTAATCCCATTTCAATTCAACAATCTTAAAAGGTTAGTATTAGTCCAGGGACTGTTTTGAGAATGAAGTTAAAATTGGGTTGAAACTGCAAATATAACTGTGTCCCACAGGTAAAATTGTAAAATCTTATCTTCTCTAAGGGGTCCCACTAAAGTAAATAAATGAGTTAAACACATATATACACACACAAAAGCAATGGAGCGCTAATTACACAAGAGGCACTCATCCTTGCTTTATTCACGCAGTAACATCCGACATTGGGAACTATGTGGGCATAGATACAAAATAAGGAAGATGGCATCATAAACAGTTGAGTTCATCAGGGCAGTGGTGGCAGCTCAGCCGGTGTGTGGTTTCCCTGGGACCTATTGAGTCGAGGAAATACTCTCCTCCCTCCACCACTTCATGGCCAAGATGTTTTACAACACTTGGCCTGTACTTTAAAGGTCACAGTGATTAAAAACATGGGTAAGACAATCAGGGCTGAGTGACTGCTCCTGGGGCCACTTAGGAGTCTGGCAACAAGAGCGTGAGGAACAGCGATATGCCCTCATCCTCTGAAGTGTGTGCAAGACAGATCACAGACACGTGAAGGGATCTTTCTCCCTGTGCTGAATGGAGAAATAACCGTTCGGCCAAATGCTTAGAAGGCAGAACTGGAGGCACCAAAAGCACCACACAGGCAGCATCACCTCTTGGTTTCTCATGGTCACACCAAAAAGCTACTGTTAATATACAAAATAGAAAAACATTTGTAGTGGGCCTTTTTCAAACCCAGAACACAAGTTAGGGAGGAAAAAGAAAAGCTTTCCCTAGGGTCATAGGTCAGACTCAAGTTCTCTGTACAGTACATGCCACGCTGCTTCCTCACCAATAGATTCCCAACTAGGGTTTTTTCTCTGTGTGCCAGTTATCATACTTAAAGGCTAGGTTTCTAAGATCTTCTTAGTGGTCAATAAGAAAGGGAATCCTGAGGGGGAGGGTACCTTGCACCTTGTATTCCTTCATATGGTAACAGCAGGAGGATTTGGCAGTCAGGCGGTAGCAATAATCCTCACATAATGAAAAGAATTCAAATCTATGAAATCGTCCCCTGACACTGAAAACAGGCTGTCCTCCCAGATCTCATGCTCCAGCCACCCTCTCTCTCTTGTGTGAAGCTTTATCTCCAGAGAAGTTGAGAAGAAAAATGGCTGCCCAGCTGAAGCACCTACCAATCTCCAGTTTCACAGGATGAGACTATAGAGCCCTCACCGGAGCCCAGGCATAAACTGTTTTTGCTAAATAAATTCATTTTAAGCACAGTTTTTATAGAAAACTGAAGGACAAACCAAGTTGAAAGAATCACTGTTATAATAACTTTAATTTATCTTGCATTTTACATAAGTCTATGAACGATTTTAAAAAAGCACCGCCTTACCCCATCATGTTTTTCTGACAGTTGTTAAAGTAGGCAATGAGTAGGTCAACAGCTTGAGCATCGGCATCTTGCAAAGATTTCAGACCAACCAGCCACAAGCCAAAAAACTTGGCAGCTTTTCTATCTTGTATTTAATACAATGATATATCCACTTTGATGGTAAACCTGTCCAGCCAAATCTCCACAACACACTTTGAAAATCAGTGGTGGTTAGCCAATTAGTTAGCTTTGGCACGGAGCTGTGCTCGCTTGCCTGTGACAGCCTGAAAGCCGGTCTTGATGCTGGCAACAGAGCATCGAGAATGACAAGTTTCGCACTGTAAGAAATAGAGTCGGGTGTCCTTTTGCAGGATTGTGTCCGGTGATCGGCACGTGTGACAGGTAACGTATTCCTCTGCAGAAAAAGCAACATACAGAATTACCTGTTGACTGCAGTGACTGACTGCAGTGAGTCAGAAGTTTCTTCTCTCAAACATATTCTACACAGAACAACGTAAGCCCAAATGGTACCCAGACCAAGGAAAACTTTAGCTTAACTTAGATATTCTAGGGGTAAAGACACAAGGTGTTTGCTGTGATACTTCAGGTACTAAATCATGGGCTGAAAGACTCCAAATGTCCAAGGAGGTAGGGGTGCTTGCCAGATGCCACTCCTGGATCTGTCTACAGGAGAGCCACTCAGAACTTACTAGGTTACCTAGGTGGGAACAGACCTGCCAACTTTTAAGTCATTAGGAAGATGATAAAGACAGGCCAGGCCTGAATGCAAACAGATTTCTCTGACTCGGCCTTCAGCCTACAACCAACCAGCAGCCTTGGTCTGCTGCACCTTAAGAAATCCAAACCCTTCTCCCTGCTACACAGCTGCCAAGAAGTCACCTTGCTGTCCCACCTTCCCATCATTATCATTCTCCCTCATCCCCAAAATACTGCAGCCCGATGAGAACGTTTCAGAGCGAGATGATGGAATTATGCACTTACTGATATATCTTCTCAAAACATTTTCTATCTGTTTCTGTTGGAATCTTCCTTTGATTACAAGTTGATTATTACCATCTATAGAACCACTATGAGAGAAAGCAAAAATATTTCCATTATTGTTTCCTGTAAGGAACCAAAGGACCTTTATACACTTGATGAATTTAAAATACATTCAGTGGCATAAGTTCTAGAACAGTCCGATACCACCTGGTTTCTCAAAATTTATTTTTAAGTAGTTGGTGCCTGATGACCTACCCATATTTCCTAACATTAAATCCAATTTCAACCAACCCTCTAGTAACCTTTAAGTCTAAAACAAATTGATTCTGTCTGTGATGGCTTATTCATCCAACAAAGAAAAACACTTTTACTGAATGTATACCATGTACTAGACAGTGAGGGGGTCTATAAATATAAAAATAGGGAGTTGTATCTAAAAATTTTAAGCACTAAATGTTTTGATTCAGTCACATAGTTGATAAAAATATTCTAAGATGGGTCGTGGTAATGGTTGTTCAGCTATGTCAACATATTAAAAACCATTTGTACATTGAATGTGTGAACTGTATAAAGTTACCAATAAAGAAGTACAGTTGAACTCACAGGCCACATATTGTCAATGGTGCTTAAAGAGAAACTTTCTGAAAAGGTGCTGACAAGCACTTTTGGTAAAGCTCTGGGCTAGACATTTGTTAAAAATTACAAATCACAAAGTGAAACAAAATTCAGCCAGGTAGCATTAAATTTACATTTGTTTTATATCTCATTATAAAACTGCCTTTTGTAAGAACCTCTCCTGTGATTCTCCTTTAACTATAAGGTTTATTATCCTCCACAGATTGTAACCCTTAATCTCAGGCTACGGTGATCCCAATGCTCGATGTAGTTTTTTTCCATTCACTGTCAAAAGAAATGGAATTTTCTCAACAACGCCATAACATTTAGCCCATTGACCATAAGTTCACTGGTCACAACTTGTTTTAATACCCCACCTCTACAAAAACTAAAATTATTCTGAGTAAGAAAACCACTGATAGCTTTTACTGCATTAGTTTACGTAAGTTACAAATAAAGTAACAAATTTACATTTAAAACACAATTCTACAACAGAGCCTATGTATCCACCACTAGTTAAAGTAAGCCACTCCTTAACCCCAGAGCAAGTGTAGCCAATTGCATCAAACGGTTTTAAGAAGAGTTTTGAGTAGGAAGAGAGCAGAACACCTTAGTTATCTCTGTAAGCCTTTTAAGAGTTCAAGCTCCAGGGACAGAGCTGAGTTTGCCATCTTGGCTATGATATTAACTAGCTATGTGACCAACTACAACTTCAATGAAACGGTTTCCAAACCTGTAAGACGGTATTATTAATTTCTGTTTACAGTTCATAAGACTGTTATAAAGACTGAGACAGTACTCAAAAAAGTGCTTGGCACAGTGCCTCTCACACAGCAGGTACTCAGCATGTGTGAGTTGCTATTATCATACTGCTCTTAAGTCTACATCACTTATCTTTAGTATTTATGGTCACACTCATTGGGATGGCCTCCCAGGGATTCTGGTCTCCCTGAATGGGGAGGGACTGGCTTGGTGCCTTCAACAGGTGAGCCCTGAAGACAGGGAAATAACTAACTAAGGCTCTGTTTCAGTGTTTCTCCTGTGCCACTCATCAACTTCTAAAGCTCTATTTCCTCATATTAACAATTTAGAAAATAAATTCTGATTTAAGAAAATCGTTTCCTCCAAAAATATTTGCTCCATAAAAAGACCCAAGAATTCCAGTTAATGACAGGAATACCAGCAGGCCTGTACAGATGAGCCACTGAAAACTCTGTTCTCTATTCCTCAGCAGCCAAGCTCTCAGAAATCATTTCCCTCACTGGCCTAAAGTTTCCTCTGATTATCAGGTGAATGTTCTAAGGGTGTTATGTATCCTTTTCAAGTTAGGAGAAGTTCCTCTGAAACATCCAGTACTACTATATATATAACTGTATATAAATGTGAATATAGTTTCTTACCTTGTACCCAATTCAGCCAATAAAAATGCAAGGAGATGTTTGGGCTGACGATGTAATCTAAAAAGAAAATGGAATATATAAACCTTATCTCATTGGAAATGGAACCAAATGTCTAAAACACCATCCTGTTCACTGTTTTAATCTGATTACCTAACTATTCAGTGAATTTTAGTGACCAGTTCATCAAACCCTGAAATAAAGATATATAGGATACCATTTATTTATATTTAAAAGCCCATACAACAACATGTTATTTATAAATACAGATATATGAAAAAATGTCTGGAAACATGGGCAGGAAAGTAAACACCAACTTTAGAGGTTAACATCTTTTTCTGAGAAGGAAAATGAAGGGATCATAAAGAGATAAAAAGATGTCTGTAATTTTAACTCTACAGCCCTCTTTAAAGAAAAAGATCTGAAGCAAATGTGTCAAAATACACCAACCCCAGGCAATGGACACTTCAGTGTTTGTTATGGTAATCTCTATATATTTCCTATTTGAAATTTTTCATTAAAAGAAAGCAGGGCGGGGGGGACAATATATTGGGAAATATTTCATGGTAGCACAACAGTAGAAACATTGGTAACAGTTTAAATATTCACCAACTGGGGAGCAGTTAAATAAGTTAATGATACATCCATTCTATCTATGTAACAACAACAACAAAAGTACACATAGGAAAAAGTACAGAGCAATGCCAGTCAATATTTTAACTTTTAATTCTATTCACTTGGCATTGTTTGAACTTGTTCCAAACCAGGTACTACTATTACAATTTTAAAGTTATTTTTTCCCAAAGTGTAGTGAAGGTTGGTGAAAATACAACAAAACAGGTAAGCTCCTACATTGCTAGTGGGAGTATAAATTGGTACAAGCTTATTAGAAAGCAATTTGTCAATGTTTGCCATAAAAAATATCCATTCTTTTTTAACTCAGCAATTCCATTTTGGGAACTTTTGCCCTAAGGCTATATTCTGAGTTATTGTCAAGATATATGTATCAGAATGTTTCCTGAAGCTTTGCTGATCATGGAAACACGGAAGCAACTGTATCCACCTAAGAGCTGTTAGAGTATGTTGTGTAGCTACTAAAAACATTTATGAAGACAGTTTAATGACATGGGTAAATGTTTTGTGATATACTAACAGAAAAAAAGATTAAAAACCAGTATGACACCAATTTATTTAAAAATAACTACATGCACAAAACTAGCTAAACATAAAAGTATTAAACTATGATCTCTTAATGGTGAACTTACAGATGATTTTTCATTTTCTTGCATGTCTATGTTTTCTAGTTTTCTAAAATAAAAATATACTACTGTTGTCATCAGCAAAAAAAAGTCTAAAATCTTTTAAGTAATGTGTATAATGAAAACCAGTGATTATCTCCGGGTGGTAGAATTTTTAGAGATTATTCTCTTTTCTGTCCATCATTGTTTTGCCTTTTATCTGCAATAAGCATGTATCATTTATGAAACTGAATAACAAACAGTAAATGGATAAGATTGGTTGCCCTAAGAAGCCTCTCAGAAGAGACGCAGTTGAGCTGTGGGAAGTGACAGACCCAGACAGTGACCTGGCGTTGAAATACACATGGAATGTGATGGTAATTAAGAAATCTAAAATCTCACTGATCGTGTCTTGGCAACGGCCATCCAAGAAAGAAGCACATCAAATTCAGCTGCTTTCCCAGAGCTCATTCTTGCACCTGTTTGTAAGGCCTACCCCAGTCTGATGAGCCTTTCCACCTCCCTGGGCTCCCCAGGTTCCTGTCTGAGGACTACATTCAGCCTCCTCCCTTTTCATTCTATAGTTAGGATCCACTCTCATGGGTCTCTCACCTCTGGATGCCTAATAAAAACAAGCCCTGAGACCTATGAATTGAAATATCTATGGATAGGACAGACTGGAACAGTGACCTCCCTCAAACCAACCCCGACATTCTACCTGCAACAAAGTGCACAATAAAAACATTTAACATATACTCCTCTGAGAATCTGGTATTTGGGGTGGAGACTCTCCATTAACCAACTTACAGTTTACAGATATCTGTGAAGTTGACAAAAGAGGTTTTCTTTGTTCCTACTCGGACAACCTGTGGAGGTTTCATGACAAATTTCCTTTTCTCTCCAGCAACCATATCTGGATTCTTTTCCCTCATGATGTTGAATACTCGATTCAATAGCTATAGAGAAACAATTGGTATTCATGTACATGCTTATTAATAGGAATATAAAGTTCCCACTTAAGTCACTGTTTTACTTCAAAACAAACATCACTTTTCACTAAACACACACACATATCACTACATGAGAGCAAGACTCATCCCTTATGGATGCTGAGCAACAACCTGTTCACAGTTAAATGAACGAATGAGACCCTACTAATTCTGCGGCTTCTATGGGAGAGAGTATGATATATAGAAAAGATTCAGGAAAGCTGCAACAAGTGAATTCCAGACTTACTCTGGCCCCAAAATTAGTCACCCCTTCCTTTACTCTTCCCCCAAGTCCAAGGGGCTCCATGTCCTCAGAAGTTCATGGATTCAGTTGGAACAGTGAATACCATAATGACTGCCAAACTCTGGGTAAGCTGCCCCATATGAGGGCATCAGGCAACACTGTGCACTGATTGTGTGACCTCTCTAGGTCTGTTTCACTGTCTGTTCTTCAACGGCCCTTCCAATTCAGTATAAATATCTTGCTTTTCGTAACATCTTAGCCCTTTTTCTTAACAGAATTTGTCTTACCTCCTCATATGTGTAGTCTCTTTCTGAGCCTGCCCAAGCAGGGCCTGTCTGGTTACTGAAGGAGATACCATCATCTTTTTTGCTGTCTTCATCTTCTAAAGCTATAGATAACAAAGACTGTAAGAATGAGGGGTAGGCAGTAACAAAGTGAGGGGGGACAGATCTAGAGAAATGAAAGCTTCAAAGACATTTGTCTTCCCTCCCACAGAAAGCATAAAAGCATCAAGGATTAGAAACAACCTGTCATTTCTTAAAGACAGGGATGTTACAACTTTCATTAACAGACCACTCCAATTAGAATTTGTGATAACAGACATACCAAATTATTTCCTGATATAACAAACACAAGAGAAAATAATGCACTAGGATAACGAGAGGAAAAAAGTCCAGCTGTTCTGAAGCACTTAAGAAACATCCACATCCATAAAAACCCATCTGCTGACTATACTCAAGTTCTCTAAAGACTTTAGTACTTAGAATTAATAAAACAGCACTTTTAACAAAAAATAATAATTTTTAAACTATTTAAAATCCAGTTACAGAGATTTTCCCAATAGTCTTAATCAGCATGTCTTCATTGTAATCACAACTACCAAATTCTTCCCCCATGAAATCTTTAACAGTCATTATCAAGTTAGATACTCTTTCCTTTTAGCTTCCAGGCAGTGGAAGGAACAGGAAATAATAAAAAGGGACCAAGACACTAGGTTAAAGTCTTGAGTAGAACAGAAATGAGCTGCTGAGCCCCAATATTACCTTCATCTTTCTCTAGTATTTCATCCTCATCTGGGAACTTAACATTCTTCTTTTTCTTCTTTTTATTGCCAAGCATAATGTCAAGGTCATCCTCTGGTTCAGCTGCTTCTTGGATATCACTTTCAATCTTAAGATCCTGAGAAATTAAGTAAGAGTCTCAACATTTTGATACTAGGACTATTTTTTTAAATGATACGGCTGGCATCATTTTGGAGGAAAAAATAAAATATTCACAACTGAAGTGAGAGATAAGAAATGTCTTGGGGCGCCTAGGTGGCTCAATTGGTTAAGCGTCCAACTTCAGCTCAGGTCATGATCTCACAGTCCGTGAGTTCAAGCCCCGCATTGGGCTCTGTGCTGACAGCTCAGAGCCTGGAGCCTGCTTCAGATTCTGTGTCTCCCTCTCTCTCTGCCTCTCCCCTGCTCATGCTCTGTCTCTGTCTCAAACATAAATAAAAACATTAAAAAAAATAATAATAAAAAGAAATGTCCCTCACAGGTGGGCCAAACTGGCTCAGAGAGTCTTTGTCATTTAAACTAGAAATTGTCTAAGACACTTTTTTAAAAGTTGGCTCCACGCCCAACGTGGGCCTTGAATTCACAACCCCGAGTTGAAGAGTCACATGTTTTTCTGACTGAGCCAGCCAGGCACCCCTCTTTAAGACACTTTTGTGGGACCTTTTCCTTTCTTTTATCCATCAGCCTGGAGATCTTACAATTATTGCCCGTATTTCCAAACCAGGCCACTGTCATAAACACCTGAGAATCTTTAAAAGACTCCTAATCTTCTGATTAACAATCTTTAGCAGGAAAAGGAGTATTCAGGAGTATTTTAAGGAAGTTTCTAAGTATTTTGATGCAATCACTGGGAGGGTTTTTTTTTCCTCCTAACACCAAATACATATTGTTTTCCACAGTAATTCTCCAACTCTCTGACATTAACTAGGTGGCCTATGATTCAATTCAATTCTGACACTATACGGGCTCAATGATAAGACTCCATAGATTTAATGGCTCAGTCCAAGGCTGTCCTTACTTCAGAGGCCAATGCAAGGATAGGGTCCCCATGTTTTACCCACATAGTCTGACAAGACTACAAATTTACAACAACCCTCCACCCCATTTAATAATTTGCTATGATGACTCACAGAATCCAGAAAAGCACTTCACATAACCATTACCAGTTTATTATAAAGGATATAATTCAGTAACAGCCAAATGGAAAAGTGCACAGAGCAAGAAAAGCAGGGAGGGAGACAGGTGCAGAACCTTCCCTGGTTATATCATTCTCCCAACAGCCCATGTGTCCATTAACCCTGATGCTCTCCAACCCCCACTGTTGAAGGGTTTTTATGGAAGTTTTATTATGTAGGCAGGATTAATTACATCATTGTCCACTGGTGACTGACTCATCTCCAGCCCCTTTTCCTGGAGGAGTAGGTGTGTGTGTGAAATTTCCAATTCTCTAATCATGGCTTGATCTTTCTGACAACCAGCCCCCATCCTGAAGCTATCCATGAACTCCTAGCCACTAGTCATCTCAAAAGACACTTTTGTCACTGCAGAGATGACAAGGGTTTTAGGAGCTGTGTGCCAAGAACTGGGAACAAAGACCAAATACTTATTTTTATTATACCACAGTCAGCCTGGCACCAAACTGTGAAGAGGTCTTTGGGCATCATTTCAATAGATGACATCATGAAAGAGGGAAAAGGCAGAACCCAGAGAATTAAGGTCACCTGATGAATGGAAGGAGACAAGGTAAAACTTATCCAAAGATTGGCTGCTATAGTTATGGAGGTAAATACGGCACTAGAAATGAGACATATACACCCCAGAAAGGGCCAGTCTCAGTCTCCAGCCTTCTAATCTCCTCTGTCCTTTCACCAGCTTGTCCTGCTTCCTACCCTGAAGTATGCTGTCAATATTACCTATCATCATCTATTTTTGTGTGCCTGCATCCTGAATTACTGACATTAGCTACTATAGTTTCATAAATCTTCACAGAAAAGCTGCAAGAACTGGAAATAAATGAAGCTCAGCCTTGAGATTCCAAATCCAGCTGTGTAGTTTGCTGGGTTTTTTCCCCAGCTGTGTAGTTTCAATGCCACATTTGGCCATCAAAGACCAAATCAGCCCATGTGTATCAGCTGGATAACACATAAACAAGAAAGCAGATTATTAACTTAGTCTCTGAGATGACAGTCAGTAAATGAGAAACTTGGATATGCTGACATAAGTTAGCACACAATAGCCAATTTCTAGTCTTATACTATTATTTATTTCATCCCAGTAAGATCTACTTCCAAACTGAGGCTAAGACCCAGTGAAACACAGAAAATGGCAGTGTTTTTCAGTATTTTTCTAAAGTCATGTGATGGTCTAAAAATTCAGAAGAGTAACCCAATATCTTAAAAACACTTTAGTGTTTAGGATACTTTTAAACAAGCTCTTATGTTTAGAACTTGTCAATAGCAGAGTAACCCAATATCTTAAAAACACTTTAGTGTTAGGATACTTTTAAACAAGCTCTTATGTTTAGAACTTGTCAATAGCAGAGAAAATTGTATTCAAGCACTTAGTAAGAATAGAGCTCATAAGCAATTCTTCAGGACAAAAGCTACTAGAGGAAATGCCTCCAAAAAAATCTTGTTAACCAAGACCTTCTGTAGCACATCTCTGATATGTCACCTTGATACCCAGGATATTTAAACCTCATTTATTCAGTATAATCTGAACATTTCTTTCTCAATTTCCTTACAATAGTAGGAAGAGAAGAGAATCCTCAGGGAGAGAATAGATGAATCCAGGTAAAATCATCTTGTTCTAAAGGACTCTAAATTATCCCTGAACTAAAATAATCTCTGAAAATAGGAAAAATATCTTGTTCATTTCAGTATTCTAGCAATTAGCCTGACTCCCTGTAATTACCAATGCATATTTGCTGAATTAACCAAGTTATCAATTTATGGCACTATTTCTAAAACTGAATGAATTACTGTATACATTTCTTTGTTACATGTGGGATACACCTTATTTACTTCAGTTCAAGCAAACCAAAGAAAAATTGGGGTAGAAGGCATAAAATAGGACACTTAGTACATGTGCATGTGTTCTCATGCTTGCTCCTTCTCACTTGTATATACGTAAAATTGCTACTATCCTGGAATTTTTTTAAATAGATGTGTGGACTCTGCTCAAGATTCCTGGACAGTCTAAAATAGTAGCTCCAGGGGTGCCTCTTAATTTTGGTTCAGGTCATGATCTCAGAGTTGTGAAACTGAGCCCCACATTGGGCTCCATGTTGGGCATGGAGCCTGTTTAAGATTCTCTCTCTCTTTGCCCTCTCTCTCTCTCGAAGGAAGGAAGGAAGGAAGGAAGGAAGGAAGGAAAGAAGGAAAGAAGGAATAAAATAGTAGCTCTAAGTGAAGGAATAACAGACTTTCATCTCCTTCCTGATCCACTCTCTTATTTACCGCCCTACTCATACATTTACCTATCCCTGTTCAAAAGAGTTTTGAAGTATTTACATTGGAAACTGATCCAGTAACAAGACAATTATAGGGCCTCATGTCCCTACAAGATCAGAGAACCCCATAAAACCAGGCTCAGTGCTCCTGTTCTCCTATAGGCCATATGATCATCAGCCACCAACCATCACAAGCTGGGGTTCATTTTTTGCTGCTCAGAGGCACACACATAAGTTTGTGTATCTTCAACATGGTACCAAAAGTTTAACAGAAGAAACCATAGGAATATATACTCCATAGGATTTCTCTTACAGAAATATCTCTTCCTTAGCCAATTTCAGTGTGGTTAATGACAAGGGGCTTGTAACCATCTTAATGGCACACAATACAATGTGTAAAACCTAAATTTATATTCCTTTAAACCATAATCCCTTTAAGACACCTAGTCAGACCAAATCCCAAGAAAATGACCTCAACAGTGATTCAAGTACTTAATAACAAAAGCAAAGCTGGTAAGAGACAAGACAAAGGGAGGGAAACATCAGTCATTAGCAACCTTTCGAGAGGTCAAATTTTACCTTCAATAAGAAAGCAATACTACCTTTACACCTTCTTCAGCTTCATCAATATCAAATATCTTTTTTGTTTTTTTCTTCTTTTTCTTCTGATTAAAGAAGTTCAAGTCATCTAAATCATCAGAAGCATCTAAAAAGACAGACAATTGAGATTAAAAATTATTAATAACTAGCAGAAGGCATAGCATCAGAGTTAAACCAACATTTTAGCTATTAATTAGTCATCAGAATAGAGATCGAGTATTAATTAGTACAGTGGTCTCTCTACAACCACAAAGATTATGATTCTGAAAAACACAATGGCAGGTCAAGTCAAAGCTCTGTAGGAAAAACCTGGTTAGGGGACCATGTTGGGAACATTTATTTAGTAATCTAACCATATTGTGCCTCATTGTTCCCAAGGCAAAGTCAGGGTTCTAACACAATTTTCAAAGCTCTCTAGTTTTCTCTCTCCATTTCTGTCTACCCTCTCATCTCCCTTACTTTAATCCTTGGTTCCAGCCCAACTAATTATTTCCACTTCTTAGTAAACTTTATCCATTATTAGTGAGTAAATAATGGGTTTATTCAATCAGTTTTCCATTTGCCCTGCCCTCTTGTACACTAGGAATATTTTAGGATCCCTCTACTACAAAGTTTTTCATGGAGCTATTTATGAATTTGTTTTGTCTTATTATGAGAATGATTTACTTTTCAAGTTTGTTTTAAACATGTACAAGATGCTTACTTAGCACATAGTAGATGCTCAATAAATGTCAGTTGTCCCCATCACTAGCAGTGTCTTATGTTCAGCAGACGTAAATTTTATTTACAGAATCATTTATTTCTAGTAGTCAAATGGTGTCTATGTCAGTGTGCAAGAGGGAATAACTAGTGCTGATATCTAAATCCAAACATTTTAGGTTGTAATTTTAATCTCTTCTATACATTTTCAGACTTGCTAAGACACAAAACTATCAGGCCCTAAATGTTTTTGCCTACACTCAAATACAACCACAATTAAAATTGGAGAAGAGACTTGACAGGTTAGACTGGAAAATCCAGGCCTGGAATGATGAGGTTTTGTCATTTCTACAAGTTGTGGATTCAGTAGCAATTTCTCTGGAACAAGTTTATCAGAAATCTGGCAAGATCCAGTGTACATGGCCTGTTGATAGCCTCAACTTCACTGGAACAACCTTATCAGGCTGAGAGGTCACTGTATATAAAAAAAAAAAAAAAGAAACACTGATGGAAGAGAACCAGGTCTCAGAAGACAACAGTGACTCTTTCATATCTACCACTTACCTTTTTTCCTACTGTCCTCTTCATCGGCTTCTACATCTCTGTCCTCAGTGGGCTCTGGTTCTACTTCTTTTGTTTCTGAGGGCTGGGTTTCTTCTGTCTGGGTATCCCCTTCCTCATCTAACATAAAAGGCTTCTTCTTCTTCTTTTTCTTCTTGCTCATAGTAGGATCAAAAATCATCTGTTTAAAAGACAATAAAGAAAAAGGAACTAAATGATTGTTTTTTTAATGATACATTCCAAACATGTTGTATTTTCTTTTTTTTAAACTTTTAAAAATGTTTATTTATTTTTGAGAGAGAGAGGGAGGGAGGTTGAGAGAGAGAGAGAGAGAGAGAGAGACTGAGAGCGGGGGAGGGGCAGAGAGAGGGAGAGACAGAATCTGCAGAATCTGAAGCAGGCTCCAGGGTCTGAGCTGTCAGCACAGAGCCCGACATGGGGCTCGAACTCACGAGCTGTGAGATCATGACCTGAGCCGAAGTCGGACATTTAACTGACTGAGCCACCCAGGAGCCCCGGAACATGCTGTATTCTTAAAGGGTATATGCTTAGAAGTAAAACAGTATATGGTGCATTTAAGTACCAAAAAGGATTTTACACACACACAGTCCATCCAACCTTCCTTGTATTATTAAATAGGGGTGGAGGTGGGATTCTGAAACATGTGCACCTGCCTTTAAATACGTAAACTGTCACAAGATACAGTAACTTCACTTTTAAAATTCATGAGCAAATTTGGAGACTATAGATACATCATGGAACTTAGGGAAGGGACCGTAGAAATAACCTATTCTATGCCCCCCATTTTTTGGAGAAGAAAACCAATGCCTAGGCAGGTTATATATGTTTTATTTAAGGCTGTAACCTGGGGTTGCTATACCAGACTTGACCTGATTTAAAAAAAAACTGTTTTCCCCTCCAAGTTCAGATAAACCTTTATAAAAATCCATCAGCAGCCTTTCCTATAGCTAATCTCTATCTGAGTAAGAAAAACTTCCATACAACCTTTTACTTTTGCTTTTTGTTTCTAGAACATTCAAAGTTTTCTTAGGTCATTTTAAATCTAATGTCTACTAGAGAATAAGTGAAAAACTAATTTATAACTTGTTTTAGATGATTTGTGTACACTGATCACTTGGGAAAAAATACAGATCATTATTTTAGACACAACAGTTTAAGAACATATAGGGGAGATGCCTGGTAGAGTGGAAAGAGGTCTTTGAAGTCAAGTAGAATTGGATTCAAATCCCAAATAATTTTTCTCTAAGTCCCTTACCAATCTTTGTCCAAATTCTACCATGCTTAAATTTAGCATTTTGCCCAATGAGCTTCTGGAACAGTTTAGTGAAGTATTTAAAAGCACAGGTTTGGGGGGTGCCTGAGTGGCTCAGTCAGTTGCATGTCTGACTCTTGATTTCGGACTCAGGTCCTGATCTCACTCTTCATGGGTTAGAGCCCCGCTCCACGCTGACAGTGTGGAGCCTGCTTTCTCTGTCCCTCCCCCACCTCTCTAAACAAACGCACAGGTCTGGAGTCCAACTGATTGAATTAAAATCCTGACTCTCACTGGTACTTGTGTTACTCCAGGTAAGTTCTTGACCTCTCCATGCTTCAGATGTAAAATGGAAATCAGTAGCAGAAGCAAAACCGAACCTCACAAATTTACATAAATATGTTCATATATATTTAAACACTTGGCACAGTGCCTGACACAAAAGTACTCAATAAATGTTAGCAATTATTAGAATTTATACAACGTTTCATGGTTCACAAAGCATGGTATCTCTTGATTCCTATCACTCAAATTCCATCAATTCAGGGTGATCAAATTTCTAAGACATCATAAAACTCAAAATCCCAAAAACTGATTCTAATGTACCCAAGTACATTAGAGAAATTGAGCTACACTGAAAGCAAACTAAGGTCTGTAATAAGGTAGGGTAGTTACTGTCTTCACCCAATAGAGAAGGATCTTCAAGACATTCTGGAAATTGATACAGCCTTCTTTCAAAGACTTCCTCTTTTACTTTCACAAAAGATTTAATTGTATAGCAAATGAATAATTCTGAAATGCAGTCAGTCTGAAGGACATTACTTATTAAACTTTGAAAAAAAAAAAGAAAGAAGAAGACAGAACAGGAGGAAGTTCCCCACTGCTGATCCATCAGGCCTTGAGTCACCCTACATGGAGTGTTGCAATCTATTCCAGGGAGGTTATCTAGTTTATCCTCATTACTGAAATATGGAGGTTTGGCAAAAGGACAGCAATCTAGGCACTAAAAATTTGGATGTCTGGCAGGGCTTACAATTTACTGCATTTTTTTTCAAGTATCAAGTTCTCTGGAATATTAATTAGCCTTTATTATCCAACAAAATAGACCAAAGATTTGAGGGATTCTCAAATCAGTGCAGCCTTACAGTTTTCTTATCCTATGAAAAACATTTGTACTTAAGTCTACAGGGAAACAGTTTGGTTGTAGCCTTGTAAAGAGTAATAAACATACAGGAAATTATACACTGAAATAATTAACATCTCTCTCAATTACTGTCTCTGGATGTTTAAGACACATACTCATTGCCTCATTATACTCCCACCACCTAGCAAAGTCGATTTTAAAAATAAGGAAACTAGGGATCCCAAAGTAGTGCCCAGAGAAGGACTACCCCAAAATATAAGGCCAGGTCAGCCCTGAAGTGAAAAAGTCTTTGTTTTTGTTTTTGTTTTTGTTTTTTAAGATTTTCATGTCTGACTTACAAATTATTACATTCAAAATGTTTTATGAGACTAGTTTGGCTTTGAGCAGCAAATAGTTGCTGACAGTGCACTTATGGAAAACCACAGAATCTCTTGAGTTTTTTGTTTTTTTTTAAGCCCACAACAAAGCTTTCAAAAAGTTTCCTACTTGCAACTTCCTGGGTTGGGCTGGAGGTGAGGAAAAGGGATACCAGCAAAAATTTACGCTGATAATAGCCTAAAATGCTTCATGAAAGTGGTAACCTACTCTCATCCAACAGAATTTACCCAAGATGCTAACTTTATGACCACATCACACCCAGGAGACAAATGTTAGTTACAAAAGAACCTAGACAAGCAAGGGGAGAACAAAAGCTAAGCACTGTCATGTCTGGGTGACAGGATCCTGGAAAATTTTCATTTTTTGTATTCTTCTGTTTTGTAAACTTTGTACAACACACATCCATTTTTAATCAGAAACTTTTTTTTTTTTTTTTTAGTTTAAAGCTTCTTTTGTAAAAACATCCTACCATGTTGTGTGAAAACCCAATGGTTCTGATACTTCGTGAATGGGGCCTACTAATAAGCAGTAATCTTTGCTACTGACAGCACTTTTTTAAAAAAAGGTCTGAAAAACAATGAATGCCTGCAGATTAGGGAATTTTTCCTTACTAGGTAGCACCCCATAGTTCTAGAACACTGCTTTACCAGGGTAAAGGTTATATATCAGTGAGTTTCTGGCCTAATTACCAGGCTTAGAAAGAAACGTGTGCAGTTTGTTTTATGTCAATTATACATCAATAAAGTGTTTAAAGAAAAAGAAATGTGAAGAAAAGAGGAAAAAAAATTTTAATAGTAGGTTCTTTAACCCTCTATCCTAGCCCAGGAATTCTACTCTTGGGGAGTCCCTGGCAGTTATAAATCATTTCCATGTACAAATTTTAACCTGATCCTCACAAGTCTGTAAAGTAGTCCAAAGTTAAGGGCTGGTCTAAGAGTATTTATCTAGTCGACAGTACTAGAGGAATCAGATCCTGTACATACCTCCAGAGTGGAAGCCAAAGGCTGAGAGGTTCTAGTCCCACTAACTTGCTGTGTGATCTTGGGCAAGTTAACCTCCCTACGCCCTTGTTTCCTGCCTATAAAATGTAGTTGGACTGGCAGACCTGTGAAGTTGCTAAGCTGCTTAATACTTTATTGGCTTCCAAAGCCTTCTGTAGGAATGCTGGTTCTGCCATTTCTGCTTGATAAAATCCTGTTCACCCTTCAATAATGTATTCACATTCCACTTCCTTCAAAACCCGATCCCACTGTTAAAGCTGAATCCTCCAGCTCCCCAACTCGCTATGTTGAAATGGCCCTATTTCTTCTACCTCCTGTAACAACTAGTAGATCTAACTCCCTCACAACACTTGAGTACTTTACCATAAAACCCATACACAGAATAGTACCCTACAGTACTACACAGGCACTGTTAAAGGTTATGAGAATCTTAGAATATGGGTAGAAAAAAAGCATGACGCTGCTACTCTCAGAACTTTTGAAATAAAGTAGTCAGAGCATGACCTCCAAGCAAGAACCACCTACTTCATTTAGACTCTCAGTTTTCTCTCCTAACAGACCAAGAGCCTGTTAGTTATCTAGATGGAAGTAATATTGCATAGATCTGGAATTCTACTACTGGTTCCACCAGTTACTATTTAATCATGGACATCATACAACTCTCTAAGCCTCTGTTCTCTCATCTCTAAAATGGACATAACAATGATACAATCTTACAAGGTTTTTGGGAAAATCAAATGTGAGATTGGAGTCCCCTCAAGAATAAAATCAAAATTCCTTATTTTGGTCTTCAAATCCTTCTGTGAATTAGCCACCACTATATTTCAAGGGGATCAACCTTAAACAAATTGGAGAATATTCTTTCTGTGATTACATGTACTTGCCTTCTCAACCACTCCTTTACCCTGTGATCAGGCCTTTCCACTACTTGTGGAAATTCTCAGCATCGTTCAGGGTCTACCTAAAACACCAACGCTCGAGGAAGCCTCGATTTTTTCCTCTAACTCCTCTCCAAGGCGCTAGAGGCCAAGCACCCCAATATTTATAAAGTGAATTATAAATTCAAGAGCATTGCTTTTGGCGGGGAGACCTGGCCGGTAAGCCGTAGCTTCCCCCCCAGTGTTGACCAATACCTACTGACAGTACTTAAAATAAAATTTCATCATAAGCCGTTTGATTTTAAATGACCTGGAACCAACCTGGCTAAAATGGATTTGAGAAAATTTGCTGAGGTACAAGCACGACGGGAGAAAACGATCCAGCCAGCTTTGCAGCCGGATTTTCCCGCTCACGTCTCAGAGCTCTCCGTTCAGGAAGGCTCAGGGACTCCCACCCTAAAACTTTCAGAGGTCAGTCACTTACTGAGGCTGAAGGATCTTTTCCTCTTGTCCTATCTCCCTCACCCCTCGGTCTTTTTAAGAAATAATGCTCGTTATGAGCATGAGGGCGGACACCGGCCAGGACAAGCCAGCCTGCAAAGTTTTCAACGAGGGCGCTCCGTCGGAGCTGAGGAAGGCTCCTCTCAGCACGCCTGGCGCCCAGCGAGGAGAGTTGGTGCCCCAGTGTCAAACCGAAAGGAATGCAGGGGTAGCCAGCCTCAATCTCGTTCTTTCGGGGCACTACCCAGGCATTCAAGCCCCCTTCTGGGACGGCGACTCAACGAGCTCTCAATTCTGGAAACGCCGGCCAACGAAAGGACGCAGGCCTCGGCGCCGCCGCCCTGAGGAGAGCCGGACGCGGCCAGGCCCGCGGCTCCGAAGTCCTCACTGGCTCTACCGCTCCCGGCCGCCTAGGCCCGGCTGCTCCACATGGCGGCGGCCGGCTACTAGGCCGCAGGCCCGGTCTCCCACACTGGGGTGGGTTGGGCTCCCCGCCTCAGTCCTTAGCCCTAGAGCCAGGCTCAGGTCCTCACCTCATCCCCGGACATGGCGGCAGCTCGAGTGGGCTCGGCACAGACGGGAAGTCGGACGGGTCAGCCCCAGGCCCCAGCGGCAGCGTTGCTCCTGCCGACACTTCTCCCACCACCGCACTAGGCTCTTGCATCAGCGAAAGGGAACGACACCCCGCCCTCTCCTCCCAAGCGTTGGAAATACGCCTGCGCAGAACCTGCCAAAGCGCAGGCGCGCGGCGGGGCCAACCTGGAGCGCTCCGTCTGGCGCGAGTTACCAGGCGACGGCGTGGCGCCAGGCAAGCCGGGACTTGTAGTCCGCCTGGAAGCGGCGGGCACTTGAGGCACAGCAGTCCCGCGATCCGTGCGCTTTTGCTACGTCTGAGGAACCTTGCCGGGAGATTGGTTCTTGCAGGTGGCTGCTCTTACCTTAGTCTCGCAGCGCAGAGGTTTCTGCGATGTTCTGCACGGCTTGTCAAGTGAATTCGGGGCCATTTATCCTAGGTTAGGGTAGGAGGTGAGAGCTCAATAATATGAGCCCGGTAGGGTTTTAGTTTCCTTGCTACTACCTCCACTATGCGCCCTCGAGGTGTTCTAACGTTTGAGGGACTCATTAGTGCTAGAAGCGCGCACCTCACTGAGGAGCTTTTACTAGGGGCGCCTGAGTGGCTCACTCGGTAAAGCGTGGGACTTGGGTCCGTGGGCCTTGGGTCCGGTCACGAAGTCGTGGTTAGCGTGTTCCAGCCCCACATGGGGGCTCTGTGCTGACAGTTAAGAGCCTGGAGCCCGCTTGGGATTCTGTGTCTCCCTCTCTCCCTGCCCTTCCCCTGCTCGCGCGCTGCCCCTATCTCTCTCAATCTCTCTCTCTCTCTCTCTCTCTCTCTCTCTCTCTCTCTCAAAAATGAATAGACATTTTTTTAAAAAAATTTAAGAGGTTTTACTTAGTGGGATTTCTTTTAAGTTTATTTATTTTGAGAGAGAGAGGAGAACATGAGCAAGGATGGGGCGGAGGGGCATAGAGAGAATCCCAACCAGACTTCGTGCTGATAGCGTGGGTCCCACCGTGGGGCTCCGAACCCACGAACTGTGAGATCATGACCTGAGCTGAAACCAAGAGTGGAGACTTAACCGACTGAGAGGCGTCCCTGCTTAAGGAGAAATTTAACCTAACAACAGGCTAGATTTCAACTTGGGAGGTCCAAAACCAAAAGTCTCTCCTCATGTAGTCTTGAGAGAAGATGTCCCCTAAAAGAAACAGCCTGCTAGCAGTCTGTCAGGAAGCCTGAAAATACTTGTTTACGAAATCCCTGCTTGAACGCTGTGGGTGCATCATGCAATTCCCCTTGAGGCATAATAATAGCAAACAAAACAAAACAAAACAAAAAAAACCCCACAAAAAACCTGTTTATTTATTTATTTATTTTGAGTGAGGGAAAGAATGAGCAGGGGAGGGGCCAAGGGGAGAGAGAGAAAGAAAAGAGAGTTCCAGGCATGCTCCCAGTGTGGAGCCTGACCAGGCGCTTGAGCCCACCAACTGTGAGTTTGTGACCTGAGCCAAAATCAAAAGTCAGAGGCTCAACCGACTGAGCCACCCAGGTGCCCTAAAAGTGGTTACCTTTTAAGGAGCTCTCACCGTTGTCAGTGCCCTCCAGCCAAAGACCACTGAGAACACAGCTATCGTTGAACAAAATTGGGCTTATTGTCTCCTTGAGAGGAGGGAGACACACCACGAAGGATGGGGACACTCAGGAAGAAGGTCCTGGAAAAAAAAAATTTATATATGGGCTTGTGTTAGGTAACTTCAAGGAGTGTTTCAAGGAAGCAGGCCTTCTGTCTAGATTGGTTACTGTTTTGAGGTGGTGGTACTTCTATGATGGGGTATTTTAATAATTCTTATTTAAAAAGGGAGAAGAGCCAAGAGAAGCTAAAACTATGATTGGTTATGAAGCAGTCCCTCCTGTTAGCCAAGATAGGGAGATTTGTTTTTTGTGTGCATATGTGATTTGGACAACGTTCTTTGTTTGTTTGTTTGTTTGTATTTAGACATGATTATGGAGTGGTTTTGTTTTTGTTTTAATTCATCCTGACCAGAGTGGCTTTGTCCGATTTTGGTGTTCTATAAAATTGTTTACGTTCAACGGGGCAGCACATCCCAGTTTATGGAACCAGCCTAATTCCCACTATCAGGGGCTGCTTTTCGCCTTTTCACTGTGTTTCATATCACTTAATAGATGTGTTCTACTTGAGGCCTCAAAACAACTATGTGAGACAATCCATAGACATTTAGTACTCTGCGTTGGATACTAGTCCCTAAGCTAAGCTTGGCAGGTAAAATTAGGTCACTGCCTCTAAGGAGTTTACAGCTTATGAGAACACTTTATTAGCCCCTTTTTTTTTTTTAATTTTTTTTTCAACGTTTATTTATTTTTGGGACAGAGAGAGACAGAGCATGAACGGGGGAGGGGCAGAGAGAGAGGGAGACACAGAATCGGAAACGGGCTCCAGGCTCTGAGCCATCAGCCCAGAGCCTGATGCGGGGCTCGAACTCACAGACCGCGAGATCATGACCTGGCTGAAGTCGGATGCTTAACCGACTGCGCCACCCAGGCGCCCCTATTAGCCCCTTTTTTTGAATGAGGAAACTGTGCTTTCATGGCACTGAGTGATTAGTCCAAAATCACAGCCAGCAAAAGAGGGAACCTGGGGATCCAAGTCCAGACAATCTGATGTCAGCAGCTGCCCCTTTACCATCCTGAGAATCGGCATCCCTATGGAGGCTGCAGTAGCTGAAGATGACTGAGGAGGCACTGCAGCCTCCTTAGGGCCAGATAATTCTTGTTGTTGGGAGTTGTTCTGTGCATAATAGGATGTTTACCAGCATCCTTGGCCTCCATCGTGTCAGTGGCACCCTGCCCCTAGTTGTGACAACCAAAAATGTCTCCAGACATTCCCAAATCACCTGTGGTTGAGAGCCACTGGTGTCTACCATTTATCTCCTCCTGGGTCTTTGAGAGGTAACAAACATTTGGGGCATGAAAATCCCCAAACCATTTTGAATGGGGAGATCTTGAAAAGAGAGAGAAACAGTGTGCCTTAGGTTTTGGAAAGCCTATTCAACTAGAAAAATGAAGACTGAGACAAAGCATAGACAAAGGAAGTGGGGAAAAAACAGAGAAGTGATCAAAGTGGAGAGGAGCTCTTAGGAAATCACCCTTCAGTTATTCAGTTCACACTAACAGAGACACAAAAAGTCTTAATGAGGCCTCATAGGACCTCTGATCCATGTTTGGAAAATGCTAGTATGCTTAGCAAATAGTCTTGACCACTTTTCTGAAAAGATTTCTTTTCCATTACAGCGTGGTCCCAAATCTGACCTCCCTGAGCTGGCAACTTGCAAGAGACTCTTCAGAGATTTCAGGTATCCCCCAAGGTAATAGCTTGTTTTTCAGGAAAGCCAAGATTCCCTGGGGAGCTGACAAAAATCACAAAGTAATGGCAGCTAAGCTTTTCCAGGTTTTCGAAGAGATAGATCCTACTTAGAGTAAGCTAATAAGAGTATCAACACAAATAATCACTTGTGTCTTCCTAACCTCTTTCATCTAAGAATCTCTGCAAAATATATAGACATTTATTAATTTTCTTCTCATTACAGTGAGGGAAATCGTTGTGATTTTTCTGTTTTATAGATACAGAAGCCAAGTTATGGAGTCCACAACGAATAGTGAGAAATCCAGAAATAGACTATTGGTATACTCACTCCGGGCCATTCTTAATGCTCAGTACCACTCCAGATCTCCAGCTACTCAATATAAAGGTAATGATAATCCTTCAAGTCTATACAAAATTTTATGTTTTCATAGGCTTTAAAATAATCCATAGTGTTGGGGCACCTGGGTGGCTCAGTTGGTTAAGTATCCCACTCTTAATTTTGGCTGTCATGGTTCATGGGTTCGAGCTCCGCTTTGGGCTCCACACTGGCAATGCAGAACCTGCTTGACATTCTCTCTCTCTCTCTCTCTCTCTCTCTCTCTCTGAAAATAAATGAATAAAATAAACTTTAAAATAATCCACAGTCTCTTCACTTGGCCCATAAAATAGCAGGCCTATAGAGGCTATGACTTAAAGAAAATTTAACAGTGATAGTATTTGAACTGGAACCCAGAGCTCATGATTCTTAATCCTGTACTCCTTCTACTTGGTAAGCAAGCCCATATATCCTTGTAGGTGATACTTAATTTACAGAAAACATAAGATATTCTAATCCATATAGAAATCCAAACCTATGCAACCCTTTCATCTATTTGCACATTATGTGGGGTTTTTTTAAGAGTTAGCTTGGTGAAGAAAGAGAACAGTCACTGAGATATTAATAAAAAGCATCTGGCAGCTGTGAAATTAAATTAATCTTTGGGTTGCTGTAGTAGGCAGAAGGCATAGTGAGGCTCCCTGCAAGGAAGTCTTGAATCGAATTAACCTTTAGGAACTAAATTAGTAGAAATGGATTATTAATTAGTTAACCATATATAAAAATGACTTGTAAAATAATGTGTCACTGAGGAGATTTAGGAATTATCAATTCTAAGAAAGTTAACCAGGCTGTAGTCTAATGAAAATACATCTCTAAATACTGTCATTGTGTTAATGATTCCTAAATTCATATTTCCAACCCAAACCTCTCCACTGAGTTCCAGCCACAGATATCCAAGTACCTACTTTTTCTATGTTTGTTTGTCTCAGAGAGATCTCAAAGTTACTGTGTTTAAAAGAGAATTCTGGGTATTTTCTGCTATATGTATTCCTCATCTCATAAATTAAGGGCACTACTCTCTACCCAGATGCTAGTTAACTCCCTTCCTTCCTTTTCCTTGCCCTCTTCATCCAATTCATTATCAAGTCTTGTTGATTCTGTGTCCAAAATAAATCTGAAATCCAACCGCTTCTATCTCCAGTGCCACTAGTTTAGTCCAGGTGACTTTCTTGGATACTGCATTTGGTAGATACTACATTTCTTGGATACTCCTCTTGACCTTTTCCTTTATAACACTTACCATAATTTGTTTAATTTATTGGTCAGTTGTTTACTTGTGATTTTCATAATCTCACTTCACTTCTAGAGTATATATAAATTCCTTGAGGATAATTTGTTGAATTAATGGATGAAAATCCAATAGTATTGAAATTTTAACATGATTGCTTATGGTGATATAGTTGAAGTTGGAGCCTTTATTTAACAATAAATGATTAAAAAAATACTGAAACTTGGATGGAACTGGAGGGTATTATGCTAAGTGAAATTAGTCAGAGAAAGACAAACATCATATGACTTCACTCATATGAGGACTTTAAGAGACAAAACAGATGAACATAAGGGAAGGGAAACAAAAATAATATAAAAACAGGGAGGGGGGCAAAACAGAAGAGACTCATAAATATGGAGAACAAACTGAGGGTTACTGGAGGGGTTGTGGGAGGAGGGATGGGCTAGATGGGTAAGGGGCACTAAGGAATCTACTCCTGAAATCACTGTTGCACTATATGCTGACTAATTTGGATGTAAATTTTAAAAAATAAACAGTAAATTAAAAAATAAAAAAAAATACTGAAGCTAACATAATAAAAATCAACTATGTTGCGATATGTCTAAGAGTGTGTTAGAATTGAAATGGTTCACCTGGAATCCAGAAAGAGAATCCTCAGCTTGGATACATCCATGTTTTCTTTCCTTCCCTTCCCTTCCCTTTCCTTCCCTTCCCTTCCCTTCCCTTCCCTTCCCTTCCCTTCCCTTCCCTTCCCTTCCCTTCCCTTCCCCTTTCCTTTCCTTTCCTTTCCTTTCCTTTCCTTTCCTTTCCTTTCCTTTCCTAAGGAGAAATAATCTTTTTTGTTAATGTTATTGAAATATAATTAACATACAGTGTTATGTTAGTTTCAGTATACAATGTAATGATTCAACAATTCTATACATTACTCAATGCTCCTCATAATAAGTGTTCTCCTAATCCCTTTTATCTGTTTCACCCACCTCCCCTCCCCACAACCACCAGTTTGTCCTCTATATTTATTTATTTATTTATTTATTTTTTCAACGTTTATTTATTTTTGGGACAGAGAGAGACAGAGCATGAACGGGGGAGGGGCAGAGAGAGAGGGAGACACAGAATCGGAAACAGGCTCCAGGCCCTGAGCCATCAGCCGAGAGCCCAACACGGGGCTCGAACTCACGGACCGCGAGATCGTGACCTGGCTGAAGTCGGACGCTTAACCGACTGCGCCACCCAGGCGCCCCTGTCCTCTATATTTAAAAGTCTGTTTTTGTGTTTGTCTCCTTTTTTATTTGTTTTTTCATTTGTTTCTTAAATTCCACATATGAGTGAAATCACATGGTCTTTTTCTTTGTCTGACTTGTTTCATTTGGCATTGTACCCTCTAGGGCCATCTGTGTTGTTGCAAACTGCAAGATCTCATTCCTTTTTATTGCTAATATTCCATTGTAGGTATGTACTGTGTCATCTTTTTTTTTTAGCTTAATTTATAACTTTATTTATTTACTTATTTATTTTAACTCCAGATAAGTACCACATCTTCTTTTTTTTAATGTTTATTTATTTTTGAGTGGTGGGGAGGGGCAGAGAGAGAGGGAGACACAGAATCTGAAGCAGGTTCCAAGCTCTGAGCTGTCAGCACAGAACCTGATGCAGGGCTCGAATTCACAAACTGCGAGATCATAACCCGAGCCGAAGTTGGACGCTTAACTGACTGAGCCACCCAGGTGCCCCTACATCTTTTTTTATTCATCTATGGATGGACACTTAGGCTGCTTCCATATCTTGGCTATTGTAAATAATGTTGCAATAAACCTGGGTGTACCTATAGCTTTTGGAATTTGTGTTTTTGTTTTCTTTGGGTAAATACCTAGTAGTGAAATTATTGGATCATATGATAATTCTATTTTTACAATTTTTTGGGGAACCTCTATACTGTTTTCCATAGCGGCTGCACCAATTTACATTCCCACCAACTGTGCACTAGGGTTCCTTTTTCTTTACATCCACACCAACAGTTGTTATTTCTTGTGTTTTTGATTCTAGCCATTCTGACAGATGCAAGATGATATCTCATTGTGGTTTTGAATTGCATTTCCCTGATGATTAATGATGTTGAGCATCTTTTCATGTGTCTGTTGGCCACCATTTGTATGTCTTCTTTGGAAAAATGTCTATTCAGGTCCTCTGCTCATTATTAAATCAGATTATTTGGGAGGGGTATTTTTGGTGTTGAGTTGTATACATTCTTTGTATATTTTGGATATTAACCCCTTATAGGATATATTATTTGCAAATATCTTCTTCCATTCAGTAGGTTTCCTTGTCGTTTTATTGATGGCTTCCTTCACTGTGCAAAAGCTTTTTATTTTGGTGTAGTCCCAATAGTTTAATTTGCTTTTGTTTCCCTCATCTGAATAGCTAGAAAAATGTTTCTATGGCTAATGTTAAAGGAATTACTGCTTCTATGTTTTCTTCAAGGAGTTATGGTTTCAAGTCTCACATTTAGGATTTTAATCCATTTTGAGTATATTTTTGTGTATGGTGTAAGAAAGTGGTCCAGTTTCTTTCTTTCTTTTTTTTTTTTTTTTTTGCATGTAGCTGTCCAGTTTTGTCTGCACCATTTGTTGAAGAGACTGTCTTTTCCCCATGGTATATTCTTCCTCCTTTGTCAAAGATTAATTGACCATATAAGCATGGGTTTATTTCTGGGCTCTCTATTCTGTTCCATTGATCAATGTGTCTGTTTCTGTGCTAGTACCATACTGTTTTGATTACTACAGCTTTGTAGTACATCATGATGGCCATGTTTGTTTTCATCCAGAAATGTTCAGGAAGAGAAATCATAAATCCAAAGAACATTGTTAAGCTATTCATTACAATGTATACCTGTTCTAGCACGCAGATATACCTGTGGCCAGAATGAAATGGACTTTAAAATCATCTACCTCTTTTTTTTTCTGATCATTCACCAAAGAACATTTTGACAATCAACTTCGATTCCCTGGTAATGAAATGCTTTCGACAGCAAACACAAATATTTCAGTCACTGGAAACATATATCCCATGCTAGAATGTAACTCTGTGAGGGCAGGAAATTGTTAATCATAGCTGTGTCCCTAGAACCTAGAACAGTGCTTAGCACAAAGTAGATTCTTTGTGTTCGATGAATGAATGAACATTAGTAAATTAGAATTATACTTTATACCACATTTTCTTGTGAATTTGGTTATTGTAAGTCAATCCTCAAATATCTCTTCCATGCTAGATGCATTAGGAATATCAGATTTCTGGTCTTGAAGGCCAAATATGAGACCTTGAACTCTAGTGCTCTACCACAGGTGTCTGTAAGTCCTGATTTGGTTAACCAGCTGACCTCCTTTGATGTCTCCTTCTTGATTCTCTTTGACTTCAATTCATCCTCCATCTAGCTCACAAGTTTTATTTTAAGAAACCCAATCCTATTGTTCCCCTGCCTAAAAATCAGTTAATTCTCTGTTACCTTCAGATAATAGCTATCTACAGTCTACTTCTCCAGCTTTCCTATCACTTTACTCTCTACCCTTCTTTCTACTGTCTATCAGGTATTGTCAGTTCCAGCCACACTGAATTACTTTATATTTCCTGAAATGCCATTTCTCTGGCTGGAATGTTCATCCCTCCTCTTCCTAGGTGATGAACTCCTGCCATTCTTTAAGATCCAGCTTAAATGTTACTTCTTAAAAGCTTATGACTTCTCTAGAGGGGAAAAGCTATTTCTTTCTTCCTGATTGTTTTCTCTCTTTCCCCTGCAACAGCCCTTATATATTATAGCTACCTTTGAGATCCTGCAGGGCAGGATCTGTCTTATTTATCTTTCCCTGCTTCCCAAATACCTTACACATGTTTCTGAATGCAAGGATCCATATGGAGTGATAAGTATGAGTGCTAATAACTAACTTGCAACAGCTTGAGCTTCTTACACATAGTCTCCTTCCCAAGGAAGAATACGAAACTTCTCAACTGTATCGGGTTTTTGTTGTTGTTGTTGTTTTTAAAAATGTTTAACGTTGATTTATTTTTGAGAGACAAAGCATGAACAGGGGCAGGGCAGACAGAGGGAGACACAGGATCTGAAGCAGGCCCCAGGCTCTGAGCTGTCAGCACAGAGCCTGACGCGGGGCTCAAACCCATGAACCATGAGATCATGACCTGAGCCAAAGTTGGACGCTTAACCAACTGAGCTACCCAGGTACCCCTCAACTGTATTATTTGAAACAACTGGGTATGAACATAGTCAGGAAAGAAAGGTGCTTTACATACCCTCTTTACGAGTTACCATAAAAGATTTTTTGTCTTCTTGACATATCAGCAGACTCTTAGAAAGGGGTGATTCAGTGCACCATGTATACACTCAGCACCTTGGATTATCACTACTCATTGTATATCTTACTGCCTTGCTCTTGAGAGACTTTGTAACCCCAACACTTTCATAGTGTCTAGTACTTATTGGGAGCACAACAAATGTTTATTGAAAGAATGTATGAATTAATAAATGAAATTCAAAAATTAATTTCTTCCTCTCTTCTTTTGAATAATTAAACCCTCCCTTTAAAAATGTTTGAGGTGCGACTTGCTCTTTAAAGCCTTTTGTAATCATCCCCTGTTATAATTTTACCCTTCTCCATCTTCATGTAGCACATATTATTTACACCATGCTGTCTTGCATTTTTAAGTGCATATGTTCTTTCTTCCTAGCTAGATTGTAAAATTCTTGAGAGCAGGGACTATATGTACTGTTGCATCCTACAGTAGTGTCTTAAATCTAGTAGGATTTTAATACTGCAAATTCTTGGTAAGTTACCCATGGTCATTCAGTGTCTTGTCATCTCAGAAGACTGCAAAACTCTGAAGATAACCTCTGAAGATACTACCTCACATCCATTAAGATGGCTATTATAAAAACAGAGCAAAACAGAAAACAGAAAAGGACAAGTGTTAGCAAGGATGTGGAGAAATTGGAACCCTTGTGCACTGTCAGTGGGAATGTAAAATGGTACAGCTGCTATATATAGCTGTTCTTCAAAATAGTACAGTGGTTACTCAAAAAATTAGAATTACCGTATTATCCAACAATTCCACTTGTGGTATATACCCAAAAGAGCTGAAAAGAGAGTCCCAAAGAGATTTTTGTACACCTACGTTTATAGCAGCATTCTTCACAGTAGCCAATGGTGGAAGCAACCCAAGTGTCTGTTGGTAGATGGACGGAAAAACAAAATGTGGTTATACATCCAGTGAAATATTATTCAGTCTTAAAAATGAAGGCAGTTCTGACACATATTGCAACATGGATGAACCTTGAGGGCATTATGCTGAATGAAATAAGCCAGTCACAAAAAGACAAATATTATATACTTCCATTTATGTGAGGTACCTAGAGTAGTCACTCTCATAGAAACAGAAAGTAGAATGGTGGTTATCTGGGGCTGGGGGCAGAAGAAAGGGGAGTTGTTATTTAATGGTGTCAGAGTTTCAGTTTTGCAACATGAAAGAGTTCTGGAGACTGGTTGCACAACAATGTGAATGTACTGAAATGAAACGTACACTTAAAAATGGTTAACATAGGGTGGCTCAGTCAGTTAAATGTCCGACTTTGGCTCAGGTCATGATTGTGATTGGTGAGTTTGAGCTCCTCTTCAGGCTCTGTGCTGACAGCTCAGAGCCTGGAACCTGCTTTGGATTCTGTGTCTCCCTCCCTCTCTGCCCCTTCCCTGCTGGGAGTCTGTCTCCTTGTCTCTGAAAAATGAATAAACATTTAAAAAATGTTTTTAAAAATGGTTACCATTGTGAATTTTATGTTATTAAAAAAGATAACAGCACTGAACAGGGAGTCAAAAGACCGAGGTTATTCTTGGTTGTTTCCCAGTGACCAATGAATCTTGTGCAAGTTACTGTTTTTACTTGTGTCTTGATTTCTTCATCTTTATTTATTTATTTTTTTTTCAACGTTTATTTATTTTTGGGACAGAGAGAGACAGAGCATGAACGGGGGAGGGGCAGAGAGAGAGGGAGACACAGAATCGGAAACAGGCTCCAGGCTCCGAGCCATCAGCCCAGAGCCTGACGCGGGGCTCGAACTCCCGGACCGCGAGATCGTGACCTGGCTGAAGTCGGACGCCCAACCGACTGCGCCACCCAGGCGCCCCGATTTCTTCATCTTTAAACAGGATAATATTATTAATAAAGCCTCCTTGGCTTCTGGGTTTCTGTGAGGACCAAATAGAAAAAAAGAAAAAAAAAAAAAAAACAACCAACAACGCTTAAGATAATTTTTTCAGTAGTAGTTTTTGTGGCATTCCAGTGTCCCTGATCTCTTTTAATATTCATCACAAGTTTCACATCCTGTTTTATAACAAAATATTCCTAAAGATGCCTCAGCAATAACCTGTTACCACTTGAAAGGATATGTATACTGAACTCTTAAACTTTGGACTGCTTACCTTATAATTTAGTTCCAGGAACACAGCAAATAAACAGCCTTTATGAGGACTATAGATGACCTAAGATGCTAATTACTAATGTGGTTTAACATTAATTGAGGAAATACAAGCTTAGGATTTTCATGTGAGCATGAGAAAGCTGGTCCCAAATTTGGGAGGTATGAGGTTAATATCTGCTTAGTGTCTACTAAGCATCAGGCTCTATAGCAGATGTCTTACATGTGATATCTCATTTAATCTTCACAAAAGCCTTGATAGGTTAATAATATTATACTCTTTTTTTTTTTTTTTGAGAGAGAGAGAGAGAAAGAGACAGCACAAGCTGGGGAGAGGGGCAGAGGGAGAGAGAGAATACTTTTCTTTTAATGTTTATTTATATGAGAGAGAGAGAGAGAGAGAGAACATGGGGGAGCGGCAGAGAGAGAGGGGTACAGAGGATCCAAAGTAGGCTCTGTGCTGACAGCAGTGAATCTGATGTGAGGCTCAAACCCACGAACTATGAGTTCATGACCTGAGCTGAAGTTGGGACACTCAACTGGCTGAGCCACCCAGGCACCTCAAGAATCTTTTTTAAAAAATGTTTATTTATTTATTTTGAGAGACAGCATGCACACATGAGGGAGTGCATGCATGCGTGAGTTGTGGGGGGTGGCGAGAGAGAAAGGGAGAGAATCCCAAGCAGGTTCTGTGCTGGCAGTGTAGAGCCCAATGCGGGGCTTGATCCCACGACCTTCGGATCATGACCTGAGCGGAAATCAAGAGTCAGAAGCTCAACCAACTGAGCCACCCAGGTGCCCCCTATATTCATTTTATGAAAAGGGAAAATGAAGCTCAGAGAGGTTAAGTCATTACCCAAAATCACACAATGAATGACAAAGATGGAATTTAATTCCAGCTCTGTATGACTGAAGCCCATATTCCTTATATTGTGTTACATTGCCTCTCAAAATATATTTGACTATACCTATTAGTAATATAGTCAATAATAAATGATATGTGTTTATTGTGTATTTATACATTTATGTCAATTGTCTTACTTGGTCATTACAAGTAAGATAGGCTGTGTAGGGATAATTGTCACCATTTTACAGATGATTAAAAAGTCAGAAAATAACTTACATAAATCAACCAATGAATGACTATAACAGCACTTGAAAAATAGGTACTGCAATTCTCAGACTCATGCTTTTTCCACATTAGCCTCATGAGAACAGAATTTTATCTTTGAGTTTTCTGGTTCTGAAATTTTTATAGGAGTAAAAGAGTGAGCATCTTGACAGCCTGGCAATTCTTCTTATATATGGACAGATTAAACACATGTGTTCATCCCTATTCCCTTCCCTATTCTCTTTAACTCACTAAAATGACAGTGAGTTAATATTTTAAAATTTATCAGCACAGAAGGACAAAGAGAGTAAGAAAGACAAAAGCAGATGAGGGATGGGGCGCCTGGGTGGCGCAGTCAGTTAAGCGTCCGACTTCAGCCAGGTCACGATCTCGCTGTCTGTGAGTTCGAGCCCCGCATCAGGCTCTGGGGGATGGCTCAGAGCCTGGAGCATCAGGCTCTGGGGGATGGCTCAGAGCCTGGAGCCTGTTTCCGATTTTGTGTCTCCCTCTCTCTCTGCCCCTCCCCCGTTCATGCTCTGTCTCTCTCTGTCCCAAAAATAAATAAACGTTGAAAAAAAATTAAAAAAAAAAAAAAAAAGCAGATGAGGGATATTAACACATTTTTGGAAGATGGAAAGCTGAGCTAAGAAAACAATTCCAAATGCTTGAGAGGCATATACTAACAAGAGGCAAGCAAGTTCCTATTACAGAACACTAGAATGTCAGGAGTTGGAAGGAGCAAATAAGAAAGCAGTAGAGATATATGAGGGGCTGAAAAGGGAGACTGGTTAAAGGTTTATATAAGAAGTTAAATTACCAGGTCCTTTCCTCATCCTGCTCAATTAAATGACTACCCCTCCATTTCTTTGGCAGAACGCTGGAGTTTATTCTGTGGGGGAAAAAATGAACTAGAGAAGCTCCAGACTGAGATACCAGGCCCATCTAAAGATTATAGCTGAGGAGACCAGGATGGGAGGATACCACACTGAAAACAGATCAAATGAATGTCTACTTGCTAAACGAGGAAACTTGCCAAGCCCTCTCACTCTGTTTCACTCCAGGAATACTGATGGCAAGGCTTATATTCCCTAGGCAGGAGAGCAGAGAATTAATTTTGGGAAAAACTTAAAGTTGGATAACCCCAGAAGCAAGATCTGTAGATACTGACACTTGAGGGTCTCCCAACAAAGCAAATAGGTCCTCACTTTATCATCTTACAATAAAGCCCAACAACTGACAAACTCTTCCTCTTAACACAGAGCTTCCAAATACCTTTGTAGTGACTCACTCTTAAATATGAAGGGACAGCAAAGATCAGCAAATAGTTGAGATAAACCTTCACCAAGAAAGGCAGCATCAAATTGAAATGGAAGAGGAAAGAAAAGAGAAACTCAGAGGGTAAGGGAGATAGAGAACAGAAGAATATATTTTTAAAAACAATAAGCATCTTCTGAGAGATAGTTATAAGATAGTGCATCCATAAAGTAATGACAAGATGCTCCAAAAAAAGGGATGATCAGAGGATAATAGCTCTAGGAAATTAAAAATATAATAACAAAAATAAACAATTCAAAGTAGTATTTATATATAAAATTGAGGAATCTCCTGGAAAAGAGAACAAAAATACAGAAATGGAAGATAAGAATGAAAAGATAAATAGAGGATGAATCCATAAGGTCCAACATGAGGCTAATAAGAGTTCTGGAAATATGGAAGAAATGGAGGAAAGGAAATTATCAAAGAAATTATGAGAAGATCTCTGATAATTGAAGGACATGAGTTTCCAAACTGACAACCGACTAAGTGCTCAGCATAATGTAGGGGAAAAAAACAAAGTAAAAAACACTATTGTAGGGGCACCTTGGTGGCTCAGTTGGTAAGTATCTTGATTTCAGTTCAGGTCATGATCTCATGGTTCGTGAGTTTGAGTCCTGCATCAGGCTCTGCACTGACAGTGCAGAGCCTGCTTGGGATTCTGTCTCTCTCCCTCTCCCTACCCCTCCCCCCCCCAAAAAAAAATTTATAAATAAACTTGAAAAAAAGCCACAATGGCACATCATCATGAAATTTCTAAATACAAGAGATAAAAAGAATCTTGGTGATGGGAAGTGAAGAGGGAGCAGGGAAAGGGAAATGCATCATTTATAAAAAGAGTAGATCATAAGAGTCACGTATATCTCAATGTTAACACTGGTTGCTAGAAGACAGTGAAACAGTGCTTTCAGAATTTGGAGAGAAATTATTTTCAACTTAGAATTCTATACTAAGTCATATTATCAATCAAGTGTGGGGGCAATTAAATATATTTTCAGGCATGCAAGGATCAAAAATTTACTACCCATCTCCTCCCATCTTTTCCTGTGACAGTACTGGAGGACATGCTCTACTGAAACAAGAAAGACAAAGATATAAATTTTAGGAGAGGAGATTAGCCAAGGCAAGAGGCAAAAGAAAGTCCCAAGATGACAGCTATACGGCAGACCTAGGGAGGAACAGTCCAGACTGAAGGAAGGAATGTTTCGGTGGAGTGTTTCCAGTGAAACTGATAGAGTGTTTGTCTATGTTGAAATAGTTTAGGCATTTTTACATTTCTGGAAGAACTAGTGATAATAATACAGAAAATTTGGCAAACCAAAAACTGAGGCAATTATTAATTCCAAGAACAAAAAGTTGTATAAGAAAGTAAACGTACATAAGAGACTCTTAAAAACTGAGAACAAACTGAGGGTTGATGGGGGGTGGGAGGGAGGGTCGGGTCGGTGATGGGTATTGAGGAGGGCACCTTTTGGGATGAGCACTGGGTGTTGTATGGAAACCAATTTGACAATAAATTTCATATATTGAAAAAAAAAAGAAAGTAAATGTAATCATAATAGAACTCATTATTTTTTTTTTTTTTGAGAGAGAGAGAGAGTGCATGTACTCACAAGTAGAGGGGCAGATAGAGAGGGAGAGAATCTTAAGCAGGCTCCAGGCCCAGCACAGAGCCCAACGTGGGGCTCAGTCTCATGACAGTGAGGTCATGACCTGAGCCGAAATCAAGAGTCAGATGCTGAATGGACTAAGCCACCCAGGCGCCCCATAATAGAACTAATTGATCCAGGACGCCTGGGTGGCTCAGTCCGTTTAGCATCCGACTCTTGATTTTGGCTCAGGTTGTGGTCTCATGGTTTGTGAGTTCCAGCCCCACATACAGCTCTAAGCTGGCAGTGTGGAGCCTTCTTGGGATTCTCTTTCTCTCTCTCTGTGTGTCTCTCTTTTTTCCCCTCCCTGTCCCCCTCTCAAAATAAATAAATAAATTAAAAAAATTAAAAAATAGAACTAATTGATCCAGAATTAAACCACACTTATAGAGTCATAATAAGGTCAACATGGAACATTGATTTAATTTAAAATATTGAGATATAACTATTGGGAGGCTAGAGGGAAGGAAAGTATAAAGTGTTGGATCTTTATCTTATAATAGATATTTTTTGAAATTTACAAATCAAGAAATAGCAGTATAAATATTTTACTTAGGAAAATGTTGGTAAATATGGAAAGAAGCAAGTAAAAGAGTCTGGGAGGGTGTCTCAGGCTTTGAGGAAGCCACTGCTCTTTTTCCCTCCTAAGACTTGCGTGTGTGTGTGTGTGTGTGTGTGTGTGTGTGTGTGTTAAAATACATTCCTGCTTTGTTTTGTTATGAGTCTTGTAGTTCCACATGATTTTTTTTAACCACATAAGTTTTGAAGTATTGAATGCGTTACCTTGATAAACATTTAAAATATCAAAGAAAGAAAGAGAGAAATAGAGAAAGGAAGGAAGGAAGGAGGGAAGGAAGAAAAAGAAAAAGGAAGAAAAAGGAAAGGATAGGAAAGGATAGGAAAGGAAAGGAAAGGAAAGGAAAGGAAAGGAAAGGAAAGAAGAAAGAAAAGAAGAAAAGATTTAGTGTCCATTTAGACCTGTTACATAAAATGACATTATGAATTTCCTTTATAGAGAAGTCCTGGAGAAATACTAGAAATTATTTGAGATATTTGAGAAGAACAAAACCCTAACTATTTATGTCATTGTCTTTGAAGTATTGTGCTTAGTTGGGGTATCACAAATGCTACTCTTCCCAAAAATGGGAGAAATAAGGTGGAATGCTAAAGCATTGCCATCTTCTGAGTTCTCATCAGTGTTACTGGCTGATTTTTTTGAGTTATGAATTCAATGAATGTCATAGATCTCTGAAACCTCAGAAAGATGTTATCCTCAAGATTAATGTCCTGAGACTGTGTTATATATGGAATTGAGAGATATATAGTTAAGTCTCCATTTTATGACTTATTGGCTATATTATTATTTCTGGCCCTCCTGTTTTTTCTGTTTACTCTGGAAGCTAAATTGCAATGAATGATGTTTAAAAAGAGCTGCTTTATGCTAAGTCCCTCTGATACTAAACATGCTCTAGTGTACTTATTAGGGATTATTCAGTCTCTTCTATTAAACTGTAAGAACTTCAAAAGTACCAACCACAGTTCACCCTTGAACAATGCTGGGGGTTAGGGGTATTGACCCCTCATGCAGTAAAAAATGTGCATATAACTTTTGACTCTCCAAAGACTTACGAATAGCCTACTGTTGACTGGAAGCCTTACCAGTAAGACAAACAGTCAATTAATACATTGTATGTTATGTATTATATACTATAATCTTAGAATAAAGTAGGCAGAGAAAAGAAAATGTTACTAAGAAAATCATAAGGAAGAGAAAATACATTTACAGTACTATACAATATTTTTTCTTTATTATATTTTTATATTTAAATAAAGTTATATCATCATTCTCCTATGCAGATCACAGATCCACAACAAAGATAGACATTTTACAAAATAAGAACAGCATAATTAAAAGCCTATTTCTATAATTGGGCATTTCCCCCATAAAAAGATTATCTCTGTCTCATATACTTGAGTACTTTTGTTATTAGAGATATTCCATTTTCAACTTTTACAATTACAATTACTTTTACCATTAGGTCTACAATAACCATTATAGACCTAATGGTTATTTCAAATCTACTCAGAGTTAATGTAGTTCACCATCCCAAACAATGGTTAACTTAGTTACATGAAATCAAGTTCCTAAGATACTAATTTTGAAAAAAATCTAGAGAGGTAAATCTGCTTCACAAACTTACACATGGTTTGTAGGCTCAATTCAAAATATATTAAAGCTGTTCATTTCCTTTTGATTATTAGCTTTATTATAGACACTAGTGGGTTAACTGAATTATAGGCTTACATTATAGTTGTTAGCTTTAGTTTAGTGGAACAGTGTAACAGTCCTGACTCTTGTTTGGGACAAAGCTGTGCTCGGAACCTCAGTTTCCAAAACGAGTAGTAGCAGAAGTCATTGTTTTCCAAGAGATTTGGTGAGTAGGGTGGAAGCGATGTGATGATCACATATGACTGATCACACTACTGTAACAGATAGCTGGGCAACTACTTTACTCTGGTCTGCACTCTCCAACTTCTCTTGGAAGTTTTTCCTAGTCCACCTTAGGTTTTTTTTTTTTCTTCCCCTGTGTTGCTACTGATGTGTGCCTGTGACTCTCTTGTACAACACTTCCTAGTATTTGGTTGAAGGAAACTTCATTCTTTGTGTTACTGAAGCCAAATATATAAAGTCAAGTTTGACTTCTTTCTCTCCTATAACAAATCTGTCAGCAAATCATACTGACTGTACCTTGATAATAATTCCAGAACCTGAACACTTCCCACTACCTCCACCTACTATTCTCGCCCAAGTCATTGTATCTCTAGCCTGGATTTCTTCAATAATTTCATGAATATATGTTCTTTATGCTTCTACCTTTGCCCCTAACAATTGATTATGTTAACCATAAGTTAAATCATAGAATTCCTTTGCTCAGAACTCTGCAATGGTTTCCATCATGACCAAGAATAAAAACCAAGCCTATATGACATATGTGTTCTAGCCCATTTTATTTCTTTGACCTAACTTCCTCTCTTCTATTCTACAATGGCCTTCTTGCTATTCCTGAAGTTGTTTAGGCATGCTGCTGCTGTTGATCCTTTGCCTTAGCTACTTCATCTCCTAGGATACTTGCCCTCAGATATCTACGTAGCTAATACACATCCTTCATGTCTTTACTATACTGTATTTTTGATACTGTAGTTTATGTTGTCTGTTTACAAGATGAATCATCCGTTAGTACTTATATCAGTATTGTCTCATATGATACAAAGCACTGTAGATGTTATACATGTTAATAATACTAGACATCAAAATGAAAAGGTAATGTGAAAAAGAAATTTATATTTATTTACAGGTATAACAATCCATGCATTGATAATGAAGAAGCAGCAATATGGTTGCTTCATGGTAACCTAGCTTGTACATTAATGAATAAATTGTTATAAAAGTTTTATGGCATACAGTATTATAGTCATAATACTATATGATAGTATTCATAATACAGTATTAGAAACATTGTTACATTAAAAAAACTTAATTGTGATGATAGGCTGACATGCAATTATAAATATATAGTATTAGAAACAGTATTCATAATACAGTATTAGAAACATTGTTACATTAAAAAAAACTTAATTGTGATGATAGGCTGACATGCAATTATAAGCAAGAGAGACATACTGTTTGGTAATGTAATTCTTTGAAAGCAAAGTTATAATACGGTAAGAAAACAAACACATTATTATTTTATATTAAATATCACTCACGTCATGCCTGTGTAGGGATAGGTTATCCACTTCTATACAGATCTTGTACATGAAGAATACTTAGGCAATGAATACTATATGATGAATACTTAGGCAATAATGATGATGACACTAAAACATCTCATACTGTCCTTGCCAACAGTTATTAGGCGTTCACTCACACATGTACACATTAGATAAGTTTATTAACAGCATGATGATTATTTACTATTTATTAAGTGGAAGTATATCAGCATAAAATCTTCATTCTCATTGTCTTCATGTTGAGTAGGCTGAGGAGGAGGAGGAAGAGGAAGAATTGTCTTTCTGTCTCATGGGTGGCAGAGATGGAAGTGGTGGAGGAGATGGATGCAGAGGCAGGAGAGGCAGGCAGGTGTAACTTTACGGAAATACATTATAATTTCTGTCTGATTATTTTTTCTTTTTCAGTTCTCAAAAAAATGTTTTGCTATATGGAACCAATTCTTCTTCCACTGTTTGTTTTAGTTTCAGTGTCCATATCATAGAAGGGTCTATGTCATAAAAGAAGTTAAAAGCAGTCATGAGTAATCAGAACCCTTCTGCCAGATTGTCTAATGTCAATTTTTTTTCTGGCACTGCTTCTTCTACGTCTTCTTCCTCATCGTCTAGTACTGATACAGAAACACTCATCCCCATCAAGTCATCTTCTTTTAATTCCTCTGGTGTCATGGCTATTAGCTCTTGAATTTATCCAAGATTCATATCCTGAAACACTTCACCCACCACATTTTTTTTTTTTTTTTTTTTTTTGCCGTATCCACAATCTCTTTCATGGTTTCCTTGATTGGCTCTGTTGTAAATCCTGTGAAGTCATGCACAATATCTGGACACAGTTTTCTCCAGCAGAAATGTATTGTTTTGGTCTTTAATGATTTTCACAGCTTTTTCTATAACAACAATGGCATCTTCAATGGTATAATTCTTCCAGACTTTCATGATGTTCTCTTTATCAGGGTTCTTTTTCATAGCATTGACTATTCTTTCCATAGAGTGTTGTGTCCAATGAGCCTTAAAAGTCCTATGACTCCCTGATCTAGAGGCTGAATTAGAAATGTTGTATCTGGGGGCAAGTAGAATAGTTCGACACCTCGGGCATTGAATTCATGGGGTTTTGGGTGGCCAGGGTATTGTCCAATATCAAAAGAACCTTAAAAGGCAGTTCCATACCAGCAAGGTGCTTCCTGACTTTAGGGACAAAGCATTGATGGAACCAATCCAGAAAAAGGGTACTCATTGCTCAGGCCTTCTTATTGTATAATCACAAGACTGACAGCTGGTGTTTATCTTTTCCCTTCAAGGATTGGGAACTAGCAGCTTTATAGATAAGGGCAGTCCCCATCATAAACCCAACTCCATTTGCACAAAACACTATCCCTTCCTGCCTTAAATCCCGGTGCTCACTTCTTTTCCTTACTAATAAATGTCCTTTGAGGTATTTTTTTTTTCCAGAATAGGGTGCTTTCATCTTCATTAAAAAAACTGTTCAGAAGATAGCCTTTATCTTCAATGATTTTTTTTTTTAACTTGAGAGAGAGAGAGAGAGAGAGAGCATGCACAGTGCAAGCAGGGGAGAGGGCAGAGGCAGAGAGATAATCTCAAGCAGGCTCCATGCTGAGTGTGGAGCCCAACACAGGGCTTGATCCCACGACCCTGGGATCATGAACTGAGCCAGAATCAAGAGTGGGACGCTCAATGCAGCCACTCTGAAAAACAGTATGGAGGTGCCTCAAAAAATTAAAAACAGAACTACCCTATGACCCAGCAATTGCACTACTAGGTATTTATCGAAGGATACAGGTGTGCTATTTTGAAGGGGCACATGCATCCCAATGTTTATAGCAGCAGTATTGACAATAGTCAAAGTATGGAAAGAGCCCAAATGTCCATTGACTGATGAATGGGTAAAGAAGTCGTGGTATATATGTATACAATGGAATATTACTCAGCGCTCAAAAAGAATGAAATCTTGCCATTTGCAGCAACATGGATGGAACTAGAGTGTATTATGCTAAGCGAAATTAGTCAGTCAGAGAAAGACAAATATATGACTTCACTCATATGTGGAATTTAAGATACACAACAGATGAACATAAAGGAAAAGAAGCAAAAATAATATAAAAACAGAGAGGGGGACAAAACATAAGAGACTCTTAAATACAGAGAACAAACTGAGTGAGGGTTGCTGGAGGGGTATTGGGTGGGGGGATGGGTTAAATGGGCAAGGGCATTATTAAGGAAGACACTTGTTGGGATGATCACTGGTGTTACATGTAAGTGATGAATCACGAAATTCTATTCCTGAAATCATTATTACACTATATGTTAACTAATATGGATATAAATTAAAAATAATAATAATTTAAAAAAAGAGTGGGACACTCAACCAGTTGAGCCACTCAGGTGCCCCATCACCTCAATGATTTTCTTAGTGGTATCTGGGAACTTGTCTGCTGCCTCTTGGTCAGCAGAAGCTGTTTCTCCTGTTACCTCGACATTAAAAAAATTTTTTTTAATGTTTATTTTTAAGAGATAAAGAGAGACAGAGCACGAGTGGGGAGGGAGAAGAGAGAGAGGGAGACACAGAATCCAAAGTAGGCTCCAGGCTGTGAGCTGTCAGCACAGAGCCTGATGCAGGTTTCGAACCCGCAAGATCATGACCTGAACGAAAGTTGGCGCTTAACTGACTGAGCCACACAGGTGCCCCTACCTTGACATTTTTTAAGCCAAACCTCTTTCTAAAATTATCAACCCATCCTTTGCTGACATTGAATTCTCTAGCTTTGGATCCTTCAGCTTCCTTTTGCTTTAAGTTGTCATATAGTGACTTTGCTTTTTCTCGAACCAGAGTCTGTAGTAGGTATTCCTTTCTTATAGCAATCTTGTATCCACATAAAAGCTGCATTTTCGATACAAGATAAAAAGGTATTTTGCAAAAAATGAAAGGCTTTTGCGCCTACTGTCATAGCTGCAGCAATGGCTTTAGGAATTTCCTTTTCTTTCTTTCTTTCTTTCTTTCTTTCTTTCTTTCTTTCTTTCTTTCTTTCTTTCTTTCTTTTTCTTTCTCTTTTCTTTTCTTTTTACAGTGGTCTTTACACTGAATTCATTTTTCTTGAAATGGTGGCAGCTGCAGCTGCTGAATTCAGTCTATGGGACATATCAAGCAATTCATCTTTTTCTTACAATGTCATGACTTTGTTCTTGGGAGCACTTCCAACATCACTAGTGGCACTATGTATGGGTCCTATGGTGTTACTCAAGATTCATGGTATTGCACCAAACATATGAAAAACACACCAGAACTGTGAGAGATCACTTTTTATTGAGATTGGCAATTTACTGGAGAGATGAATTGCGCATACAGATCATACAGCATTTTAAATGGATATTAGCAACCCTTGACCTCACCGCAGTAGCAACAAGAGATGGCTATAAAACTATTACAGCAGTACAATATATACTACTACAGTTAATTTTATGCTGTTATGATTTTTTTTTAATTTTTTTTCAACGTTTATTTATTTTTGGGACAGAGAGAGACAGAGCATGAACGGGGGAGGGGCAGAGAGAGAGGGAGACACAGAATCAGAAACAGGCTCCAGGCTCTGAGCCATCAGCCCAGAGCCCGACGCGGGGCTCGAACTCACGGACCGCGAGATCATGACCTGGCTGAAGTCGGACGCTTAACCGACTGCGCCACCCAGGCGCCCCAATGCTGTTATGATTTAACACTGCAGCTTTATGTTGCTTACATTTCTTGACTGTGGATGGCACCACGTATGGTCTGTAAGTATGTGCATTAGTTTTGATAAATTTTAACTTTTCGTAATAGACTTGTGTATATTTTGGGGGGAGTACCTGATAAAATAGACTAATACCTACATATATTTTATGCATTTGTGACATACATAGCTTTTAAATTTTTTCAATATTTTTAGGCTACACAGTTTACCTGAAGGTTTTTTTTTTTTAATTTTACTTCTTATTTTTTTAAATTTACATCTAAATTAGTTAGCATATGGTGCAACAATGATTTCAGGAGTAGATTCCTTAATGCTCCTTACCCATTTAGCCCATCCCTCCTCACACAACCCCTCCAGCAACCCTCACTCAGTTTGTTCTCCATATTTATGAGTCTCTTCTGTTTTGTCCCCCTCCCTGTTTTTATATTATTTTTGTTTCCCTTCCCTTATGTTCATCTGTTTTGTCTCTTAAAGTCCTCATATGAGTGAAGTCATCTGATTTTTGTCTTTCTCTGACTGACTAATTTCACCTAGCATGATACCCTCCAGTTCCATCCACGTAGTTGCAAATGGCAAGATTTCATTCTTTTTGATGGCCAAGTAATACTCCATTGTGTATATATATACCACATCTTCTTTATCCATTCATCCACCGATGGACATCTGGGCTCTTTCCATCCTTTGGCTATTGTTGATAGTGCTGCTATAAACATGGGGGTGCATGTGTCCCTTTGAAACAGCACACCTGTATCCTGTGGATAAATGCCTAGTAGTGCAATTGCTGGGTCGCAGGGTAGTTCCATTTTTAGTTTTTTGAGGGGCCTCCATACTGTTTTCCAGAGTGGCTGCACCAGCTGGCATTCCCACCAACAATGCAAAAGAGATCCTCTTTCTCCGCATCCTCGCCAACATCTGTTCTTGTCTGAGTTGTTAATGTTAGCCATTCTGACAGGTGTAAGGTGGTATCTCATTGTGGTTTTGATTTGTATTTCCCCGATGATGAGTGATGTTGAGCATGTTTTCATGCATCGGTTGGCCATCTGGATGTCTTCCTTGGAGAAGTGTCTATTCATGTCTTTTGCCCATTTCTTCACTGGGTTATTTGTTTTTTGGGTGCTGAGTTTGATAAGTTCTTTATAGATTTTGGATACTGACCTTTATCTGATATGTCATTTGCAAATATCTTCTCCCATTCCATCAGTTGCCTTTTAGTTTTGCTGATTGTTTCCTTTGCTGTGCAGAAGATTTTTATTTTGATGAGGTCCCAGCAGTTCATTTTTGCTTTGGTTTCCCTTGCCTCTAGAGACGTGTTGAGTAAGAAGTTTGTGCAGCCAAGATCAAAGAGGTTTTTGCCTGCTTTCTCCTCAAGGATTTTGATGGCTTTTTGTCTTACATTTAGGTCTTTGATCCATTTTGAGTTTATTTTTGTGTATGGTGTAAGAAAGTGGTCCAGGTTCATTCTTCCGCATGTTGCTGTCCGGTTTTCCCAGCACCACTTGCTGAAGAGACTGTCTTTATTCCAGTGAATATTCTTTACTGCTTTGTCAAAGATTAGTTGCCCATATGTTTGTGGGTCCATTTCTGGGTTTTCTATTCTGTTCCATTGATCTGAGTGTCTGATCTTGTGCCAATAGCATACTGTCTTGATGATTACAGCTTTGTAGTACAGCTTGAAGTCTGGGATTGTGATGCCTCCTACCTGCAGGTTTTTTTCAAAGTGTCACAAATCACAAAAAAAACTTTCCAGTATGTTTATTGAAAAAAAATCCATGCAAAGTGGATCCACACAGTTCAAACCTGTGTTGTTCAAGGGTCAACTATATATCTTTGCCTCTGAAATTTCCCACATATCCTATTATTACTGTTCTCAGCTTCTAATAAGCAATAAATCAATGTTTCCACAGATTTGTTGACTGGTATTGTGAGGAAAATATTTGTCATTAAATGTTCCTGTAATTCTGTTCTTAGAAAAGACAGAAAGTGCCATATACTCCAGGAAAATTCTATTTTCATTGTTAAATTTAGGCTTAAATTGGGGCTAAACAATAAAGTAAAAACAAAATAATATGTTTTCTTCCAAAGGAAGAGTTCCTTAATCATTTATATTTTTATAAGACAGATTTTATCTAAAACACAGGAGTACCCCCACAGATTTGGTAAACTTAATTCCTATTCTTACTTCTATTCAGTTCTTATGAGTGTTAACAGAAGAATTTGTCACCCATATAAACAAATAAAAGTATGGCATAGTAGGATGAAGCCTGATGAGGGAGATATAAAGAGAGTTTTCTGACCTGGAAATGTATAAACAGAGTAAGACTTCATTTGTTCAATACCTAGAATATTAGAACTTCAGATCACCTTCAGAAATTTAAAATACACTTTAGGAAAATAAAAATAAAATAAATATAAGTAAATTTATAATGCTAACCTTTTCGTATATGTTAGAACATAATTTTTCAATTAAGGCCATATTATTATGCCTAATATTTATTGAATGCTTTCTTTTGAACACTCTTCTAAGCTCCTTAATATATTATCTTATTATTATTATTTTTTTACTAGGCAAAGAACTTTATTAACCTTGTTTCAAACTTTATCCCCAGGCTTCTTCAGCTTAATTAGCTGCAAAGAATGAATTGTGTATAAGCAAAAACTGAAAAGAGCTACAGTGTCCAAGGGGCTTGGGCTTAAAAATATTAGAGATCTAGATTTTATCAGATCCATGAACAAAATGTTTAAAAAGCAGTCATAATGTAAAATAGCAGCTCCCAGTAATTGCTTCAAGTTTTTTCTTCTTCAGAAGTTGACTCAATTCAGTTTGCTTCATTCTTGGAAGCTTCATCAAAATTCTCCACAAGATCTGGAACTTTATCATCATCATCATCATCATCATCATCATCATCATCATCTCCAGTAGCGAGTAGTGCCTTTCCATCCACAGATTGTTTGGGCAGAGCTTCAGCCAATCTTCTTAAACTAGTCAGACTGTCTGCACCAAGTTGGTTTAAGATGCTGGGGAGCATTTCTGTCAGCTGCTTTGTCTCAGCATGGCCTGTAATGGTGAAAGCGTTTGCCTGAACTTTAGGGTTGTTAAAGTGGATCACTGTTCCTTGGTTTGTGAGTATATTCATTTCTGCAATACCAGAGATATTATTTACCCCTAACTTCTTTAAGGAGAACTGAAGTTTTTTATCATATGCTGTAGCTGTTCTATGAACCACCTTCTTCTTTCAGGGAGCAGTTCCTTTCCCACCAATGCACACTTGTGCTTGCAGTTTGGCAAGTTTCTACTGGTTCGTGATAGTTTCTTTCATCTTGTTGGAGTGGATGTGGGCCATGCTGGGGACTAGGGTTGGCGCTCAGGGGTCTCAGGTGGACCAGTTGAGATTAGGTATACACATGTAGGGACGCAAGATGGCAGCTAGAGAAAATAGGTATCATAATTATCCCCATTTTACAAAATAAGAGACTAAGTAATTAAATACCATCTTCCAGATATGATCTGATCAGTTCCTAGATATTTTACATATTTTTTTTTTTTAAGTAGGTTCCACATCCAGTACAGAGTCCAATTCTGGACTTGAACTCATGACCCTAAGATTATGACCTAAGGTGAGATCAAGAGTCAGATGCTTAAATGACTAAGCCACCTAGGCACCTGGATATTGTACGTCATTTAAATATGACCACTTTTTTTTTCTTTAAAAAAAATTTTTTTAATGTTTATTTATTTATTTATTTTTTTGACAGAGAGAGAGAGAGGCAGAGCATGAGCAGGGAAGGGGCAGAGAGAGACACACACACAATCCGAAGCAGGCTCCAGGCTCCCAGCTGTCAGCACAGAGCCTGACATGGAGCTCAAACTCACAAGCTGTGAGATCATGACCTGAGCCGAAGTCTGATGCTTGACTGACTGAGCCACCCAGGCACCCCCTTTTTTGATTTTTATAGCAGCTATGTCATACTGCTAGTTTACCTTTGAAGGTTTTTTTTTTTTTTTTTCAGTCTGGTTCTAACTCACCATTTTAGTTATATCTCCTATCTTGATGTTAAACATTAATGCTGAAGACATAGATTACGTACCTTTCCCTAATTTGCTGATAAAAATGTTGAAGGGACAAGGCCAAGTGTGGCCCATTACTGTAGACCTTTGTCCAGGTCACATGGTCCTTCTATATAGACAGCTACAAATTCAACTAACTGTACTTCTCAAGTAGCACCTATTTCTCCTATGTATCACCACTGTCACCATGAGATAATCTGTCAAATACAAATCTGAAATCAGGATACATCATACCTAACTAATGGAGGATGTCTTTCATCTGTTTGCCAGCTATATCCATAAAAGAAATGTAATTTATTTGGTATGACTTGTTTTAATTAACTCGTACCCATTTCTATATTTTACCTTTCTCCAAGTGTTCACAAATCATCTGTTTCATTTTAGGGTATTGCAAAGAATTAAAGTCACTAACTGGGCTGTCATTTCTAGAAATCATTTTTCCCCTATGTGTAATAATTAAGGCCACCTTTACATTTTTCTAGATTCCTTATTGTCCTTGATTCCTGGTGATTACTGGGAGTAACTCTATGATCTCACTGGTAAAATCTGAAGAAACTTGGAATGAAATCCTAAACTATAAGAATTGTCCTTCTTAGGAATGACCTAAACCTTCCTTACTATCTTATTTTCTAAATTGCACTTCAGTTTCCTCATAATAGTATTAAACTCCTTCCATTTTAAAATTGTTCTTCTTGGTGGAGCCATCTGACCTGGTGGCTTTTATTATTCTCCTACCTATATAATCACTTTTTGGCCTCTTTATTTCTAGCTTCCTCTAAGTATTTCTTCTCAGGTTCCTAGTTTCCCAACGTACACTGCTACTTCTTTCCTATTAGATAACTCTTCTAAACAAAAAATATCTTTGGATCACTTGGGTGGCTTAGTCAGTTGAGTGTGTGATTTCAGCTCAGGTCATGATCTCACAGTTTGTGGGTTAGAGCCCTGCATTGGACTGTGTGCTGACAGTTCAGAGCCTGGAGCCTGCTTTGGATTGTCTCTTTCTCTCTCTCTCTACCCCTCTCCCACTCATGCTCTGTCTCTCTCTCTCCTCAAAATAAAAATAAACATTAAAAAATTTTTAAAAAATATACCTGTATGTAGCCTTATTTGTTTGTTTGTTTGTTTGTTTAGAGAGAGAGAGTATAAGCAGGGGAGGGCCGGAGAGAGAGGGAGAGAGAGAGAGTCCCAAGAAGGCTCTGCAGTGACAGCACAGAGGCCTATGTGGGGCTCAAACTCACGAACCATGAGATCATGACCCGAGCTGAAACCAAGAGTCAGATGCCCAAATGACTGCCATCCAGGCACCCCACATGTAGCCTTATTCTTTTTGAGAAATCTCTTTTCCTTCCTCAAGGTCCCTTCCGCCCAATAACCTCACAAAGCAATAGTCTCTTTCTCCTCTGAACTTTTATAGTATTTTATTTATGCCTGTCTTTTTATATTATTTGTCATGTTCTTTCTAACATTAGAGTTGTCTGTACTCATTTCCTGTTTACTAGAATCTAAACCTCTTAGGACAAGAACCGAATTTTACACCTTTATGTATTCCAGTTAATTTAATACCTGCACATAATAAATACTCAGGGAGTGTTTGTTGAATTAACGGAATAGACAAATGAATAAATGGAGTCCTATCTGCTGGTGTGCTGGAGCCTGCTCTTACTGGCTTTTGAATGCTAATTTTCAGAAATTTTGCTACAGGCTGTTAAACAGTTCGTAGCTTGAAAACTGGCCATGGTAGAATTATTTACACCACTGTTTTGTTGCACATCAAAACAGAGCTTTTTTACTCCCTGGAAAGCCAATTATTGTTAAACATTTATATTATTATCAAACATTTACCAGTATACCAGTGGTTCCATTCCTCCATACTAGAAAATTGTATATACCTCTTTGAGTTAAAATTAAACATATGGCTCAGTTCGAAGAGTGTCTGACTGTTGAGCTCAGGGTTGTGAGTTTGAGCCCCATGTTGGGTGTAGAGATTACTTAAATAAATAAAACTTTAAAATAATTTTTAAGTTTATTTATTTATTTTGAGAGAGAGAGTGCAAGTGGGGGAGAGGCAGAGAGAGAGAGGGAGAGAAAGAGAATCCCAAGCAGGCTCCACACTGTCAGTGCAGAGCCTGATGCAGGGCTCAAATTCACGAACCCTGAGATCATGACCTGAGCCAAAGTTGGATGCTTAACCAACTGAGCCACCCAGGTGCCCTTTAAATACATAAAACTTTTTAAAAAATTAAACTTGGGGCACCTGGGTGGCTCAGTTGGTTGGGCGACTGACTTCGGCTCAGGTCATGATCTCGCAGTTTGTGAGTTTGATCCCCGCATCGGGCTCTGTGCTGACAGCTCAGAGCCTGGAGCCTGCTTCAGATTCTGTGTCTCCCCCCTCTCTCTGACCCTCCCCTACTCACGCTCTGTGTCTCTCTGTCTCTGAATAATAAATAAACATTAAAAAAATTTTTTTAATTAAATTTATCATGAAAAAAGCTGAAAGACTTTCTAAGCCATCTATTTCATTTACAACATTTTATTTTATTTTATTTTATTTTATTTTATTTTATTTTATTTTTTTTCAACGTTTATTTATTTTTGGGACAGAGAGAGACAGAGCATGAACGGGGGAGGGGCAGAGAGAGAGGGAGACACAGAATCGGAAACAGGTTCCAGGCTCTGAGCCATCAGCCCAGAGCCCGACGCGGGGCTCGAACTCACGGACCGCGAGATCGTGACCTGGCTGAAGTCAGACGCTTAACCGACTGTGCCACCCAGGTGCCCCTACAACATTTTACAGATAAGGAAACTGAGGTCCAGAGAAGTGAAGCAGTTTGTGCATGTCACATGTCCAGGTAGTGGCAAAGCAGAAACTAGATTCCCCCTCTCCAGTCTTCCACTCATTTCTTCTTTTCATACTACCACATTGACTTCGTTTTTATGCTGTTTATCCTCGCTTTGTTCCTTGGTATAGCCCTAAATAAGGCCAAAAGTATTGTTCTAAACATAATAATTTTTAAGGGTGCCAGTGAACAGAATACAGCTTTCTCTTCCCTTTTGTTTCTTTGCAGACAGATTTAAATTAACACATTTGTTTTGGAGAAAGAGTTGATCCTGTTTCTGAGTGTTACAGGCTAAGGAAAAAAAAAGTTTGCCTTTAATGTTTCCTTATTGGCCAGTTAAAATAAAAAATTTACATTGTTTTATTGAATAAAAAGAGATTTCATTTCATTAAAGTGCACTATATGAAACTTAGGAAGAGGTTTGTGAACTTGTCTTGCTTGCTCCCCAAGAATGATTGGGAATACCAGGCTATAACAATTTTGTTTCTTCCACAGTGGCATGTACTATCTTCCTCACTGACCTCTCTTGTATTCTAAAATTCTCATTATTAGTTTGACTATCTGGGATCAAGGTGTTAAAATGCACAAATGCTACCTAGGAGGAAATGCACAAAAAACCATTATTAGAACCCTACAGCAATAAAAACAGGACAGATATTTTGTGAATTTGAAGGGATAAGGGTGATAAAGAGAGATCCAAGATAATGTAGAATTGTCTCAAACTATCTGAAAGCCAATCAAATAAAAAAGGATTTAGATTTAGTCTGTGAGGCTCCAAGACTAGGACCAGTGGGTAAAACTTGCAGGGAATCGGGATTAGCTGAATATAAGGAAGAATTTTTCTGTAATCTTAATAGTACAAAGATAGAATAGACTGCACTAATAGGTAATAAGTTCTTATTACTGGTGGTGTTTTGATCAGAAGCTGTACAATTAGGAAGGATGCTGAACTCAGGATTCTTAAAAGATACTTTAATTAAATGATCTATAATATCTCTTCTAATCTTGGAACTGTCTGAATCTGCTAGGTTTTGTTTGTTTATTTTGCGCTCCAAAGAAACTATTTCTGTATAGATTAAAGATTTGGAGAGATGAAGTGGAACGTGGGGAAAAGGCCACCCTGATAGCTCTATGCTTCTGTACATTGAGGATAATAATACCTACCATTATTGTAAATAATCATGATAGGCTAGGTTAGGCTGTAATGACAAACAACATCCAAATCTTAATGATTTATAGCAGCAATGGTTTACTTCTCACTCATAGTATTGTGAACTGACTGTAGCTTTGTTCTACATCATCTTTAAAAAAAATTTTTTTAACGTTCATTTTTTTTGAGAGAGAGAGAGCAAGAGAGACCATGCAAGTTGGGGTGGGGGAAGGGCAGAGAGAGAATTTGAAGCAGACTTGGCAAAAGCACAAAGCCTGACATGGGGCTTGAACCCACGAATCGTGAAATCCCAAACTGAGCTGAAGTCAGATGCTCAACCTACTAGAGCCACCCAGGTACCCATACATCATCTTTACTCTAGGACCCAGGCTTTCTATCTGAGATATTGCCTGTCTTATGGAAGAAGAAAAAGAGGCAGGCAAACCACTCACAGGCCCTTAAAGTTTCTACCTAGACCTCATACATGCCACCAATTTTATTAGAGCAAATTATATGGTATGGTGGTTTTCTTTTTTTTAATCAGTAATTATTATTTTTTATTTCTTTTTAAAATTGAAGTATAGTTGACACACAATGTTACATTATTTTCAGGTATACAACATAGTGATTTGACAACTGTATGTGGTATGCTATCCTCACAAGTTATCAGTGATTATTTAGTGATTCATCACTTACATATAACACCAGTGCTCATTCCAACAAGGGTCCTACGTAATGCCCCTCGCCCATGTAGCCCTTTCCCCCACCCGAACCCCCTCTAGCAACCCTCAGTTCTCTGTATTTAAGAGTCTCTTATGGTTTCTCTCTCTCTCTGTTTTTATATTATTTTTGCTTCTCTTCCCTTATGTTCATCTGTTTTAAATTGAAGTCATGTGATATTTGTCTTTCTCTGACTGGCTTATTTCATTTAGAATACATTCTATTTCCATCCATGTTGTTGAAAATGGTAACATTACAGGGGCACCTGGGTGGCTTAGTTGGTTGAGCATCCGACTTCGGCTCAGGTCATGATCTCATAGTTTGTGGGTTCGAGCCCCGCATCAGGCTCTATGCTGCCACTTGCTCAGAGCCTGGAGCCTGTTTCAGATTCTGTGTCTCCCTCTCTCTCTGCCCCTCCCCCGCTCATGCTTTGTCTCACTCTGTTTCTCAAAAATAAATAAATGTAAAAAAAAAATTAAAAAAAAGAAAATGGTAACATTTCATTCTTTTTGATTGTCGAGTAATACTCCATTGTAAATATATACCACATTTTCTTTATCCATTCATCAGTCGATGGACATTTGGGCTTTTTCCATATGTTGACTATTGTCGATAGCTCTGCTATAAACATTGGGGTGCATGTGCCCTTTCGAATCAGCACTCCTGTATCCTTTGAATAAATACCTAGTAGTGCAATTGCTGGGTCATAGGGTAGTTCTATCTTTAATTTTTTGAGGAACCTCCATGCTGTTTTCCAGAGTAGCTGTACCAGTTTGCATTCCCACCAGCAGTGCAAAAGGGTTCCTCTTTCTCCACCTCCTCGCCTACACCTGTTGTTGTCTGTTAATTTTAGCCATTCTTACAGGTGTGAGGTGGTATCTCATTGTGGTTTTGATTTGTATTTCCCTGATGATACATTTGATGTTGAGCATTTTTTCATGTGTCTGTTAGCCATCAGGATGTCTTGTTTGGAACAGTGTCTATTCCTGTATTCTGCCCATTTCTTCACTGGATTATTTGTTTTTTGGGTGTTGAGTTTAATAAGTTCCTTATAGATTTTGGATACTAACCCTTTATCTGATATGTCATTTGCAAATGTCTTCTCCCATTCTGTAGGTTGCCTTTTAGTTTTGCTAATAGTTTCCTTCTCTGTGCAGAAGCTTATCTTTTTTTTTTTTTAAAGTTTATTTATTTATTTTTAGAGAGACAGAGACAGTGTGAGTGAGGGAGGGGTAGAGGGAGAGAGAGACAGAGAATCTCAAGGAGGCTCTGCACCACTACAGCAGAGCGCAATGCGGGGCTCAAACCCATGAGCCTGACTGAGGCACCCAGGTGCCCTGAAGCTTTTTATCTTAGAGGTCCCAATAGTTCATTTTTGCTTTTGTTTCCCTTGCCTCTGAAGACATGTCAAGAAGCTGCTGCAGCTGAGGTCAAAGAGGTTGTTGCCTGTTTTCTCCTCTAGGATTTTGATGGCTTCTTGTTTTACGTTTAAGTCTTTCATCCGTTTTGAGTTTATTTTTGTGTATGGTGTAAGAAAGTGGTCCAGGTTGATTCTTCTGCATGTCACTGTCCAGTTTTCCCAATACCATTTGCTGAAGAGACTTTTTTCCATTGAATATTCTTTCTTGCTTTGCTAAAGATTATTTGGCCATATGTTTGTGGGTCTGTTTTGTGGTTCTCTATTCTGTTCCATTGATCTATGTGTCTGTTCTTGTGCCAGTACCATACTGTCTTGATGATTACAGCTTTGTAATACAGCTTGAAGTCCAGAATTATGATGCCTCCAGCTTTGGTTCTCTTTTTAAGGTTTGCTTTGGATATTTGGGGTCTTTTGTGGTTCCATACAAATTTTAGGATTGTTTGTTTTAGCTCTGTGAAGAATGCTGGCGTTATGTGATAGGGATTGGTCAGTAACTATTTAAATGTACATGAACTAAATACTCCAATAAGAAGGTGGAGACTGGTAGAATTGATTTTAAAAATGATTCATCTATATTCTTTCCATGAGAGACCCATGTTAGACCTGAATATAGTGAAAAGATGAAAAGACTCATTCTATGCAAATAGTAACCAAAAATGAATCAGACCGGCCATATTAATATGCATATGTATATCTATTAGAGACATTTGAAGTTCGTATAATATGGTTTATGTATAGTACTTTGTGCTGTGCCTGGGATGTTACTAGATAAATCCTAATTTTATGGACCTAAAAGACCACTCTATGATTGAACATATGTATTTTGATTTATATCATCTTCATATGGCTGTATCTTATCTAACATGAATAAATAAATCTATGATCTAATGCTTTTGTAAAAATAGAAACTCAGAGAATGCAAGAAGTGAAACCAACTCTCAGGGTCATAATTGTGTTGGGTCAGTGGGAATACTGAGCATTGTGTTCTCTCTTGTGTTTCAGCTCTTGCTTAATATATAAAGACAGAGTAGTAGAAAAAGTGACCTGGTATATTCAGCAAAGGCAAAGTCAGCAGGTGTGGTGGTTTTCAAAGTATGTCCACAAATTTTTTGAAATTCCTTCCTTCAGAAAGTAGAGCCTAATTTCTCTCCCTTTGAGTGTTGGACTTAGTCACTTGGTTCTAACAAATACATGATGGCAGAAGTGATGATGTGTGACTTCCAAGACAGGGTCATAAAAGGCATTGCAACTTCTTCCTTGATCTCTCTTTTAGTTTACTCAGTCTTGAGGAAGCCAACTGCCCATGTCACGAGGACACTAAAATAACCCAATGATTAGACCCATATGGTGAGGACCTTAGGCCCTTCACCAGTAGTCACTGAGGATCAGAAATATCCTGCCAACGTCCATATAAATGAGCCCTCTTGGAAGAGGATCTTCCTACTCCAGTCAAGTTTTCAAATGTCTGCAGCCCTAGAAAACATCTTGACTTATAACCGCATGAGAGACCCTAAGCGAGAAATAACTAGCTAAGCTACTCCCACTCCCAAATTCTTGACTCACCGAAACTGTGAAATAGATATTAAATATTTATTGTTTTTAATTGCTAAGTTTTGGAGTAATTTGTCACACAGCAGTAGATAACTAATACATGTGGCCACCTGAATTCAATGGGGCAGAATGTATAATCCTGCAAAGAGGGATATATATAGTAGGAAGAGAAACTGGAATATTTGGTGAACAATGATACTTACCACAATAGCTAAAATATTTAAATCCAATCCTCTACCCGTTCATTAGACAAATATCTAAAACAAGGAATAAATCATATAACCTCTGCATATTTACTCTCTTTTCCCTATTCTATTGTGCAGGTCAGGTCTATAATCAGCAAATAAAGGGGTATTTTAAGTCTGGGATCTGATACCCTCTTCCTACTCCCTACCCCCTTCTAATTCCTTGAGTTTTAGGGTTGTCAAATTCCATTGTTTTCCCTGCTTTTGATCCCTCTTTAGTCCCAAACCAACCCAGTTTACTCTTATCATTCAAACCTAGTCTCCAGGACTAGACCATTACCTTTTCCTCATCTTTCATACCAATGGTTTTCTTACAGTGTTATTATTGCCCAGATTGACTTACTGGCATTCTGGCCATTTGTATGGTATTGCATTGTTTTAGTTTTACATATTCTAGTGAGCGTGAAATGATATCTCATGGTGGTTTTAATTTACAATTTCCTGTTGACTAGTAGAGTATCTTTTCTTATGTTCTTTTAGCCATTCATGTATCTTATGTTGTAAAATATCTGTTCAGTTTTTTTGCCCATCTTCTTGAGGTGTAAGAGTTTTTGTAATGCGTTCCAGATATAAGTCCTTTGTACGATATATGTGTTGCAGATATTTTCTTCCCGTCTCTGGCTTGCCTTTTCACTTTCTTTTTTTTTTTTTTTTTTTTTAATTTTTTAACGTTTATTTATTTTTGAGACAGAGAGAGACAGAGCATGAACAGGGGAGGGGCAGAGAGAGAGGGAGACACAGAATCGGAAACAGGCTCCAGGCTCTGAGCCATCAGCCCAGAGCCTGACGCGGGGCTCGAACTCACGGACCGCGAGATCGTGACCTGGCTGAAGTCGGACGCTTAACCGACTGCACCACCCAGGCGCCCCGCCTTTTCACTTTCTTAAGAGTATGTTTTGAAAAGCAGAAAGTCTTATCTTCTTATAAAGTCCAAGTTATCAATTTTTTCTTTTATTAATGTTTCCGTGTCTTCAGAAATCTTTGGTTATATCAAGATTGCATGTTTCCTTTTAAAGTTGGCAATACATATTTATTTCTCTCTTTGGAAGGAAGCTAACTTCAGTATGGGCCTACAACATACCAGGCCCTTTCAATACATAATTGGATCTATAATGTGATTGCAGTCTTCTGTATTAACTGAATGTATCGATAATCTTAAATCTCTTTATATGAGATATGGAGATATATAGAAATAATTAATCATGTTGTTATAGAAATTATATCTTTATGTAAATAATGGACCTCATATTGACTACATTTGTGGCTGACAAGAAGAGGACCAGAAACACTGGAGAAGTTGCTCAGGAAGATATAGAGAGAAGTTAGAAAGATAGGCAATTATTTAAAAAACAAGCGAACAAAAAACAAAACCCCAAGCTCTCAAACTGCAAATGGCATCTGGTAAGAATTACAGTAATAAAACCTAACTGTTGTGCAAGGAGTAATCTAGGGGGTCGCCTGGGTGGCTCAGTCGATTAAGTGGCTGACTTTGGCTTAGATCATGAGCTCATGGTTTGTGGGTTCAAGCCCCATATCAGGCTCTGTGCTGACAGCTCAGCCTGGAACCTGCTTCAGATTTTGTGTCTCCCTCTCTCTCTGCCTCTTCCCCCTCTCACGCTCTGTCTCTCTCTCTCAAAAATAAATAATAAACATTAATTAAAAAAAAAAAAAAGAATAACCTAGGGATAGTAAACCTCATGTATTCCCAGTGAGATGGGTTGAAAATGTTCCTACAGACCTGATTCTAGGATGAGAACCTTGAAAACTATACAGCCATAGTTAAGATGATCGCTGGATAGGCCCTGCAGAAGTACCCTGCTCTCTTATTCCTCTCACTAATTAATACTTATTTGGTCCTGAGTCTAGATCTAAATTAAAAAAAATTTTTTTTAAATTTTTTTATTTGTTATTGAGAGACAGAGACAGAGCATGAGCATGGGAGGGGCAGAGAGAGGGAGAGACATAGAATCTGAAGCAGAAGCAGACTCCAGGCTCTGAGCTGTCAGCACAGAGCCTCACATGGGGCTTGAACTCTTAGAGCACAAGATCATGACCTGAGCTGAAGTCGGCCGCTTAACCGACTGAACCACCCAGGTGCCCCATGAGTCTTGATCTAAAAAGTGAAAGGAGGATAAAGAATTCATGCCACCAGCATCTCCTCCACCCTTTTTTGGGATTATGAACAATTAGAGGTCAGAGAGAAATGTGGAAAAAACAGGATCCAGTACCTGGTAAACTTCCCTTCCCTCCAGGTAGATCTAAGCTCTTTATATCCTGACTCTACTACTCGATTTTACAAAGAGAGGTACCCCTTTTTTGGGATTATGAACAATTAGAGGTCAGAGAGAAATGTGGAAAAACAGGATCCAGTACCCTGGTAAACTTTCCTTCCCTCCAGGTAGATCTAAGCTCTTTATATCCTGACTCTACTACTCAATTTTACAAATAGAGGTACCCCCTCTCTTTCCCTTTCTCAATACCTGGAGTCCTTCATCCTCACTTTCTGGATTTTTCACTAACACCTCTTTCCCTTCTGCCTCAGTCCCAGCATTCACACAGAGACAGCTTGGAACGAGGAAGGCATTGGTCAGTTTATAGACATTGACAACTGTCTTTTAACCCCAAGCACGGCTTCGACTATTGTTTGTTCAAGTTTTTCATAATGGAAATTTATATTGGTTTTCTGGTTATAAAGGAAATAAAGGCTCATAAAATGAAACAGTATGGAAATAAAATATGAAAGCCCTCCAGAATTTTTACTATGCATATACAAATACACACACACATGTTTTTACAAAGCTGGCATTATATTTACTATGCATATACAAATACACACACACATGTTTTTACAAAGAATGCATTTACGATGCATTCTATTCTATAATTTTTTCCATTAATAAATTGTGGTCTTTTTTTGCCAGTACTAATAAATCTTTCTTCTTATTATAAGGAGGAACTATAAAACTCTGGAAAAATAGGCAAATACCCATAACAATTGATTTATTGATATGGTATTATAATATCAAATCAATATGATATGTTTGGTGTGTTGTCCTTCATTAGCAATGTAGAGTTCAATGAGCTGTGCAAATTGCAATGAACATGATGCATAAATGCAGTATTTCCCTCAATCCCTGCATATGCATCTGAAGTGCATTGCCTCAGTTGATTGTGGCACTGGTTTCACCAAATAAGCCTGTCCCTTTGTTGTACACCAGAAGAAGTGGGTGCACGAGAAGGGGATAAATGTTTGATTTTTAATAAATCTGTGTTTCTGGATTCTGTGGCCATTCTGTACATCATTGTGTAGATATATTGTAATTTATTTAACCAATCTTTTTTTTTAATCTTAACAGAAAACATTTAATTAAAAGTACATATTTAGTTTGCAAGGATAATTTTAAATCATATTTTATATTTCATTTCACTTGCTCTCATTTTAACTTAATTTAGCATTCACTACAACTTTCAGTTCAATTTTGAGATTTTTAAAATTGAAGTGTAATTAACATACAGTGTTATATTCGTTTCAGGTGTGCAACATATTGATTCAACAATTCTACATATTACTCATGCTCACCAGGAGAAGTGTAGTCACTATACAAAATTATTACAGTGCTATCGACTATATTCCCTATGATGTACTTTTCATCTCTGTGCTTACTTATTTTATAACTAGATGTTTGTACCTCTTAATCCCATTCACCTATTTTTCCCATCATCCCATCTACATCCCCTCTGGCTAACCACCAGTTTGTTCTCAACACCAAAAAGCTCCAAACAACCTGATTTAAAAATGGCAGAGGACCTGACTAGACATTTTTCCAAAGAAGACATACTGATAGCCAACAGACAGATGAAAAGATGCTCAACATCACTAATCATCAGGAAAGTACATATCAAAACCACCGTGAGATATCACCTCACCCTAGTCAGAAAGCTAATATCAAAAATACAAGAAATAACAAATGTTGGCAAGGATGTGGAGAAAAGGGAGCCTTTGTGCATTGTTGGTGGGAATGTGAATTGGTGTAATCACAATGGAAAACAGTATGGAAATTCCTCAAAAAATTAAAAATAGAAATACCACGTGATTCAGTAATTACACTATTGGATATTTACCCAAATAAACCAAAAATACTAATTCAAAAAGATGTGTGCACCCCACATGTTTATTGCAGCATTATTTACAATAGTCAAGATATGGAAGCAGCCTAAGTGTCCAGTGATAAATGAATGGATAAGGAAGATGTGGTATGTATACATAATGGAATATTACTCAGCTGTAAAATGAGTGAGATTTGCCATTTGTGATAATTTGGGTGGATGTAGAGGGTATTATGCTAAGTGAAATAAGTCAACTAACTAGACAACTAACATGTGATTTTACTTATATGTGGAATTTAAAAACAAAACAAATGAACAAACAAAAAAACTCAAACTCTTAGCCAATCATATTTTATTTTATTTTTTATATTTTATTTTATATATTTTATATTTTATTTTATTTTATTTTAAGAGAGAAGGAGAGAGAGGGAGAGAGAGGGAGACAGAGAGAATACCAAGCAGGCTCTATACTGTCAGTGTGGAAACAAATGCACAGCTTTAACCCACAAACCATGAGATCATGACCTAAGCTGAAATCAAGGGTCCAACACTCAACTGACTGAGCCACTCAGGCTCCCCTGGGCATTAGAGATTCTAATTACTACTGGGTAGGTCATTGTTTCTAGACCTTCTCTGGTTGTGTTAACATATTCCCTTAGGTTTTGATAATTTCACTGTAATGTATCTAGGTATGGATTTAGGTTTATTAATATGCTTAGTATCCTTTATGCTTCCTACATCTAAGGTTTTTATTTCCTACATCAATTTTGAAAAAATGTTTAATTTCATTGGAAACTCCAATCAGGAAGTACCTGGGTGGCTCAGTTGGTTGAGTGTCTGACTCTTGATTTCGGCTCAGGTCATGGTCCCAGGTTTGTGGGATCAAGTCCCACATCAGGCTCCATGCTGGAGCTCCATGCATGGAGCCTGCTTGAGATTCTCTCTCTCTCTCTCTCTCTCTCTCTCTCTCTCTCTGCCCTGTCCCTGCCCCCACTCTCTCTCTTTCTCTAAAATTAAAAAGAAAAGAGAAGAAAAGAAACTCCAATCAGTTTTCTAAACTGGCTGTATAATTTTGGACTCCCATTCATAATGTACAAGCATTTCAGTGATTCCATGTATTCATCAACAATTGGCATTATCAGCCTTTTAATTGTAGCCAATCTGGCAAACATGTAGTGGTATCTCGTTTTAGTTCTTATTTACATTACCCAGATGAGTAATAATGTTGAGCATCTTTTCATATATATATATGTTGGCCATTTGGATATCTTTTGTGACATTTTCAGACTTTTTTTGCTCAGTTTTTAAATTAGGTTGTTGTCTCTTGTCTTTATAGATTAGTAAGAATTCTTTATACTATCGAAAGTTCAGTAAAACCAATGAATCACCAAAGCAGTAAATAGTAAAAATTTATCATGCACACACCAAAAAGACAGTTTGCAAACTGGGAGCACTGAAACCAAAGCATGGAATGAGTCTCAGGGGTATATAAAGTAGCCTATGTAATGAGAAAGCAGTGACTATTTATTCTTCACAGTAACTGGTTATAATACTAGAATTTTTTTAAATAGTAGAGAATTGGTTAGTAATTACCTCATATCAAACTTGGGAAACAGTTAAAGTTTTGCTTATGATTTTCCGAGGCATAAGCAAGAAATGACCCAGGTCAAGTTAATCTTATAAAATAAGCTAAATTAAGCTTTATATATGACTAAACTGATTTTGTCTTCTCAGGGAATTTTTAAAGGCTGATCTCCCTTTGTTTTTGTTTTGTTTTGTTTTGTTTTGTTTTTTGTTTTTTGAGTTTTTTAATTAAAAAAAAGATTTAATTGCTGTATTTCACCTAATATTTCAGCATCCATAAAACCAAGTTACCCCCAAAATAGGATGTTTCAAATGATCATTATTTTTTGACCATTTGCTATTTTCATTAAAAGTCTTTAAGAAAACATGGAACACTTCATGAATTTGTGTGTCATCCTTGTGCAGGGGCCACGCTAATCTCTGTATTGTTCCAATTTTAGTATATGTGCTGCCAAAGTGAGCACTGGTCTCCCTTTGTTTTTTATTTTACCATATATTCTGGATACAAGTCCTTTAACAGATATATGTTTTGTAATTATTTTTTTCCCATCTGTGGCTTGCCTTTTCACTCTCTTTATGGTGTCTGTTGATGAGCTCATAGACTGACTCTTGCTTATTGTGGAATATTTCATTGTGCATTTTGTAATTTTTAAGAGCCCGTCTTTGGCAGGGCTTTACTTATATGTGTGAATTTGTGTGATCTAAGTTGAGATTATCCTCTCTGGAGAGATTTATTATTTGCTCTTGTGAAATACCTCAATCTAGGACCAATTTGTTGCCTTAATCTGATTCAAGTGTTAATGGAAGGCAGCTATGCTCACCACTATACCATCAACGCTGCACAGCTCAAGTGTTAATGGGAAGGTAAACTGATTCAACTTTTGTAGAAGGCAAGTTGGCAATAACTTATCAAATTTTAAATGGTATACATTTTGACCCATCAATTCTACTTCTTTATTTCAATCAACTAATCAGATAAGTCCACAATAATACATAAATATGGAAGTTTACACATTGTCATTTATAATTCTGAAAAAGTGGAAACAACCTGGGTGTTCATAAAAGATGATTGGCTAGGGGTGTCTGGGTGGCTCGGTTGATTGAGTGTCTGAGGATTTCAGCTGAGGTCATGATCTCATGGTTGTGGCATGGAGCCCCGCATTGGGCTCCGCACTGTGTGGAGCTTGCTTGGGATTCTGTCTTTCTCCCTCTGCTCCTCTTACCTGCTCTCTTTCTCTCTCATAGAATAGAATAGAATAGAATAGAATACCTGATAACAGTGTGCCTGACCCAGTGTTCTGAGAACTTGCCCCACTCCAAGACTGCTGGCCACTGCCCTGGGCTAAGTGCAAATTTTAATATGAATGAACCCTGTCCACCCACACACACATAGATGTCATGTGCCCCTGGCCACCATAGCCACTGTGCTTCAGGAGCTCTGGCCTAGAACTGTTGGCTCAGCGCAAATTTTGCTAACACCCCCACACTACCCCAGAGCCCTAAAGTGCCTCAGAGATGGATTCCTGGGTTCTTACTTATACCACAGAGAGCAAGCACAGGCCACAACAGGCAGAGAGTCAGTACAGACATCTGAACTGAAAGAAAAAGCAACTCAGACACAACAGCAGGATGCAAGCAACACACATAGGAGATTCCCCTGAAGTGTGAGGTTCTGGTGAACAGGAGACACTGCACTGTAGGATACTACAGGACCTCTTCCACATAAAGCCACTACTTTCAAGAGCAAATGATATGGCTGACTTGCCTAATACATAGAAACAGACACAGAGAGGTAGACAAAATGAGGAGACAGAAGACAAAAAGTACAGGACAAAATCACAACAGGAAATCTAAGCAAAATAGAAATATATAATATGCCTGATAAAGAACTTAAAGTGATGATCATAAAGATACTCACTAGACTTCAGAAAAGAGTGGAGGACATAAGTGAGACCCTTGACAAAGAGACAGAAAAAAAATAACATATCAGAGATGAAGAACTCAATAAATGAAATTAAAAGTACACTAGATGGGGTAACTAGTAGGTTACAGGAAGCAGAGGAATATATAAGTGACCTGAAGGATAGAATAATATAAATCAGTCAAACTGAACAGGTGAGAGACAAACAAATACTGCATAATGAGAATAGACTTAGAGATTTCAGTGACTCTATCAAGCATAATGACATTTGCATTGTAGGGATCCCAGGAGGAGAGAAATTGGGGCAGCAAATGTATTTCAAGAAATAATAACTGAAAATGTCCTGAATCTGAGGAGGGAAATGGAGATCCAGATTCAAGAGGCATAAAAATCCTCCACCAAATTCAACCCAAAAAGGTCCACACCAAGACACATAGTAATTAAAATAGCAAAAAATAGTGATAAAAAAAGAATTTTAAAGGTTGCAAGAGAAAAGGAGACAACTATATACAAAGGAAACCCCATAAGGCTATCTGCTGATTTTTTAGCAGAAAACTTGCAGTCCAGAAGAGAATGGCACAATGTATTCAAAGTGCTGTAAAGGGAAAATTTGCAACCAATAATACTGTATCTAGCAAGGCTATCATTCAGAATGGAAGGAGAGATAAAGAATTTTCCATACAAATAAAAGTTAGAAGAATTCATGACCACTAAACCAGCCCTACAAGAATGATATGGGGGACTTTGTAAATGGAAAACAAAAACCGTAAGGTAAGGAAGAGTAAGGAAAATAGGAAGCATAAAAGGAAAAGAAAGTATATCTGTAAGAATCAGTCAAAAAAAAAAGTATACCTGTAAGAATCAGTCAAGAGAAGCACAAAATAAAAGGATGTAAACTATGATATCAAATATTTGAAACATGGAGAGAGAGGAGTAAAGAATGAGTTCAAAATTAAGTGACTATCAGCTTAATATAGACTACTATATGCAGAAGATGTTATATATAAACCATATAATAACCACAAATCAAAAAACAGTAATAGGTATGTAAAAAAATAAAGAATAAGGAATCCAAGTATTTCCCTAAATAAAGCCAACTAATCATGAGAGAAGAGAGCAACAGAAGAAAGGAACAGAGAGGAACTACAAAAACAACCATAAAACAAGTTTAAAACATGCCAATAAATACACACATATCAAGAATTACTTTGAATGTAAATGAATTAAATGCTCCAATCAAAAGACATAGAGTGATGGAATGGATAAGAAAATAAGACTATATGCTGCCTACAAGAGACTAATTTCAGACCTAAAGACAACTGCCAATTGAAAGTGAAGGGATGGAGAGACATTGTCATGCAAATGGGAGTGAAAAGAAAGCCAGAGTAGCAATACTTATATAGTAAGAATAGACTTTAAAACCAAGTCTGTAACAAGAGACAAAGAAGGACACTATATAATCATAACTGGTACAATGCAATAAGAAGATATAACAATTGCAAATATTTGTGCACTAACGTGGGCTTCCAAATATATAAATCAGTTAACACCAAACATAAAGGAACTTATCAATAGTAATACAATAATAGTAGGGGAATTTAACACCCCACTTACATCAATGGACAGATCATCCAAACAGGAGATCAACAAGGAAATAGTGGCTTTGAATGACACATTGGACCAGATGAACCTAACAGATATATTCAGAACATTCCATCCTAAAACAGCTAAATACACATTGTTTTCTAGTGCATGTGAAACATTCTCCAGAATAGATCACATATTAGGCCACAAATCGACTCTGATCAGATTAAAAAATATGGAAGTTATACCATACATCTTTTCTGACCACAATTCTATGGAACTAGAATTAACCACAAGAAAAAACTGGAAAGCACATGAACACATGGAGGTTAAATTACATGCTTCTTTCTAAACAATGAATGAGTCAACCAAGAAATCAAAGATGAAATAAAATAATACATGGAGACAAATGAAAATGTTTCATGAAAATGAAAACACAATGGTTCAAAATTTGGGGATGCAGCAAATGCTGTTCTAAGAGGGAAGTTTATAGCAATACAGGCATACCTCAAGAAGCAAGAAAAATCCCAAATAGACAATTTAACCTTACATCTAACAGAACTAGAAAAAAGAACAAAAAACAAAACCCAAAACTAATAGAAGGAAGGAAATAATGAAGATTAGAGCAGAAATAAGCAAAATAGAAACAAACAACAAAAGAACAGATCAATGAAACCAGGAGTTGGTTGTTAGAAAAGATCAACAAAATCAATAAACCTGTAGCCAGACTTTTAAAAAAGAAGACTCAAAAAAATAAAATCAGAAATGAAAGAGGAGAAATAACAACTGATACCACAGAAATTCAAAAGATTATAAGAGAATACTATGAAATATTATATGCCAGCAAACTGGACAACCTAGAAGACATGAATAAATTTCTAGAAACATATAACCTCCCAAAACTGAATCAGGAAGAAATAGAGAATTTGAACAGTCTGATTGCCAGCAGTGAAATTTATTCAGTAATCAAAAAACTCCCAGCAAGCAAAAGTCCAAGGCTAGAGGCTTGACAGGTGAATTCTACCAAACATTTAAAGAAGAGTTAGTAGCTATTCTTCTCAAACTATTCCAAAAAATAGAAGAGGAAGGAAAGCTTCCTAATTTGTTCTATGAAGCCAAAATTACACTGATCCCCAAATCAGATAAAGATGCTACAAAAAAAGAGAACTACAGGCCAATATCTCTGATGAACATAGATCTAAAAATCTTTAACAAAATATTAGCAAACCAAATCCAACAATATATTAAAAAATCATTGGGGCACCTGGGTGGCTCAGTTGGTTGAGTATCCAACTTCGGCTCAGGTTATGATCTCACAGCTCGTGAGTTTGAGCCCCACATCGGGCTCTGTGCTGACAGCTCAGAGCCTGGAGCCTGCTTCAGATTCTGTGTCTCCCTCTCTCTCTCTGCCCCTAACCCACTCACATTCTGTCTCTGTCTCTCTCAAAAAATAAATAAACATTAAAAAAAAATTTTTTTTTTAATTTTTTTTTTCAACGTTTATTTATTTTTGGGACAGAGAGAGACAGAGCATGAACGGGGGAGGGTCAGAGAGAGGGAGACACAGAATCGGAAACAGGCTCCAGGCTCTGAGCCATCAGCCCAGAGCCCGACGCGGGGCTCGAACTCACGGACCGCGAGATCGTGACCTGGCTGAAGTCGGACGCTTAACCGACTGCGCCACCCAGGCGCCCCCAAAAAAATTTTTTTTTAAAAATCATTCACCATGATCAAGTGGGATTTATCCTTGGGATGCAAAGGTGTTCAATATTTGCAAGTCAACCAATGTGATACATCACATCAATAAAAAAAGGGATAAAAATCATATGATCATTTCAATAGATGCAGAAAAAGCATTTGACAAAGTACAACATCCATTTATGATTAAAAGCCTTAACAAAATAGGTTTAGAGGGAACATACCTCAACAAAATAAAGGCTTTACGTGAAAACCCACAGCTATCATCATTCTCAGTGGTGAAAAGCTGAGAGCGTTTCCCCTAAGGTCAGGAACAAGACAAGGATGTCCACTCTCACCACTATTATTTAACATAGTACTGGAAATCCCAACCACAGCAATCAGACAAGAAGGAATAAAAGGCATCTATTGGTAAGAAAGAAGTAAAACTTTTACTCTTTGCAGATGACATAATACTATATATAGAAAACCCTAAAGACTCCACCAAAAAACTACAAGTGATAAATGAATTCAGTAAGGTTGCAGGATACAAAACCAACATATGGAGGGGAGTTAGGATGGTGAGAAGTAGGGGGACTGGGATTTCCCTTGTCCCTCAAATACAGCTGTATTGAAGTCAGAACACTTGGAATACCCGGGAAGTCATTCTACAGAGTGACAGAAAGATCTCCACAGGTGGAGGGAGACAGCTTGGTGGGACAGAGGTGCATGTATGCAAATTGGGGGAGATAAAACAATGTAGGCGGAGGGGAGGGAAACCCTTCTGTGGAGACACAAAAGGGAGAGAAAGAGAGGCTGTAGATTGTGGCATTGAATTAGTACAAGAGAAAAACCTCTCTGGACCACGGACTGGGGAACGAAAAATACAGAGAGTGCCAGTTTCTACTTTGTAAACAGCTTCAGGAGCTGAAGATTGGAGTTTTCAAATTGTGTGACTTTTGTGCTGGCTGTGGGTGTACACCTGGTGGTAGGGGGGCAAGAGGGGAGGCAGCCCCTGGGCATGGTAGTGAATCTTGGGGTCACACTGGGAGAGAACAGTCCCCTTCCTTGAGTACTGTGGGAAGAGGGGTTATTGCATCCCCAAGGACAAATGACCCTGCAGGTGCCAGCCAAAGGCCCTTTGTCAGCAAGGCTGAGTGGCACTACATCAGAAAAGAATCTGTGCGGTGCTGGGCCGCTTAGCGCACTTGGTTTTGAATCCCAGCCTATTGCCTAGGAGGTGCAGGAGAACTGTGGAGCAGGGAAAGCTGACTGCCTGTGAGGGCTGCCTGAACAGCAAGGTTTGAGACACCGGGTCTGAGTAGGGAAGATAGGGATGTTGCCATTTTCCTCTCCATCACCAATACGGTGGGGCTTCAGTGACCAGTACAGCGGCCCCCAGTGGAGGCGGGACCCACTTAAACCAAACCCTGCCCCTCTGAGCCTGCCAACAGCTTATCTATGGGAGCGGGACTGACACTGAACAAACCAGATGGCCTCTTTTCCAGACCAGCACAGCCACCAGTCCTAGGCACCAATGGACAAGCCTCCTGTGGTTTTATATGTTAGTCTGTTTCTCTCTTTTTTTTTCCTCTTTATATCTATATCTCTATCTACATAATATAAACATAAAATATTTATATTTATATTAAATATACATTTATATAAAATATAAAATACATATTTTATTTATTTATTTATTTACTTATTTATTTCTCTCTCTCTGGATTAAGCCTTATAGTTCCTTTGATTCTCTGCTTGTTTTTGTTTTTGTTTTTGCCCCTTTCATTTTTCTCTTTGTATGGAATCAGGTTCCCTACCCTTTCCTTTTTCCCAGGGTTACTTCAACAAACAAATCAAAGCACACCTGGTGGAAGATCCAAACAATCTACCACTATGAGCAAGGAGGAGCTTTGTAGAGGACTGACCAGTGGGGTAGAGCAGCCAAATACACAACAACAGAGTGCACTCAACACACTCCAAAAACACTTCCTGAAGTGCCAGGCCCTGGACAGTGTATGACCCCTTTCTAACATAGTAGTACTCACAGGTGCAGGACACATAACAAGCTATTAAAATACGTAAAAGACAGAAACCTAGCCAAAGTGATAACACGGAAGAATTCTCAAAAGAAAATCCAGGAAGAAATGACAGCCAGAGAATTGCTCAAAACAGATATAAACAATATATCTGAATGAGAATTTAGAATAACAGTCATAAGACTAATAGTTGGGCTTGAAAAAAGCATACAAGACAGCAGAGAATCTATTGCTGCAGAGATCAAAGACCTAAGAAATAGTCACAATGAATTGAAAAATGCTATAAATGAGATCCAAAATAAGCTAGATACAGTGACAGCGAGGATGGAAGAAGCAGAGGAGAGAATGGCTGATATAGAAGATAAAAGTATGGAAAATGATGAAGCTGAAAAAAGAGGGGAAGGAAATTAGACCAAGAGGGAAGAATTAGAGACCTAAGTGATTCCATGAAATGAAATAATATCCGTATCATAGGAGTTCTAGAAGAAGAAAAGTGAGAGATAGGGGCAGAAGGTTTATTTGAACAATTATAGCTGAGAACTTCCCTAATCTGGGGAAGGTAACAGGCATTGAAGTCCAAGAGGCACAGAGAATTCCCTTCAAAATCAACAAAAACAGGTCAACACCATGACATAGCATAGTGAAACTGGCAAAATACAAAGATAAAGAGAGAATTCTGAAAGCAGCTAGGGACAAATGGGCCTTAACCTATAAGAGTAGACACAATAAAGGTAGCAGACCTGTCCACTGAAACTTGACAGGCTAGGAGAGAGTATCAGGATATATTCAATATGCTGAATATGAAAAATATGCAGCCAAGAATCCTTTATCCAGAAAGGCAGTTGATCAGAATAGAAAGAGATAAAGGCTTTCCCAGACAAACAAAAACTAAAGGAGTTCATGACCACCAAACCAGCCCTGCATGAGATTCTAAGGGAGACTCTGAGTGGAAAGCAACAAAGACTACAAGGGACCAAACACATTACCACAAGCATGAAACCTACAGATAACACAATGACACTAAATCAATATCTTTCCATAATCACTCTGAATGTAAATGAGCTAAATGCTCCAATAAAAGACACAGGGTATCAGAATGGATAAAAAAAAAAAGAAACCAAGATTCATCTATATGCTGCCTACAAGAGACTCATTTTAGATTTGAGGACACCTGCAGACTGAAAGTGAGGGGATGGAGAACCATCTATCATGCTACTGGACATTAAAAGAAAGCTGGAGTAGCCATACTTATATTAGACAAACTAGGTTTTCAAACAAAGACTGTAACAAGAGGTGAAGAAGGGCATTATATCATAATTAAGGGGTCTGTCCATCAAGAAGAGCTAACAATTATAAATGTCTATACACCCAACATAAAAACACCCAAATATATAAATAAACTAATTACAAACATAAATAAATGTATAGATAATATTACCATGATTGTAGGGGACTTTAATACTCCACTTACAACAATGGACAGATCATCTAGGCAGAAAATAAGGAAACAATGGCTCTGCATGATATGTTGGACCAGATGGACTTAACAGATATATTCAGAACTTTTCATCCAAAAGCAGCAGAATACACATTTTTCTCGAGTGTATATGAAACATTCTCCAAAATACATTACATACTGGGTCACAAAACAGCCCTCAATAAGTATAAAAGGATTGAGATCATACCTTGCATATTTTCAGATCATAATGCTATGAAACTTGAAATCAACCACAAGAAAAAATTTGGAAAGCCCTCAAATACAAGGAGGCTTCATCCTACTAAAGAATGAATGGGTCAGCCAAGAAACTAAAGAAGAAATTAAAAAATATATGGAAGCAAATGAAAATGAAAACACCACAGTCCAAGCCCTTTGGGATGCAGCAAAGGCAGTTCTAAGAGGAAAACATTGCAATTCAGGCCTATCTCAAGAAGCAAGAAAGGTCCCAAATACATAACCTAACCTCACACCTAAAGGAACTTGAAAGGCAGCAGCAAAGAAAGCCTAAAGCCAGCGGAAGAAGAAAAATAATAAATATTAGAGCAAAAATGAACAATATAAAATCCAAAAAAAAAAAAAAACACAGCAGAACAGATCAGTGTATCTAAGAGCTGTTTTTTTAAAGAATAAACAAAATTGATAACCCCCTAGCCAGACTTCTCAAAAAGAAAAGAGGACCCGAATAGATAAAATCATGAATGAAAGAGGAGAGATCACAACCAACACCACAGAAATACAATTATTATTAGAGAATACTATGAAAAATTAGATGCCAACAAACTGGACAATCTGGAATAAATGGACAAATTCCTAGGCACTACCAGAACTCAAACAGGAAGAAATAGAAAATTTGAACAGACCCATAACCAGCAAAGAAATTGAATTTGTCATCAAAAATCTCCCAACAAATAAGAGTCCTGGGCCAGATGGCTTCCCGGGGGAATTTTACCAGACATTTAAAGCAGAGTTGAAACGTATTTTTCTAAAGCTGTTCCAAGGAAGAAACAGAAGGAAAGTTTCCAGACTCATTCTATGAAGGCAGCATTATACCTTGATTCCCAAACCAGACAAAGACCCCACTAAAAAGGAGAATTACAGGCCAATATCCCTGATGAACATAGATGTAAAAATTCTCAACAAGATACTAGCAAATTGAATTCAACAGTATATTAAAAGAATTATCCACCATGATCAAGTGGGATTCATTCCTAGGCTGCAGAGCTGGCTCAGTATTCACAAATCAATCAGCATGATACATCACATTAATAGAAGAAAGGACAAGAACCATATAAACCTGTTAATAGATGCAGAAAAAAGCATTTGACAAAATACAGCATCCTTTCTTAATAAAAACCCTCCAGAAAGTTGGGATAGAAGGAACGTACCTTAACAGCATAAAGCACCTCGGTGGCTCAGTTGGTTAAGCGTCCAACTTTGGCTCAGGTCATGATCTCGTGGTTTGTAGATTCGAACCCCGCATCGGGCTCTCTGCTCTCAGCACAGAGCCTGCTTTGGATCCTCTGTCTCTCCGTCTCTGTCTCTCTCTCCCTTTCTCTCTGCCCCTCCCCTGCATGTGTTCTCTTAAAATAAACATTAAGAAAAAAACCAACAACAACAAGAAGAAAGACCCACAGCTAACATCACCCTCAATGGAGAAAAACTGAGAGCTTTCCCCCTGAGATCAGGAACATGACAGGGATGTACACTCTCACCACTGTTGTTTAATATAGTGTTGAAAGTCCTAGCCTCAGCAATCAGACAACTAAACGAAATAAAAGGCATCCAGATTGGCAAAGAAGTCAAACTTTCTCTCTTTACAGATGACATGACACTCTACATGGAAAACCCAAAAGACTCCACCAAAAAACTGCTAGAGCTGATACATGAATTCAGCAAAATTGCAGGATAAAAAATCAATGTACAGAAATTTGTTGCATCTCTATACACCAGTAATGAAGTAACAGAGAGATCAAGGAATTGATCCCATTTACAATTGCACCAAAACCCATAAAATACCTAGGAATAGACCTAACCAAAGAGGTAAAAGATCTGTATGCTGAAAACTATAGAAACTTATGAAAGAAACTGAAGAAGACACAAAGAAGTGGAAAAATATTCCATGCTCATGGGTTGGAAGAACAAATATTGTTAAAATGTTGATACTAATCAAAGCAATCTACACATTCAATTCAACCCCAATCAAAATAGAACCAACATTCTTCACAGAGCTAGAGCAAACAATCCTAAAATTTATATGGGACCACAAAGGACCCCGAATAGCCAAAGTTATGTTGAAAAAGAAAACCACAGCTGGAGGCATCACAATCCCAGACTTTAACCTATATTACAAAGCTGTAATTATCAAGACAGTATGGTATTGGCATGAAAACAGACACATAGACCAATGGAATAGAGAAACCAGAAATGGACTCACAAATATACAACCAACTAATCTTTGACAAAACAGGAAAGAGAATCCAATGGGTGGCGGTGGGGGGAAAGCAGTGTCTTTAGAGAATGGAGCTGGAAGAACTGGACAGCAACATGCAGAAGAATGAAACTGGACCACTTTCTTACACCATACATAAAAAAAATTCAAAATGGATGAAAGACCTACATGTGAGACAGGAAACCATTGAAATCCTACAGGAGAAAACAGGCAGCAACCTCTTTGACCTCAGCCACAGCAGCTTCTTACTTGACATGTCTCCGGAGGCAAGGGAAACAAAAGCAGAAATGAACTATAGGGACCTCATCAAGATAAAAAGCTTCTGCACAGTGAAGAAAACAATCAGAAAAACTAAAAGGCAACCTATGGAATGGGAGGAGATATTTGCAAATGACATATCAGATAAAGGATTAGTATCCAAAATCTATAAAGAATTTACCAAACTCAACACCCCAAAGAACAAATAATCCAGTGAAGAAATGGGAAGAAGACATGAATAGACACTTTTACAAAGAAATCCAGATGGAAAACAGACAAATGAAAAGATGCTCAACATCACTCATCATCAGGGAAATACAAATCAAAACCACATTGAGATACCACACCTGTCAGAGTGGCTAAAATTAACAATTCAAGAAACAACAGATGTTGGCAAGGATATGATGAAAGGGGAACCCTCTTGCACTGCTGGTATGAATGCAAACTGGTGCAGCCACTCTGGAAAACAGTGTGGAGGTGCCTCAAAAAATTAAAAATAGAATTACTCTAGGACCCAGCAATTGCATTACTAGGTATTTATCCAAAGGATACAGGAGTGCTGATTTGAAGGGGCACAGGTACCCCAATGTTTATAGCAGCACTGTCAACAATAGCCAAATTATGGAAAGAGCCCAAATGTCCACCAACTGATAAATGGGTAAAGAATATGTGGTATATGTATACAATGGAATACTACTTGGCAATGAAAAAGAATGAAATCTTGCCATTTGCACCAAGGTGGATGGAACTGGAGAGTATTATTCTAAGTGAAATAGGTGGTCAGAGAAAGACAGATATCATATGATTTCACTCATATGTGGAATTTGAGAAACTTAACAGATGACCATAGGGGAAGGGAAGAAAAAAACAAGATAAAAACAGAGAGGAAGGCAAACCGTAAAAGACTCTTAAATATAGAGAATAAACTGAGGGTTGATGGGGGTGGGGAAAATGGGTGATGGGCATTAAGGAGGGCCCTTTTTGGGATGAGCACTGGGTGTTGTATGTAAGTGATGAATCACGGGAATCTACTCCTGAAGCCAAGACTACACTGTATGTTAGCTAACTTTAAAATAAAGAAAAAACAAAACAAAAAAGACAAAATCAACATACAGAAATCCATTTTTATATACTAATAATGAAGCAACAGAAAGAAAAATTAAGAAAGCAGTCCCATTTACAAATGCACCAAAGATAATAAAATACGTAGGAATAGACTTAACCAAGGAGGTAAAAGACCTGTACTCTGGAAACTATAAAACACTGATGAAAGATATTGAAAACAACACAAACAAGTGGAAAGATATCCCATGCTCATGGGTTGAAAGAACAAATATTGTTAAAATGTCTACACTACCTAAAACAATGTACACATTTAATGCAATCCCTGTCAAAATACCAACAGCACTTTTCACAGAACTAGAACAAACAATCCTAAAATTTGTATGGAACTACAGAAGACAACAGATAGCCAAAAAAATCTTGAAAAAAAGAACAAAACTGAAGATATCACAATTCCAGACTTCAAGTTATATTACAAACCTGTAGTAATCAAAACAATATGGTGCTGGCACAAAAATAGGCACATAGGTCAATGGAATAGAATAGAAAGCCCAGAAATAAACCCATGTTTACATGGTCAATTAATCTTTGACAAAGGAGGAAGGAATATGCAATGGGAAAAAGACAGCTTCTTCAACAAATGGTGTTGGGAGAACTGGATGGCTACATGCAAAAGAAGGAAAATGTACTATTGGCTTGCACCATACACAAAGATAAACTCAAAATGGATTAAGGACCTAAATGTAAGACCTGAAACTATAAAAATCCTAGAAGAAAGCACAAGCAGTAATTTCTCTGGCATCAACCATAGCAGCATTTTTCTATATATGTCTCTTAAGGCAAGGGAAACAAAAGCAAAAATAAAATATTGGGGCTACATCAAAACAAAAACTTCTGCACAGCAAAGGAAACAATCAACAAAACAAAACAAAAACAACCTACTGAATGGGAGAAGATATTTGCAAATGATATATCCAATGAAGGGTTAGTACAGATGTATAAAGAAATGATACAACTCAACACCCAAAAAGCAAATAATCCAATTAAAAAATGAGCAGAAGACATGAACAGACATTTCTCCATAGAAGACATACAGATTGACAACAAATTCATGAAGAGATGCTCAATATCACTCATCATCAGGGAAATGCAAATCAAAACCACAATGAGATATCACCTTGTCAGAATGGCTAACATCAAAAACATTGAGAAACAGTAAGTGTTGGAGAGGATGTCGAAAAATAGGAATCCTCATGCACTGTTGTTGGGAGTACAAACTGGTAGAGCCACTGCAGAAGATGGTATGGAGGTTCCTGAAAAAGTTAAAAATGGAACTACCTACCCTACAATCTAGTAATTGCATTACTGGATATTTACTGAAAAAAAAAATACAAAAATACTAATTCAGAGGGATACATGCACCCTTATATGTATTGCAGCATTATTTACAATAGCCCAATTATGGAAGCAATCCACATGTCCATTGATAGATGAATGGATAAAGATGTGATATATATATATATATATATATATATATATATATATACCAAATGGAATATAATTCAATCACTAAAAAGAACGAAATCTTGCCATTTGCAACAACATCGATGCAACTAGAGAGTATAATGCTACGTGAAATAAGCCAGAGGACAAATACCATATGATTTCACTCATATATGGAATTTAAGAAATAAAACAAATGAGCAAAGTAAAAAAAAAAAAAAAAAGGAAAGAGACAAACCAAGAAACATACTCTTCACTATTGAGAACCAACTCATGATCACCAGTGGAGAGGCCAGTGTGAGGATGAGTGAAATAGGTGATGGCACTTAAAGAGTATACTTACCATGATAAGCACGGAATAATGTATAGAATTATTGAATCACTACATTGTATACCTGAAATGAATATAACACTGTATGTTAAATATACTGGAATTAAAATTAAAAAATGAAAAAATAAAATAATGTTTATGGTGTTTTAGTCAGCAATTTTGAGTGTTTTGTAGCAAAGGTTTTTCAGATGATCTAGACTGAAATATTGCTGGAAATATAATGCCAAACATTTCTGTACCCATCAAACCATTCCTTTTCCTTTTCTCATCTCTTTACAGTCCCTTGGGAGAAAATATATAGTAAAGATATAAGGGCTTCTCGAGTCAACAGACTTTCTTGGAGTTTGCAAAGTCAAAACTGTGTAGCATAACTTGCTTCATTAAGATTCCGCTTTAATCTCTTGGTTGGCAGAGGGGAGGTGAGTGGGGAGATGTGTGAAATAGGTGAAGGGGATTAAGAGGTACAGATTTCCAGTTATAAAATAAATAAGTCATGGAGATGAAAAGTACAGCATAAGGAACACAGTAAATAATATTGTAATAACACTGTATGGTGACAGATGGTGACTACACATATCGTAGTGAGTGCTGAATAATGTATAGAATTGTTGAATCATTATGTTATACACCTGAAACTAATATAACATTGTATGTCAAATATACTTCAGTAACAAAAATAAAATAAAATTAGTTTCCAAAAATTTTTTGGTAACTTGAAACCTTAAAGTTATATTAAAGGCAAATGAAAGTTATTTAATATCTAGATCATTTCCAAATAAAATAAAATATAAAAACAATAATTGCCATTAAAAAAAGATTCTTCTTTAATCCTTGAGGATTTTGGTAACATTTGGTTTTGCTTAATTTTACCCACATCCTCATTTTCTCAGAAATTGGCATTATGGGGGTTCTAATGGCGTCTGGAACATCAAATAGCTCTTAAAAGTAAAACTGTGATGGATTGAGTGTGAATGAATCAAACAGGGATTAAATTTCCCTTGAAATACATATGGATTTAATAATTAGCAGGAAAGTTCTTTGTAATTAAAAAAATGTTTAGGAGAATGTTTGACATTTTAGAGAAGGCAAAGTGTTGCTAGATTGTACTGTTTCAACTTATAGATTTCTTCTGAAACACTGATATCACTGTCATAGACCAAATAGTCCCAATCAAGATGTGAAAAAGTCTAGTAATTCTTGGCACATAGTAAGCATTTAAGAAATTTTAGCTTAATCTCTATTTTCCAACTATTTTAAACACCCCTAAACTTATTTTGATGGAAGAAACTTCTTTCATACCTGTCTTTAGTTAGGAGTTCAGAGTCTAGGAGAGGAGTCAGTGTGCAAACAAATGAAAGCAATAGAGTGTCTATTGTATGGTGCAGAGAAAAGGATGTACTATCTGCACATGCTACCTAAAGCAATCTAGAAAGGCATTGCAGGTGATGCTGGGTGAATCCTAAGAGAAGAATTGTTTGCTGGCTGAACTATTATAAACTATTATAATAGTGCACAGGCACAGCATGCATAAAGACTCAGAAGTAGGAAAACAGCTTAGAATTTTTAGGAAACTAAAATTAATTTGAGATGCCAAAGTATAATCTAGGAGAGGGCCACAATGAGGGACAGGGCTGCAGGGACAGTTAGAGGTCTGACTAAAGAGGAGTTGGGGTTCAAGGATCTTGGGTTTTGTACTGAAAGATCAACATTTGATTATTATCATAGCAGCTCTGCACTCATATATATATGTACATATATATATATATGTACATATATATTTATTAATATCACCTTTTTCAAGGCATAATTTATATACAGTAAAGTGCACCCATTTTTAGTGTACAGCCTGGTGACTTGACAAATGTATACACCTCTGTAACTACCATGAACTCAATCTATGAAATTTTATCATTACCTCAAAAAGTTCCCTTGTGCCCCCTTCTCAGTCAGCCCTACACTCACACTCCTAGGCAACCACTATAGATCTCTGTCATTACATGTGTGTGTTGCCAGGAGTGAGGGAGGGCAGCACGGAGAATTTTTCTCAGACCTGGACATCATAGCACCTCATTCTCCTACAACAGTAACTGGTCCGAGGAGCAGACATTGGCCAAAGAAAGAGTTTTTTCCCAGAATAAATATAATCTTTTTTTCCACTTGGGATGCAAAAAATGCGACTGTATAAACTTGAAGCTGCCACACTTTTCTTCCCTGGTGGCATAGAGGAAGTCTTTTGGTGGGAGAGAATAAGAATAATGCATAGGGGGAAATTGGAACAGAGCAAGAGAGAAAGAGAATCCCTACATCCTCCAGGAATTACTTATGCCTGATAGAGACACCCACATTTAGACAGAATTAGGGCTCTGAAGAACCTAATAAAGAAGGAACTGGAGGCTAGAGAAGAAGGACACAGTGAAGACAGCTGTAATTCATAAATCATGTCCTGAATTCCAGTGTCAGCTTTTTCTTATGTTGGAATTAGACATGGAAGCTGCCAGCCAGAGGCCTTGACACAGAGGGGAAATTGACTTCTCACCATGGAGCAAGGAGATCACTAAGACCGAGAGGTGTTTCCCTACCACTCTTTTCTCTTCACTCATCCTCAGTTCAGGTCAACAGATATGTATTGACATCTGCCTGTGAACAGACCAGTGTGATGGAGTTTGGGGACATAAAGATAAACTAAACAGTCTCTCCCTTCCAAGACCTTACATTAGTAGAGGAGAGATAACTCTTTCAACCTGGAGGTAAGGGCAGTAAGAAGCTAAATCGTAGAGAGTAAAATGTAAAAGAGATAAGAGCACTATAGGTAGAGGTACAGAGACAAGAAATATTAAGTGTTCCAGAGTACATAGTCAAAGACAGGGAGTAGCCAGAAATAACACTGGAGAAGCAGGAGTTGGGTCAGAAAGGAACTGGAATACCACACCAAGGTTTCCATTTTATGTTGTAGGCATCAGGAAGTTGTATTCGTTTTTTAGAGATGACATAACAAAGTATCACAGACTGGGGGGCTTAACAAATTTATTTTCTTATGATTCTAGAGGCTAGAGGTCCAAGGTCAAGGTATCAACAGGTTTGATTTCTTCTGAGGCCTCTCTTTGGCTTGCAGAAGGCTGTCTTCTCCCTGTGTCTTCACATGGTCTTTCCTGTGTCTGTGTCTAAATTTCCCCTTTTTATAAAAGACACCTGTCAGATTGGATTAGGGTCCACTCTAATGGCTTCATTTTAACTTAATTACCTCTTTAAAGACCCTGTACTCAAACACTGTCATATTCAGAGGTTCTAGAGGTTAGGATTTCAACATATGAATTTTTAGGGGACAGAATAAAGCCTATAAGAAGCCAGTGAAGGATTTTAAGTAAAGAGGGACATGAACAGATCTCTACTTTAGAAACATTATTGGTAATAGTGTGGAAGATGGACTGAAGGAGGACAAGAATAGAGGTATAAAGGTTTGTTAGGAGGCTTTTGGAGTTGTCCAAGCAAGAGTTGATAAGGGCTTGAATTAGAGAGCCTACTTTCAGACTGCTACCTGATTAGCATATAATCCAGATATAGTGGCCTTTGAGCAGTTGATGACTCTTCCCACTAGAACAAATTCTGCTATGTAGGATGTTTATACAAATTTGCTTTGAAGGAGAAGGGTAGGTGGAATGAGGCAGTAGGGAGCTCTGTGAAGGATTCTTCAATCATATTATGGTTTTATAAGGCTCCCTAAGTTTGGATCACATTCCTTTACTTGTCACTGTTTCTATTCCTATTATTGTTGTTGTTATTATTATTATTATTATTATTATTATTATTTTAAGTAGGCTTCATACCCAGCCCAACACAGGGCTTAAACTCACAACCCTGAGATCAAGAGCCAGACATTAAACCGACTGAGCCAACTACCCCTCTATTTTCATTCTTACTCTTGTTATGGAGATATATTTTTGATGTGGAAGAAAGACCACAAGTTATGGAGTTGGGATCCTACTTGGACCCTTAACTCTGGCAATTACTAGGTGAGTAACCCTGAGAAAGTCATTTTGTCACTCTGAACTTCAGTTTCCTTTTATGTAAAATGGAGATGATAATAATATCTACCTCACAGATTTATCAAAAGAATTAAATGAGATCATGCATGAAAAGTATTTTTTAAAGAGCTGTATACTTATTATTTATTCTACTTGTTACCCCCAAAGGAGATTTTTATGACTGTAGGTGGGAGTGGGAAGCAGATACTCATTACAGAGCATAGTGGTGGCTATGATTTATTGAGTTACCTGATATGAGCTTTAGATGTGAACCCTAGACTATATCTTTCTTCTAGAAGAGGAGCCCCCAGTCATAGGATTTGTTGGGTGGTAGTTATATCAACATCTGAGAAAAATATGACTCTTCTCTGGGCTATTTGGATCTGATTCCCAGGAAAGAAAAAAATGCAGTTTGATTTCAGTAAATGATAGAATTTGAGGGACATGTTTAATATCACTAAAACAAAGGGAAGGAAGCAAATGGACAAAAGCAGAGAAAAAGAGGTGATAGCCATAAGAGGGAGTATGAAAACAAAAGATAAAATCAGGAAAGAAACTAGAAAAGGAAAAAAACAAACACTTTCCCCAAAATGTCTCCTACTTCTACTCCTATTTATTCATGTTTCATTTCTTTAAGTATATGAACCTCAAGGGTAAGGAGAACTATTATTTTTAATATCATTTATGTATGTGTCTGGTTAATGTCAACTCACTATTAATCATACTATTGTTTGCAAGAGATGATTCCTAGAAATTTTGACCTGGGGTTGCTTTTATATATAATAATATTTATGTGAATTATATACCTCACGCAATGCAAACATAGAATATATATCCCTTGATGTAAGATTTAATTTTTTATTAAAAAATTTTTTTTAGATTTATTTACTTTTGATAGAGAGACAGAGCACAAGTGGGGGAGGGGAAGAGAGAGAAGGAGACACAGAATCTGAAGCAGGCTCCAGGCTCCGAGCTGTCAGCACAGAGCCCGACGCAGGGCTCAAACTCACAAACTGCGATCTCATGACCTGAGCCGAAGTTGGACACTTAACCGACTGAGCCACCCAGGTGCCCCTAATTTAATTTTTTTAAAAAAGACAATTTACCCTAGGACAGAACTGTGTCTCTGATAAAGGTTTTGAAGTGAATAAAGTTTTAAAAGCCAAAAATAAAATAAAAAATAAAAAAATTATTTAGTTGATCAAACATGATGCTTCTAAAGATGATACCTCAGAGGGGAATGTTTCTTCAAAGAAGTCTGACATGTTTTCACATAAGAAAACTGTTACTTAAATTTGATGCTGAATACTAACCATCTTCCTTGATAATCCATGAAATTCTTATAAACTAGAACGCATGGCAAGAACTGGTCACCAGGTGAGACCAGGGATTCATTTTTCATTCATTCAACAGATATATATTGAACATAGGACTTTTTGTCGGGTGGTAGGTGGAGTGGGTGAATAAAACAGACATAATACCTGCCCTCATGGAGCTTACCTTTATGTAGGAGAGTTGAATAGTAAATAAACTATAAGTAAACATATAAGTAACATATAATTACAAGTTGTGATAATTTTTATGAAAGAAAAGGACGCTTTGCTATGAGAATAATAGTGAGAACTTCAGTGTGGATGGCTGAGGAAATGACATTTACACTGAAACCTGAAGGATGACTAAGAGTTAGTCCTGAGAAGAATGAAGACAAAGTAGTTGAGGCAGAAGAAACAACATGTTTGTAGCCCTGAGACAGGAAAGAGTTCATCGTGGAGTTCATCAAAGCTGCCTTGTGTGGCAGATCTTGAGAGTCTATTTCAAGTAAAGCTCAGTAAATAAGACCCTCTTTTTGTTTGTCCCATTCTTATAGTTCATGCTAATTGCCAAGTGTCTTGTGTATGATTAAGGCTGAAATAACTGCTAACAGTTGAAACTGAGCTACCCATGAGAGCAGGGCTAATTCTGTCTCTGATGAGGACAAAGATTGGGAGTGGGTATCTAACTTAAGGATTGTTTTTTGTGCTGGTCTCAGCCTGTCCATAACCAATGTTGTGGTTGGATGGGCATTCTGGTTCTTATGGTTGCAAATGCCCTTCAGCAACAACCATCAGGAAACTGAAAAAATAGTTTATAACTTACAGAACCAGGAAATTATACAGCACACCTGAGGTCATGCAGCAAGGTTGTGCTCAGAGAGAGAACACACTGGCCTGAGGTTCTGCTTTTATTGGGGTCTTGGATGGTGGCTTAGAATTCATAGTCTCCTGCTTTACTGGTGAATTTAAAACATAAGAATGGGAGTTTAAAGTGTGGGAAGAGATGGGTGCCTGGGTGGCTCAGTCGGTTAAACATCTGACTCTTGATCTCAGCTCAGGTCTTAATCTCAGGGTTGTGAGTTCAAGCCCTGCATTGGGCTCCATGCTGGGCATGAAGCCTACATAAACACACACATACCTAAATTACCTAGACTGATAATAAGGAGATTTGAAAAAGATCCTTGTTGGAATTAATCTTTTTTCCATACAGCACTACAGGCAATTAATTATGAATGCAGTCATATTACACTAGCTTGGCATGGATTTGCACACACATCATGCTTTTATGGTTATTTCCAAACAACCTCCTGTCCACTCCCAGCTCATATCAGAATCCCACATGTAGTTCTTCTAATTACAGCAGAAGTAACAATTTCCCAAACTACATTCCATTGCTATTCTTAACTTCTGGGTTTGAATGCCCTCTCCAGAGCCTCTTGAACATCAACTACTAACATACCATTTGAAACCAGCCTGCAGAATGTCCAACTTACCATTTCCTTCCCTGTCATACAACTTAGCACATGTGTTCCCACCATGCTCAATCCCTTTTCAAGTCTTCTTTATAACTATCTTTGTGTGAGAGAGAGAGAGCATGATAAGCCAGGGAGGGACAGGGGAAGAGGAGAGAGAGAATCCCAAGCAAGCTCCATACTCAGCATGAGATCATGACCTGGGCCGAAATCAAGAGTCAGATGCTCGGGGTGTCTGGGTGACTCAGTCTGTTGAACATCTCACCTCGGCTCAGGTCATGATCTCACCACTCATGAGTTCAAGCCCCTCATTCGGCTCTGTGCTGACAGCTCAGAGCCTGGAGCCTGCTTCGGATTCTGTGTCTCCCTCTTTCTGTGCCCCTCCCCCACTCTCACTCTGTCTCTCAAACATAAACAAACATTAAAAAAAAAAAGTTGGCTGGAGGGTATTATGCTAAGTGAAATTAGTCAGTCAGAGAAAGACAAAAATCATATGACTTCACTCATATGAGGACTTTAAGAGACAAAACAGATGAACATAAGGGAAGGGAAACAAAAATAATATAAAAACAGGGAGGGGGACAAAAGAGACTCATAACATGGAGAACAAACTGAGGGTTGCTGGAGGGGTCATGGGAGGGGGGATAAGCTAAATGGGTAAGGGGCATTAAGGAATCTACTGAAATCATTGCTTCACTATATACTAACTAATTTGGATGTAAATTTTAAAAAATAAAAAAGTTAAAAAAAAAAGTTGGATGCTCAACCAACTGGATTGAGCACCCCATTTTTTTTTGTTTTTATGTTGTTGTTGTTGTTGAGCATGGAGCCCAACGTGGTACTTGAACTCATGACAGTGAGATCAAGACCTGAGATGAGATCAAAAGTCAGACACTTAACCAACTGAGCTACCCAGGCACCCCTACGACTTTTTCTAAGAAAGCTTCTTTGTATCACCTAGGAAGCATGGAGCTTTATTTACTTTGTTGTTCTTATTGTCACCTCCATTCAAATATTAGGATACATACCAGTTAGGACAAACACCTAAAACACAGTTATATTTTAATTTTCTTAGTCTTAGACTAGAATTAGACATAATCCATACATAAATCATATATGATTAGGACAGTAAGGTCTAATTTCAGCACAAGAAGAGAGGCAGCAGAAAAAAGGATAGAATTTTGTCACATTCCTAAATTTAGGCTTCTTTTGCTAAAACTGCATAAAAGCATGTGTCAAGAGAACTCAGCATGATTGTCCTAGAACTTGACAGCAGGGCTGCACTTGATTCTGGGCAGCTCACATCTGGGAATTACCGTTGGAAAAATGTCTTTGTGCTGTTCCTCTTCTTTCTCACAGACATCTGCTTTAGAGGAGAGATTTGGATGGTGTAAAGTTTCTAAGCAAGTGGGGAAGGCCTAGAAACACAACACTTCAAAGTGAAGATCATAGTTTTTTCTCCTGATGTAGGGAATTCTATGAGATTTAAACTTTTTCCTCTCTGAAAGCTGGTACCAGTTTTTTCCTTCGTAGAAAAGCTGCAGCTCTTTAAAAAGATAAAGAAATTCATTTTGGAAAACATCTGAGGAGAGAACAGCTGGTCTTCAAGATAAGAAAAACATTTGTCAAATGTTCTTTTGCCTCCTACAGGGCAACTATGAACGTTTGACAATTTCCTCTTTCCTGCAGCCAAGTCAAATAGGCATTACAGGACAAACACAGTCCCCCTAAAAGAAGGCCCAATAGAAAGGCTGGGTTTTTCTTGCTTTCTAAGTTGTTCTTGTTTGTCTTCTCTCCACAGGCTTGCCGGAATTTGACTTCTTTGGGGTTAAATGTAGTGAGTGGGGAATAAGGTAACTTGAAGCTTCTACTATTAAACTTTTTTTTTTTAATATATATACACAATGGAATACTACTTGGCAATGAGTAAGAATGAAATATGGTCTTTTGTAGTAACATGGATGGAACTGGAGAGTGTTATGCTAAGTGAAATAAGTCATACAGAGAAAGACAGATACCATATGTTTTCACTCTTATGTGGATCCTGAGAAACTTAACAGAAGACCATGGAGGAGGGGAAGGGGAAAAAAAAACTTAGAGAGGGAGGGAGGCAAACCATAAGAGACTCTTAAAAACTGAGAATAAACTGAGGGTTGGTGGGGGGTGGGAGGGAGGGGAAAGTGGGTGATGGGCATTGAGGAGGGCACCTGTTGGGATGAGCACTGGGTGTTGTATGGAAACCAATTTGACAATAAATTTCATATTTAAAAAATTTTTGTAATGTTTATTTTTGAGACAGAGAGAGAGCAAGCGAGCATGCACATGCATGATTTGGGGGAGGGGCAGAGAGACAGGGAGACACAGAATCCAAAGCAGGCTCCAGGCTCTGAGCTGTCAGCACAGAGCCTGAGGCAGGGCTGGAACACACAATCTGTGAGATCATGACCTGAGCTAAAGTCAGACACTTAACTGACTGAGCCACTCAGGTGCCCCTAAACTCTTTCTTTTTAAATTTGCTAGAATTGACTAGCTGCTCTTTTATGCAAAAAAAAAAAAAAAAAGTCTTTGAAAGAGTATGTTATTTGAAAGGTATGCTCATCATATTCTAGGAATAGTTTACATTTTTTGCATACCTTCATCCTTTATTTTTTTAAGTGTTTACTTTTGAGAAAGAAAGAGAACATGTGCACACACACTGGGGAGGGGCAGAGAGAGAGGGGGACAGAGGATCTAAAGCAGCTCTGAACTGTCAGCACAGAGTCCAACTCAGGGCTCAATCTCACAAACTGTGAGATCATGACCTGAGCCAAAGTTGGTCACTTAACTGCCTGAGCCACCCAGTCACCCCTACTCTCATCCTTTAATTAGCAGTTTAAAATTAAAGAATCAATACACTCATATTTCTCAATAAAAACTATCCTTGCCAAGTTACCAATACTATGTAATGTTTTAATTGAGAATAACTTAAGCCATACAAGAAAAATATTTTCTTCTCCTTTTACTCATATAGTGAGATATGAAAATCAAATTGGTCCCTTAAGAAAGATGAGATTAGAATTGACAAAGTCATCACCTTTAGATTTAGTAGGTAATGTTCTAGGACTGGAACAAGGTTAGCATTTGGTCCATTCAAGCAAGGCAAGGACTTCAGAACAGAGAGAACAATCCAGGGACTTCCTAGGCCATTTATTTAAGAACTGCATTTTTGACCCTTTTCGTTGTTAGCTGTACTCTTCCCTTGAGGTTTGATCTTTCTTTCTCAGTTCTTTTAGAGTATAGTTCTATTTCTTGAAGATCTACCAAGAATCCTAGTCACACTAATTCTGTTAGCCTAATATATAAGGAATTCAGAGGGTAAAGCATATTTACTTCTTCGGCTTTTACTCCTCATGTTTCCTATTCTCCAGTCCCTCTCTGAGATGATGAGCCCCTCTTCATCTTTCTGGATTTCAATTCTAGTTTCTCCTCTGGGGAAGGTTCTCTGACATTTCCCCTGTGCTACCAACCAGTCCTTCATACTTCACTCTATTTTAACACTTATCAAGCTGTAGGTAAATCATTTATTAGACGGGGATTTTCCTCAGGGTAGAGTGTCTCATCCCTATTTATGTCCCCAGACACTGGTACTGGAACAGTTTTGGTTCCCATCAGGGGATAATTTGCTCTCAGGGTCTTTGCCTGAGTGAAGAGATAAATTGGAGAGAAGAATTTATCAATTAGAAAGTTTGAGGTCAAAATGGAGGTAGCTGAAGTCCTCTTTCAACTCTACACTTCATGCCTATGAAATCCCCACCTCTAATTAATTTATTCCCTTTGGTCATGAGAAGGATATATACAGCTATCTATGCCCATAAAGATCTCATCTTTAACATACCCTAAACCAAGCTCCTTGTTTCCCCTGTCCTGTCCAGCTCCTAGTCTGTTTTTGTTCATGAATCCCCCAACTTGGGGAATGACACTACCATTCAGATTGTCAACATCCTCCATTCCTCCCTCTCTAGTTGTTTACCAAGTCATGTTGATTTTATTTTCATGGTATATTTTGACTCTAAGTCCTGCTATTGTAGAGAGAACCCAGATGGAGCTCAGCAATCTCCATGAACTAAGAAGATGGAGCTGGAGATCCAGGAAGGCCAATGCAGCTAGAATTCACAGAGCAGAGTTCAGAGAAGAGAAGAGAAGAGAAGAGAAGAGAAGAGAAGGGAAGGGAAGGGAGGGGAGGGGAGGGGAGGGGAGGGGAGGGGAGGAGAGGAGAAGAGGACTGCACAGGGAGAGAGCACTCCAGAGATCTACAGAGAGTCTCCCTTGAGCCTTCAGCTAAATACCGATCAGAACATGATTTGAGGAAACTACCTGAGGCTGAGTAAAGTGCCACTGGAAAAGAGCAGAGAATAATCCTCAGAGTACCAGCTCCAATAAGATAAAATTCACAATGTCTGGCATCCAATAAAAGTTACCAGCATGCAAAGAAGCATGAAAATATGATGCATGATGAGGAGAAAAGCAATCAATATAAACAGATCAAGAACTGCACAGGAGATAGAATTAGTAGAAAAAGACATTAAAACAGTTATTATAGCTGTATTCCATATGTCTGAGAAGCGAGAGGAAAGATTGAAAATGTTAAGTAGAGATATGGAAGATATTTTAAAAGACCTAAATCTAACTTTCAGAGATGTAAAAGATAATATTGGATATGAAAAATACATTGGATGGGATTAATATCAAATTAGATATTACAGAAGAAAAGATTAAAAAACTTCAAGACAAAGCAGTAGAAACAATATAAAATGAAACACATAGAGAAAAAAGGCTTAAAAGTAAAAAAGAACATCAGTGAGCTGTAGGACAACTTCAGGTGGCCTAATCTGTGTGTATTTGGAGTCCTCAAAGGAAAGGAGGTACAGAAAAAATATTTAAAGATATATTGACTGAAAATTTTTCTAATTTGATGAAAACTATAAAGCCATAGAGCCAAGAGGTTTCAATGAACCCTAAACACAGGAAACATGAAGAAAACTATACTGAGGTGCATGCTAATAAAATTGCTTGGTGTTCGTGATAAAAGAGAACGTGTTAACCCATATTCTTCATCCCCACTGCTTTAGGTTGGGCCTTCTTAATGTTTTAGCTGGACTTTTACTATAACCTCCAACTAATCTCCCTACCTCTAATTTCCTTCCATACTAGTCTTCTCCTTTCAACACTATCAGAGAGTTCTTCACTGTTCCCTGAATTAAAGTCAAGTTTCATAGTAGAAGGCAAATAAATCCCCCTTAGCATGACATACCTGACCCTTTTTTCTCTTTCCAACTTCAACATCTCCCCAAACTACATTTGCTCCCATCTTCTAGCCACATGGACCTATTTGTGGAAACAGCTGTCCTGTCTCTAGCCTCTGTGCCTTTGCATGGGCTGTTGCCTCTGCCTGGGAATTCTTTTCCTATATTTGGTTTATTAATCTGTAGTTCCCTCTAATCTATAAGCTTTTGGAAGGCAGGGACTATCTTTCCTCTCTATAGTGCCTGCTACATAGCTCAATACATATTTTCCAGTGAATGAAATTATCATTTAAAATTATTTTTATTTAAAAACAGCCCAACACTTGGAAAAATCTGTTATTATGTACCTATACATTGAGACTGAATAGAAACTATCTTTATTTTCAGAAGCCAGAAAAGTATCTTTTCAATACAATATGTTGTTGCTGGTTGTTGATACATTTGTCTTTGACTTCATTTATTTTTTAGCTCATTGAGGTTCACAGAAGATTTCAGTTGATGATTTGTTTAGAAGGAAGACTGTTAGGTTATTGAGCACCAATATTACTAACATGCCTATGAATGGCTATATTTTCTGGATGTCTTAAATACATGGCAATTTCTTTTATGAATGAGCATCTAACATGACTGATCTCCACAAAAAAGACAAGTGCCCTTTTGATAAGTACCAGAGAAGAAAATCACTCAGAGTGTGTGTGTGTGTGTGTGTGTGTGTGTGTGTGTGTGTACTCCTACAAACAGGAATATTTTTACACACATTCAGAGACTTTCCACATAGGTATTATGGCTTAAATGCAGAAGCTTATGGCCCCTTCACTGCCAATGGCCTTATGCAACATACCCATGTGGAAGAAGGCATAGACTAGGGTTTTATAAATTAACAAAGTTAATATTTAAGACCAACTGTATTGAGGCAAGTAGCAATATGGTTTCACTAAATTGCATTTAAGCTAACTAGATTGGAATTCATAAAAAGTGTTATTTTATTAAAATTTTTTTAAGTTCCAAGTCTAGCTTTAATTTTCTGCACACAGAGGGTTTGGGAACACATATACACTAGTTTTAATTTCACTCATTAACTTATTCAGGAACATTCAATAAGTACCCACTAAATGTTAGTCACCATGCCAGGTGCTAGAGATGCAGAGATGAAAAAAATAATCCCTGACATGTGTGAGCTCCCAGTCAAGTAGTGATTCTGAAATGAGATCAGGAAAAGCATATGCCCTTATGAAGATATACTGTAGTTTTCAAGGGCCAATTGTCAAAGTACCACCCTATCCACCCTGATTCTGATGGTACGGGAGAAGGGTTTGCTCTCTGATGAGAATGTGCTGCATATGAAGACCCAAGTAGTGAAAAAGACCAAGATGTTAATACAAAATTATAATATTAATAGCCATACAAAGGCTACTATAAGAGTACCCAATTTTACCTAGTAGTATTCAGGAAATATCTGATAGGCAGAAGAAAATATGTGTTTTTTTTTTGTTTTTTTGTTTTTTTTTTTTCAACGTTTTTTTTTTTTTTTATTTATTTTTGGGACAGAGAGAGACAGAGCATGAACGGGGGAAGGGCAGAGAGAGAGGGAGACACAGAATCGGAAACAGGCTCCAGGCTCTGAGCCATCAGCCCAGAGCCCGACGCGGGGCTCGAACTCACGGACCGCGAGATCGTGACCTGGCCGAAGTCGGACGCTTAACCGACTGCGCCACCCAGGCGCCCCGAAAATATGTGTTTTGAAAGAAGTCTCAAACTCTGGAGATACTGACTTAAGGGTCATCAATTTGTGAGTGGGAATTGAAGCCCTGAGAATGGGTGAGATCACTTAAAGAGAGTGTATGAACCTGGAAAATAATGAAGTTGTCATCGTCATCATCATCATCACCCTAACCACTTACTGAGTGATTTTTACTATGTGCCAGAGTACTTTACATGTGATATCTCATTTAACCCTCACAAAAACCTTCCAAGTTTAGATGCTCTGGAACTTTTGGCAATGCTAACATTTAGGAGGCTGGCAGATGGGGATGCTATCAAGTGGGTCTAAAAAGAGAGCAACCAGAGAAACAGAACGAGGAAAGGGGTGATGCCACAGAAACCAAAGCAGGATAGTGTTTTGGCAAGGGAGATGTCAGCAGGGCCACATGCTGCAAAGATGCCAAGGAAAATGGGTGCAAAGGAGCCATAGGTTTCCCAATTCAGAGACTGAGGTGACCTTATGGGAAGCATTTTCAAGAGTGGTTAGGGAGGGATGAGAAACACATTATAAAGGGTTGAAAAAAGTATGAGATGTGCAAAGGAGAGGCAATTAGGGGAATAAATTGGGCTGGAAAGGGAAAATGGAGTGGAACTTGAAAGGGGAGTGGTACAGAAAGGGAGAAAAGAATAATAGATAAGACTGAAGAGCTTAGCCAAAGTGTCCTATATCCAGAAAGAAGGTAAGAATAGAAGAGAGAGAAAGGATGGGGCAAGGCGTGACCAAGAGGTCTAGTGGAAGAATAGGCCTTGAACAGGGAGAGGGGACTCCTAGTGAGGTTGAAAGAAAGAAGTTAGAAGACATAGAGAGGGGCACCTGGGTGGCTCAGTCCATTAAGTTAAGCGTCCGACTTCAGCTCAGGTCATGAACTTGCGTTTCATGAGTATGAACCCCACATCAGGCTCTGTGCTGACAGCTCAGAACCTGGAGCCTGCTTCAGATTCTGTGTCTCCCCCTCTCTCTGCCCCTCCCCTGCTTTCACTCTGTCTCTCTGTCTCTCAAAAATAAATAAAGATTTTAAAAAATTAAAAGAAATAAAGAAAGAACTTGGGGGAGTTGACAACTAGGGGGTTCTGTTTTCATCTTAAAAGTAGGAGGCAAAGTCGTCTGCTGCAAATTAGGTGGGCAGAGTGCTTGAAGACAGCAAGGCAAGTTTGTGATGTGGGACATAACTACTTCTATTCAAAACATAGTGTATGATATTCTGAAGACTCTCTGCTGAAGACTTTAATCAGAGTTGGAAATAGTGGGGGAATATATCCTAATAGCTCCTCCTTCTTTTTTGCAAAAAACATGAACCCAGACTCTCTAGATGAATCCCTGCCTTAGATTTTGGGTATGGGGTTTCCTCTGTGGAGGGGAATGGGAAAAGGTGGTATATAGAGGAGTAAAGGATGAGAGCAAAATCATGAATGAGTGTTGAATTCTATTTAATTTTTTCGGATACATACTGAGATGATTATGCAGTTTTGAATTACATTAATAAAGTTTCTAATGTGGAACCATTCCTGTGGTAATATCCTTCTTGAACATGAAATTGAATTTGATTTGTTTATATTTTATTTGGAATTTTGGCAACAATGTTTATGGATAATATTATCCTGTAATTTTTTTCTCTTACTGTCCTTGTTTTTTAGCTTAGAGGGTATGCTAGTTTCATAAGCTAGCATGATGTATCAACATGTGTAACAAATTTTTTTCACCATTGCTTCTTGTACTCCCCTATTTCCTTCTTGGTTCACTTTTATTCTGGTTTGAGTACATTCCTTAATAGTTCTTTCAGCAAGAGTGTTTTGGTGGTAAATATTCTAAGTCTCTGTAGATCTTTAAATACATTTATTTTGCTGCTACTTCTAAATTGTAGTTTGTCTAGGTATAGACTTTTAGGTTTACCCTGTCCATGAGCATCTCTGGATTTCACCAGTTCTAAACCCACTTTCATGTTCATTTTTCAGTTCAACATTTCTGAACTACATAGATAGTATGAATTTGAACCACATGGATAATTTAATGCATGATTGGAGATCTAGTTTCTCTCCAGTATCTATTTTCTTTCCACAGTAGTGGCTAATGAACCATAATTTCCTTCCGAACCCAGGGTCCCAGAAACAAAGAGATAGGGGTGCAGCTACTTTGGAAAACAGTTTGGCAGCTTCTCAAAATGTTAAATATAGTCCTAATATGAACCAGCAATTCTACCTAAGAGAAATGAAAACACATGTCCACATAAAAACACCCAAGTATAGTTTACAGTTGTGCCACTAACTAGCGGAGTAAATCAGTTAAATAATGTGGGTTAAAGTTTTTTCTTTAAACATGTAAAAGGAAATATATATACTAAATTATCTCAAATAAATATTCCAATAATAAAGTTCTGTGAAATGGAAATGGAAATAAAATTGGAGTGCAGTGCTTAGTAAAGGTCTCCCATAATCATATACACTCAAGGATAGAAGATAGAAAGTACTTAGCCTGTTTATTTATCTCATTGTTCTTAGAGAGAGAACAAAGCCTCCCTGGAATATGTCCTCTGGTGTCTAGAAAGCACTTTGGTTGGTGAAGGAAATGACACTGTGAACTCCAGAATACTGTCAGGACAGCTTTCAAATCCAAAGGAAAGACTATACAGGTTAGTAAAAGGAAGATAACTTACAGAGAGAAGAAAATTCTTTTGTGTGCATCATGCTCTGTGCTAGTTACTTTATATACCTATCTCATTTACTCTTTATGTATGATGTAGATTTATTGTCCCCATTTTTTAAATGTAAATTTTTGGATAGAGGGAAAATTGAGGCTTACAGAGTTTAAGAGATTTGAAAACCCATATTCTTATATTTCATCCCATCTCTATACAGAGAGTCAAATTCTTCCATGGAACTTTCTTACTCCTTCCTTGACCATCTTGATCCACCATGATTTCTTCTTCTGCACTTCTCTAATGCATATTACCGATATGCCAATTTCACACCTATAACTTTTTGCCATGTTGATTATATTTGATTCATTTATTAATAAGTAAGCATTTATTGAATAGCCACCATGGAACCCCACTAGGCAATAGGGATACACAGATGAGTGACACAGTCCCCGCCTTCAGGAGTTAAAATCTAGTTGGGGAGACAACCCCATTAGCAGTTTACTCACACCACAGTGAATTCTAGGATTAAATCTCTCTCTATACTTCTGTCTCCCCCAGGCTAGAACACTCCCATTTTAGTTCTCAGGACAAAAAAAAAAAAAAAAAATCCTAACAGTGAGCCCGAAAGTAGCAAAACTAAGTTTTAAGGGAAAGGGTAATTTTTTAAATGTTTATTTATTTTTGAGAGAGAGAGAATGCAAGCAGGAGAGAAGCAGAGAGAGACAGAGAGACAGAGACAGAGACAGAGAGACAGAGAATCCCAAGCAGGCTCTGCACTGTCAGTGCAGAGCCCAATGTGGGGCTCGATTTCACGAATGCTGAAATCATGACCTGAGCCAAAATCAAGAGTTGGCTGCTTAACCAACCTTGCGCCCCAAAGGAAAGGGGAATTTTAATTAATGAATTACTGTAACACGTACTCCATAAGCTTCAAAGCTCCTTCACAGAGGAGGTAATGATTGACTGAGAAACTTAAATTTTTCTAAGTTAATAGAACCTGTCCCAGGCAGAGGGGATTTGAACCAAGCTCCTAGCCTCATGGCAATTCAAAATGGCTGATGACATACTGTTTTAACCCATCCCATAGTAGGGGGAAAAGGTCTTACTTATCATTTGCTGGTAACTAGGCATGGCTTCAGGAACAAAACTATTTCAGCCACTGTTCTAGCCAGTTATGCTACTAACAACGTATTCCTAAGGTAGTCTGCTTGAGTGCAATGATAACTTTCTAATAGGTAGTAAAGGTCCACAAAATAAAAGTTATGTGAGCAAAGTCTGGTATATAGAAAAGTTTCTGCCCAGCTCTGGTTTCTTCCTGGTTCTTTTAGTCAAGTCTGGATCTTGCTCTCTAGCAATGTTAAATTCCATTTTTTTCCCCTTCAGTTTCATGTTCTAGGATACTGAGTCAATCCAATTTAATGAATGCCTTCAATGTGCAAAGCAATATGATAGATACTTAAAGGAGATAAATATGAATAAGAGAGGATTCCTGCTTCAAAGAGTTGTGAGTCATGTAAATAATATGGACCTGGTAATGTCTTGTTCTTGGGCAAGTACCAGGACCAGAATATGGACCTGGTAATGTCTTGTTCTTGGGCAAGTACTTTTGCTCTCAAGAGCCCTATAAATGAGCCAGATATATGACCTAGTACATTCCACCCCATACTATAAGATAAAAATCACTGCCATCTTCAAGGTACTGGACTGGGCTGTGTTAATGACTAGGTATACTAATAGGCTTGTCCCAGAAATGAACATTGCAAGAATTTTCTGAAGTGGAGCCGAATTCAGACAGAGGATCTCTTGGTCTTACCATGTAATCTGAGAAAGAGAGAGGTCAATCCTTGTTATTTCCTAAGGTATTCACCCCATATTCTTCCTAGAAGTGCCCTCAAGGAATATTTCAACCCAAGCTTCATACCACCTATGAAGCAACAGATGAGGCAGGTAGATAGATTCTCTCTAAAATGCAGAATGTGGGGTTAAAGGAACTGGAATTTACCGAGCATCTACCATGTGTTACACATATCATATCTCATTTAAAGTTCATGTTATCACTGTGGAGTATCATTGCCCTTATTTCACATCTGAGAAAACTGAGGTCCAGAGAGGTTAAATAATTTGTCTAAGGTCACATAGTTAGTAAGTGGTATTGATTCAACTTGGAGAATGGCACTGGATGAAGTGCTAGTTAAGCAATCTATTAGGGGCACCTGGCTGGCTCAGTCAGTAGAGTATACAACTCTTGATCTCGGGGTTGTGAGTTCAAGCCCTGCATTGGGCATAGAGCTTACTTAAAAAGAGGGGGGTGCCTGGGTGGCTCAGTCAGTTAGGGTCCAACTCTTGATCTTGGCTCAGGTCATGATCTCATAGTTTGTGTGTTCAAGCTTTGAGTTGGGCTCTGTGCTATCAGCACAGAGCCTGCATGGAATTCTCCCTCCCTCTCTCTTTGCCTCTATTCCACTCATTCTCTCTCTCTCTCTCTCTCTCTCTCTCTCTCTCTCTCTCTCTCTCAAAATAATATAGAAAGAAAGAGAGGGGCGCCTGGGTGGCTCAGTCGGTTGAGCGGCTGACTTCGGCTCAGGTCATGATCTCGCGGTCTGTGAGTTTGAGCCCCGCGTCGGGCTCTGTGCTGACAGCTCGGAGCCTGAAGCCTGCTTCGGATTCTGTGTCTTCCTCTCTCTCTGACCCTCCCCGTTCATGCTCTGTCTCTCTCTGTCTCAAAAATAAATAAACGTTAAAAAAAAAAAAAAGAAAGAGAGAGAGAGGAAGGAAGGAAAGAAAAAGAAAGAAAGAAAGAAAGAAAGAAAGAAAGAAAGAAAGAAAGAAAGAAAGAAAGAAAGAAAGAAAGAAATCTGTTGGATTCTGGTTGTACCAGGGATCTATCATGGCTAAGTGATGTTTCAAATTATCAAACTGCTCCAAAACCATGGACAGGAGGCCCCTTCACAGCAGGCTGAACTCCAGGGAGACCTAGACAATGCCTGAAATTCAATTGCACCAAATCCTTTTTGGTGTCCAATATTAAGTTTTGTGCATTTTAATTTCAGGCTGCTTCCATATTAGAAATGTGTTAGAAAAGTAGCCTTAAAGCAAAATAACTCACACCAGGGAAACTCCTGCTGAGTTGGTAACACTCTGGGAGGTAAAGATCCTTGAAGCAGAGGAGGGCAGGAGCAGGAGAATATAGAGGGCCCTTAGCCCTGAAAGCTCTGAAGATCTGGAAGGCCAAATAAAGGGGTCAGAGGGGTAGCCCCACAGCTTGAGATCATTAACAGTCCAGGGTTGCATAAAAAGGAGTGGGAAGGCAGGGGATAGTTTTGGTCAGGCTACCAAAGTCGCTGAACCAGAGCTTGGTCTCTGAGTTCACTGACTCTTCCCACTCAGCAATTTCCACAGGTAAGTCCAAAGGAGAATTACTTCAGGAATCTGATAATTTAACTCTGCTCAGCTGATAGAATGTTTCATCACCAAAATTGGAAAGAAAATGGGTCAATGGTGATGACATGATTTACTGATGAGGTCAACTTATTTTTCTGCAAGGAGCTTGGCAGGAATTCTCTAAAACAATAGACAATACCTAAATCATTTATATCTAACTTTGGGATTTTGAGTGGCTCTTGGCAGTAGTAGCATTCCTCATTATGTTTAACTTGGGTTGAAAATCAAAATGTGTAGTCTTTGGGAATGCACTGATTAATGAACAAGGGGAACAAAGAGGAACAAGTTGGTTATTTAGAAGTTGCCCTCGATGATCCATTGATAGTCATAAATGAATAATTCACAGAAGCTGGTTCTTTGTTAGAATCCGGGAACAAAGCCTCAGCACTAAACTAGGGTGGGCAGAAAGATTCATTGGACAGAAGATTTCTGAAATCTTTCTATAGCTGGTTTATGCCCTTTCAGAGAGGAGGGTTTTTTTTTTAATATTTATTTATTTTAGAAAGAGAGAGAGAGTGTGAGCGTGGGAAGGGCAGAGAGAGAGGGGACAGAGGATCTGAAGCAGGCTCTGTGTTGAGAGCAGTAAGCCCAATGCAGAGCTCAAACCCACAAACCTGAGATCATGACCTGAGCCAAAGTCGGACACTCAACAGACTGAGCCACCCAGGTGCCCCGAGAGGAGTTTATTTTCTTTTTCCTTCTTTCTTGCTTTCTTAATGTTTATTTATTTTTGAGAGAGAGAGAGACAGAGACAGAGCATGAGCATGAGCAGAGGAGGGGCAGAGAGAGAGGGAGATATAGAATCTGATGTAGGATCCAGGCTCTGAGCTGTTAGCACAGAGCCCAATGCGGGGCTCGAACTCACAGACTGTGAGATCATGACCTGAGCTGAAGTCGGACACTTAACCGACTGAGCCACCCAGGTGCCCCGAGAGGAGTTTATTTTCTTTTTTTTTTTAATTTTTTTTTTCAACGTTTATTTATTTTTGGGACAGAGAGAGACAGAGCATGAACGGGGGAGGGTCAGAGAGAGAGAGAGGGAGACACAGAATCGGAAACAGGCTCCAGGCTCTGAGCCATCATGAGCCATCAGCCCAGAGCCTGACGCGGGGCTCGAACTCACGGACCGTGAGATCGTGACCTGGCTGAAGTCGGACGCTTAACCGACTGCGCCACCCAGGCTCCCCGAGGAGTTTATTTTCAATCTTTGTTTTCCTTTGGCATCTAAAGTCCCTTCTCAGAAGTTAATTCTCAGAAGTTAATTCTCAGAAGTTACTTCTCAGAAGTAAATTCCCTGCTGTGGACTAGGGCCAGGTATGTAAGGTTTGTCAGTTTCATCTCTGTCTACAGGCCTATTAACTTTAAGGTGGATTTCCTCAAGGCTGAATGTCTAATGATGGTGTTTTCACCTTTCTTTTGGAGGGTCTTGAATTTCCTAAACTGACTTTGAGAAACTCAGATATTTATTTCATAAGTAGTAGATACAGATTTTATGTATCTGTCACTCACGTTATCTGTGCAAAATCAAGAAAATATACTCAAGTGGATGCAAACTTAGGGTACCAGTCCCTTACATACAGCAGATAAGGAGGGTTCCTTGATGGTTTAAATGAAAGACACATCTGGAGCACTTCATTATGAGGGGGAACCTACTCTGGAGTTTTTTGCCACTTGAAAATGGGATAGGACCACTTTAAGAGTAAAGAGAGTTAGGGGCGCCTGGGTGGCGCAGTCGGTTAAGCGGTTAAGCGTCCGACTTCAGCCAGGTCACGATCTCGCGGTCCGTGAGTTCGAGCCCCGCGTCGGGCTCTGGCCTGATGGCTCAGAGCCTGGAGCCTGTTTCCGATTCTGTGTCTCCCTCTCTCTCTGCCCCTCCCCCGTTCATGCTCTGTCTCTCTCTGTCCCAAAAGTAGATAAACGTTGAAAAAAAAAAAAAAAGAGTAAAGAGAGTTCTGGGGTGTCTGGGTGGCTCAGTCGGTTGAGCTTCTGACTTCGGCTCAGGTTATGATCTCACAGTTCGTGAGTTCGAACCCCACGTCGGGCTCTGTGCTGACAGCTAGGAGCCTGGAGCCTGCTTTGGATTTTGTGTCTCCCTCTCTCTCTGACCCTCTCTCGTTCATGCTCTGTCTCTGTCTCAAAAATAAATAAACATTTAAAAAAAAATTTTTTTTTTTAAAGAGTAAAGAAAGTTCTTTATTAAAAACTAGATCCCCAGGGTGCCTGGGTAGCTTGGTTAAGTGGCGGACTTGGGCTCAGGTCATGAACTCATGGTTCGTGAGTTCGAGCCCCATGTCGGGCTCTGTGCTGACAGCTCAGAAGCCTGGAGCCTAATTCAGATTCTGTGTCTCCCCCTCTCTCTGCCCCTCCCCCACGTTCTCTCTCTCTCTCTCTCTCTCTCTCTCTCTCTCTCTCTCTCAAATAAACAAGTCTTTTTTAAAAAAATGCTTTAAAAAAAAAAAACCCCGGATCTCAAAGTTCAAAAGAGGAGAAAGAATTATTCTTTTCAAGGTTCAGTCCTTAGAACCGATTTTACTTTGCTAATTTATGGCATTTCCATACCTTGCTTAGGCTTTAGGCTGAGCCTGTATCTGCTGGTGGTGGGAGATAAGGGAGTACCTTTCAGAAAACCTGTCTTTCTCTTGGGTTCCTAGGGTCCTATTTGGACAATTTGTTCTAATAATACCATTTTATTCAGTCAGCAGCTCCAGGTATTTGTTGAGCATCTTTTATGCATGCCACCCTATCCTAGGTGCAAGAGAGGATGCAAAAAGAGAAATCTGATGATATTTACAAGATGTTGCAAAAGGGTTTACATAAACTTGTAAAGGGAGTGAAGGTGGCCTTTGAAGATCCTGTACTTGGTTATGTTGATTCACTTCTAGTATCTAGTAGCCCCAGTTTTAGCTCCCACATCCCAGGCCTGATTTACTCTCATGCATCAAAATTTTTGTTTCTAAAAGTTTAGGGCTTGGGGCGCCTGGGTGGCGCAGTCGGTTAAGCGTCCGACTTCAGCCAGGTCACGATCTCGCGGTCCGTGAGTTCGAGCCCCACGTCGGGCTCTGGGCTGATGGCTCAGAGCCTGGAGCCTGTTTCCGATTCTGTGTCTCCCTCTCTCTCTGCCCCTCCCCCGTTCATGCTCTGTCTCTCTCTGTCCCAAGAATAAATAAACATTGAAAAAAAAAAAATGTATAAAAGTTTAGGGCTTGTACCAGTGATAGTACATGAGATGATATTGAGTTATATAGGACATGATTTTAGGTGGTAAATGGACAAACGTAAAACAACAAAGAATCACATCATGAGAAAGTAATTCCCTTTGTAGTCTTCTTTGAAGCCTGGATTACAGGTGGAAGAAATCCTCATTTGGGCCTAATATGTCATTAACATTATCCAACATTTATCAATCTCCTTTAAAAAAAAAAAATAGACCTGGAGGTTTTTTTTTCTGGCAACAGTAGCTATTTAGAACTTAATGACACTGCTTTATTCATTCATTTTCTTTCCTAGGGTTATATTCTTTTTATGACAAATGAACTGATATGATATAAATTTTCCTTCTTACATCAATGTATTTAAGTTTTGGAAAAGATAGTTGGTTTTATAAAAAATTAAACAATAATATAGGTGATATGGGGATGTGGTTGAGATACTAATGCTATTATCGAAATGACTGAAGCTTAGAAACATTTCTTTTCCTCAACTCCAACTCAACCAAGATTACTGTTCTCGACCCATTCCTGCCCTCTGCTTGACCTAAACCAACTCAGGATTGAGATAAAGACTGTTACTGGGTCAGAATCATATTTCTCCAATATAAACATTACAATAGGGCTTTTAGGTCTTGGGCCTAAAGAGACCATTATAATGGTAAGAATTTTTGAAGAAATAAGCAAGATAAGATAGTTGTAGTAAATGAAACTTCCACAATGACAGTATTGAGTGCCACTCATTTGGGCTAATCCTCACAACAACCCTATGAAGCATTTATCAGATGAGGAAACTGAGGCATAGGGTGGTTAAACAAAACATTTTCTCTGTCACTCAACCAACAAGGATCAGGGCTAAGATTCAAAAGCCAAGGTTTTTCCACTATACCTTCTGTCTTGGTGCCCAGAACCTCTGTGCGTACCTCCTTGTTCCCCCTGAGTGTAAGATAAAGCAAACCCTAAAAAAGCCACATGGATAAAGTCTGAGGAAATCAAGGAAATGGGAACAAGTATACAATACATGGTGAAACTGAGAGATGTTATGGAAATATGTTCAGAGTGGCAAGGCCACTTAGAGGAAGTGAGGACTCTGTCAGAGAGATACCGTCCTTGCATTCATCTCTCTGCCCTGCCTTCTGCCACACTGGCTCACAAACATCCTTGTAGGGTCAGCCCAGCTTTGATGCCTTCTGCTGCCCCCAAGCACTGAGGAAGGAGAAAGTGCTCTTACTGCCTTATTTCTGTACCTGGAAAAGATACCTCTCCTCCTAGCCTGCAGTCCTTCCTCAACTGGGGCTGGTGGGTGGACTGCTGTTTTAGGGCACATAGAAGCAGACACACTACATCTGCTTCTGGAGACAAGCTACTTGCTGAGCTTCTGTCAGCTCTGCCACTGTCCCTCCACAGCCTTTCTAACCCAAGGTCACAGGTCAGCTGTGCTCTTAACCAGGAGTCTTGGCTCCAGAGTTTCAAGTCCCTTGGGACCCCTGGCTTGCTCAGTCGGTAGAGCGTGTGACTCTTGATCTTAAGGCTTGAGCTCAAGCCCCATGTTAGGCATGTAGCCTTCTTAATTTATAAACAAACAAACAAATAAATAAGTAAAAGTTCCAAATCCCTTCAGGAATCCTACTCTGTCATGTTAACTCAGAGCTTCGAGTCAATAGCTGGGAATTAGAGCTTCAAGTCAATAGCTGGGAAAGACACAGTGTCAGGGAGAAGGGCTGGGGCCCATATCCTGCCCATCCAAATATACTGAATCTATTGCAGCCTTGGCATCATCACAATCACAGCGGACTTAGCCAGTTAGTTTACAGAGCCCCTGACATGGGAATTGAGTAAGGTATAGGTGTGAAGGCAGCTGGTAAACTCCGAAGCCCCAGAAAAATGTATATGATGATACTACAAAAGGTTTCCTAGCCCATTACAGAGTTTAGTCCTTGGATCTCTTTCCTTTTCTTTATTACTATTCTCCTTGGGTGATTTCATCTGTTCCCCTGGTTTTAATTATGATCTATAGGCCAGTAACACCCAAAATCCGCATGTCTAGCTTACATCTCTCCCTAAAACTTTACCTTTTATTTTGAATGGATTCCTAGATATCTCTATTTCAGTGTATACCAGAGATACTTTAAAGTAAACAGAACTCACCTCCTTCCTCACTAAGCCTTGCTCTTCCTTTGGAATTTAGCATCTGATTGGTAATTCCATCAGCCACATAGTCACCTGAGCTAGACACTGGAGATCCTTCACTGATTTTTCCTTTGCTTCATCCCCTTGCATGCAAGGCCCTTAGATCTGTTGTTTCTTCCCCAAACTCACTAATTCAGGTGCTCATTTTTCTTTCCCCTGTATGATTCTGCTTTAACTTAGATTAGTTTCTCTGGTCTCCTTGTCTCCAGATGTGTCACATCAATCTCCCCTCCACACATCTGCAAGCATATTTGTAAAATTAAATCTGACCATTTGTTTCCCTTGTTTAAAACTCTTCAGCAACACTATAGGATATGATCCGGCCTCCTTAATCTGATATATTTAAGGCTCTCTCTGTCTGCTGCTTCTGACCCTTAGGGCCCTTCCTGCCCCCACCTTTGTTTCCCTCCTCATTACCTTTGCTATTGTTGGCCTTTCTGTCTTAAAGGTGGTCTCCTTCTGTCGTCAACCTCCTATCCCCACATAGATAATACTATTCATCATTTAAGATTCAGTTCAGACATCACTTCTTCCAGGAAGGAAGACTTCCCTGTCTAGTCCCATCCCCTGGTCCATCAGGTGCTTACATATCTTATATGTACCTCTATCAGTGCACAAACCTCATTTATTGTTGTTATTTGCTATCTCTTATAATTGCATTATACTTCTGTGTCTCTTCTTCTGAACTGTAAGCACTTTGCAGGCAAAGACAATGTCTTTATATCCTCCATTTCTAGTATAGTGCATAGCATAAACTAGCTCCCCAATAATTGTTTGAATGATCGAATGTCAGAAAAATATTCTTAGGTTTAAAAAATCTCTATTTAATAGGGCACCTGGGTGGCTCAATTGTTAAGCGTCTGACTTGGGGTCAGGTCAATTTCTCACAGTCCGTGGGTTCAAGCCCCACATCAGGGTCTGTGCTAACAGCTCAGAGCCTGGAGCCTGCTTCGGATTCTGTATCTCCCTCTCTCTCTGCTCCTCCCTTGCTCGTGCTCTCTCTCTCTCTCTCTCACTCTCAAAAATGAATAAACATTTAAAAACAATTTTGTAATATCTTTAATAGTAAAAACAGAAAATATTAGCTAAACCTTAGTTACCTGGCATTCTCTTGCCCCAAATTCCTGAGCATTTTAGCTAGTGAACTAAATCAAATTTTCTGAATATATTTATGCCAAAAATTACATAGTGCCACTGCAAAAAGATATTCCTTAAACATGTCAGTGCCCAATTTGGTGATTACAGGTCTTGGCTTTTCCCCTTGTCTTGGCACTACTGGGTCTCCAAAGAGCTCCAGCTGGAAGAGACGCACACATCTCAGATAGTCTTCTCCCCAAACCAAGAGGGGGCAGAGCTCTGGTGTGGCCACCTGGGGGCAGTGCAGACTTGCAGATGGGTTTCACAGCAGAGCTTGGGGAGCCCTAGTCCTGAGCAATCCCAGTTTTGTGTGCTATTCTGTCCAGCAAACTTTCCTCCCACTTCCAGGGGACCTTGGCCAAGTCTACCTTTGACTAGGCTCCCACTGAATTGGTAAGAGAGGGACTGGAATAGGCAACTTCATAGAGCAGCATGCACACCCGTACGCACATATCCTGGAACACTTCCAGCTTCCAACTCCTGAGAGGCAGGTTAACAAATCAAATTAGAGGTTTCTTTAAGGCAAGAAACCTAAATACTTTAAAGGAAAGGGTGAAGGCTGGTGTTAAACACTGTTAACAGGTAACCCTTCGTTCTATGACATACAGTCACGGAAACATTGCATTTCTTAGTTTTCTAAATTAAATATCCTTGGCTCCCATCCACCAGTGGGTAGAAAATCCAAAAATCCAACTTTAGTCCTTTTTCAGGGGCTTATAGGTATTTGGGGAAACTCTCTAATCAGTGCCTGCCACCTTGGAGCTCTTTGCCCAGGACAATTGTCTATTCTAGGACATTTTCGCTAAGCCTAGCTAGGGGCATGGAGACTTCTGCTATGGCTCCCAAATAGCAGTGCCTTTGCTCACCTCCCTGAGCACACTCATCCCCATCACTCATGGTTCTACCATCCCAGGGGTCTGTGGGAGAGTAGGAGCAGGACCTGGCTGCACAAGGAGACTGCAGTGCCCTTTAGCACCGTCAGCTCCAGAGCCATACTCAGGAAATTCTCCTCCACCCTCCTCTAATCCTAAAAGTACTTCTTACTCTCAGAAAGAAACAAACAAACAAAAAAAACCTTTTGTCACCTCTGAGACTCTGGACTGATCTCAAAAACAAAAACCTATTGAAGTTTGTTTGTTTGTTTGTTTGTTTGTTTGTTTGTTTGTTAGTTTCTTGAGATGAGAGAAGTCCTGGTCTTCAGAACAAAAGGACCTGGTCATTCTGTTGGGATGGGGAGTATAGAGAAAGGTAGGAAAAAATCATTCTTTAACAAAGAACAAAAATAGCTGACACCACAGAAAATAAGACCATAATTGATCAAGCAGTGTAGTCCATCAAACACTGAAGAAGAGCCTATCTCATACCTTGTTCCAGAGTGTGGGGCCTCTCCAGGAAGAGGCAGTAGGCCAAACTGTAGGTGGAGATCCATATTATCCTGTGCCAGGATAATATGCTTCAGATTGGAAATAAGCTGCAAACAGGCTCTGCCATCTTCTGCTAGGTTCTGGATTAACCGGGGAGGGCGTTGCTGGTACACCCAAGTTCCAAATCCCAGGAGCTGGTCTGGTTTAGGCCATCTCATTTCCTGGTCTGAGGAAGGACTTTGAAGAGAGAGACAGAGACAGAGTATGAGCAGGGGAGGGGTAGAGACAGAGGGAGACACAGAATCTGAAGCAGGCTCCAGGCTCTGAGCTAAGGTGGGGCTGTAACTCACGAACTGTGAGATCATAACCTGAGCTGAAGTCAGACGCTTAACTGACTGAGCCACCTAGGTGCCTCTAAACTTTTTTTTTTTTTAATGTTTATCCATTTTTGAGAAAGAGAGAGAGAAAGACAGTGTGAGTGGGGGAGGGGCAGAGAGAGAGGAAGACATAGAATCCAAAGCAGACTCCAGGCTCTGAGCTGTCAGCGCAAAGCCTGACACAGGGCCTGAACTCACAAACTGTGAGATCATGAGCTGAGGCAAAGGTGATGCTCAACCAACAGAGCCACCCAGGCGCTCCTGAATTTTACAGTCTTGATGCATGTCTTGCTTATCTCACCCTAGTTTGTCCACCGGCTGCCCCTGCCTTAGCTATGTGGAGCCCTTGTAGTTCAAGGGAAGTGGGGAGTGACCCACTATGTGTGAGACAGTTGATGGGACACAATCATCTCACCCTAACCTTGGGTGAGAGTTGGGGGCCCAGTATCCAGTATCCTGGCCTACCACTTCTCCCAGGCCCTCAGCTGGACTGTATTAAAACTATACTTGTGAGGTGCATTGAGATCTCTGGGCATCAAGCCAAGAGTCCTTTGATTGATTTTTGTCATAGATGGAGAGAATTTGCTAACATAACTCCATTCATTAGGGTTCATAGAAAGATCACTATAGAATCTAGGTTGTTTTGATATGACTAAATCCACATCCTTCAGCATGGCCCATAATAAGACCAGCCCTTCACCACTTCATTTCATCCATATTTCTAGCCTCATCTCTGGCCATTTCCCCATGTACACTCTGCTCTCATCTCAGGAAACAATTTGGTCTGCCTGCTGTTTTCCAAGCATAACAAGTACTTTCATGCCTCCATGTCTTTGCTTGTGCTGTTTCCTTGCCTGGAATACCCTTTTTCTTCCTCTCTGTCTGATGAATTCTTTACTTATTTTGAAGACCCAAATCAAATGTCATCTCCTCTGTAGTTTCCCCTGACATGTTCCCCTTAATGAATTTCATAACACTTCTGAAAGACCCATTTTCATGTAGTTGTTTCTTATGTGTCTCCTTATCAGATGGTGAACTCAGTGAATGGTTTGAGAACTCAAGGAAGAGCAACTCCTGATTTTACTTCCTCTCCTCTTCTTCTTCAACCTATGATTTCATTCATCTTTGTATCCGCAGCTCTTAGCATAATGCTGGGCACATAGGAAATACTTAACAAAGGTTTATTGACTATGATGAAAGCTGGAAGGCATCAGACAAAATGTGGTTGTTCTTTTATTTTCGCTTTCTATTTCCCCTTCTCAGAAGATTAGTTACTGGTCCCAATTTCCTCTCATGATCATTTCTGTTCTTTCTGGCCTATGCATACCATTCCAATTTTACCTAGCTTTCCTTGGCTAGCTCTCCTAGTCTCGACACTCCACTCATGTATTCCATTGTTCAGCACATATTTATTAAACACCTTCTGCTCTACAGGCACTATTCTAGGCACTGAAGATACAGCAGTGAACAAGATGGAGGGGATATTTTCATGGAGTTCACATTATGGTTGTATAACTTAGACTGAAACAAGTAAACAAACAAGATAACAGGTATACCTTGGGGATATTGCAGAGTCAGTTCCAGACCACCACAATAAATGAATATCTCAAAGCAAGTCAAATGAATTTTTTGGTTTTCCAGTGCATATAAAAGACTCTCCATTGCAGTCTATTAAGTGTGTATTATGTCTTTAAAAAAACATGTACAGGGTGCCTGGGTGGCTCAGTCGGTTGAGCATCCAACTTCGGCTTAGATCATGAACTTGCAGTTTGTGAGTTTGAGCCCTACATTGGGCTCTGTGCTGACAGCAGCACAAATAATAAATAAAACATTATTATAAAAATAATCTCAAACATAAATAAAACATTAAAATAAAATAATTCAAAGAAATAATAATAAATAACTAATATATAAGTAAATAATAAAGATAAATAAAACATTATTAAAAATAATCTCAAAAATAAATAAAACATTAAAATAAAATAAAGTAATTCTACGTGGACATACATTATTAAAAAATATTTTGTCTGGTCGCATGAGTGGCTCTGTTGGTTAAGTGTCCAACTCTTGATTTCAGCTCAGGTCATGATCTCACAGTTCAGGGGATCGAGCTCCACTTTGGGCTCTGTGCTGACAGGACAGAGCCTGCTTGCTATTCTCTCTCTCCTTTTTGCTCTCTGCTCCTCTCCTGCTCACACGCCCATGCACACAGGCACACTATCTCTCTCACTCTCTCTCTCAAAATAAAATAAATAAAATAAACATTTTGTTGCTCAAAGGATGCTAGCCATCATCTGAGCTTTCAGCTAGTCTTGATCTTTTTTGCTGGTGGAGGGTCTTGCCTTGATGTCGATGGTTGCTGACCGATCAGGGTGGTGGTTGCTGAAGGTTGGGGTGGTTGTAGCAATTTCTTAAAATAAGACAACAGTGAAGTTTGCCACAATTGATTCTTCTTTCACAAATAATTTCTCTGTAGCATGCAATGCTGTTTAATAGCATTTTACCCACAGTAGAGCTTCTTTCAAAATTGGAGTCAAGCCTCTCAAACCCTGCCACTGCTTTATCAACTAAGTTTATGTAATATTAAAAAAATTTTTTTTTAATTTTCGAGAGAGAGAGAAAGTGGGGAAGAGGGGCAGAAGGAGAGAGAGAGAGAGAGAGAGAGAGAATCTTAAGCAGGCTTCACACTCAGTGTGCAGCCTGACATGGGGCTTGATCCCATGACCCTGGGATCATGACCTGAGCCGAAATCAAGAGTTGGATCCTCAACCAACTGAACCGCCCAGGCGCCCCACTTTGCTAACCAGTGCAAGAGGCCTAGTTTTCAGCCTATTTCAGCTTTTGACATGCCCTCTTCAATAAGCTTAATCATTTCTAGCTTTTGAGTTAAAGTGAGAGACATGTGATTCTTCCTTTCACTTGAGCACTTAGAGGCCACTGTAGGGTTATTAGTTGGCTTAATTTCAATATTGTTGTATCTCAGAGATTAGGGAGGCATGAGGGAAAGAGGAGGGAAAGAGATGAGGGAACAGCCTTCTGGTGGAACAGTCAGAACACACACATTTATCAATTAAGTTTGCCATCTTATATATAAGCATGGTTGGTGGCACCTCAAAATGATTACAACAGCAAAGATCACTGATCACAGATCACCATAACAAATATAACAATAATGAAAAATCTTGAAATATTGCAAAAATTACCAAAATGTGACATAGAGACATGAAATGAGCAAATGCTGTTGGAAAAATGGTGCCAATAGACTTGTTCAATGCAGGGTTGCTACAAACTTGCAACGTGTAAAAAATACAATATCCACAAAGCACAATAAAGTGAAGCACAAAGAACAATAAAATAGGGTCTGCCTGTAATATCAAATAATGATGAGTCCTAGGAAGGAAATAAAGTGATATAACAGGGAGTGGAATGGGGATCACATGAGAGAGGTTGGTCAGATAAGCCCTCTCTGAGGAGGAGACATTGAAATCTAAGGACAAGAAGGAGATAATTACATGGGGATCTGCTAAAAAAAAAAAAACAAAAAAAAAAAACACAAAAACAAAAAACATTCCAAGTGGAAAGGTCAGCAAATGCGCAGGCCAAGACAAGACCAGATGACTGAAAATTATAAAGCATGATATAAAAACACAAAATATTACTTACAGGTTTTTCTTAGCCTGTCACCATCCCTTCATCCCTTTCACATAAGAGCATCTTTGATCCCTTCTGAAAAGTGATTGACTTCCTCTAACCTTAACTGTCCTTACTGATCAAATCACAGAATTTTCTTCTAGCAAATCCCATTGAAGCTCATCTGACGTTAATTTGACTACAGCTATCTTGGTGACTGAAGCACCAATCTATGGGATTCGAATTTTGTGTGATCCCTTCGGTCAGACACTACTTCCCTTCCCCATCTCTTCCAGAAGGACTAGGTCCTGCACTCTCATCTCTGGGGAGGATTATCTCACCAGACATAGAATGAGGCGGAAATCTGGGGGTAGCATGGAGGGGGAAAAGTCAGTTCTTTGGACAGACACCCACAGGTGCCTGAACCTGCAGTCCACCTCTTTGAATTTAGGAATGTACCCCCCCTCCACACTGCATGTTACCATTGGGCTGTTATGCCCAGATGGAAGAGAATGTCCAAAAGAGCTGGCATCCTCTCTTAGATGCCAGAGAAGTTGCTTAAAGAGGCCAGAGGGCTTCCTGCCACCGGAGACATGAAATGCTCTCAGTAAGCCAGGAGCCAGAATCAAAACCATATGGTTTGCTTTGCAGTAAAGATCACAGGGCCTGGAAAACTAGAGGAAGGAGGGCCAGCCAGGGGACAAGATTTTTGGGGTAAGGGGGGAGGGTGCCTACCCTAATCCTGGCAGACCTGTACTCACAAGTATAGCCCTCCTGCCTAAGGGGCCTCCTGTCCTTGAACTCCTGGCCCATTCAGATTCTCCTCATGTCCAGACTGGTAGAAATTCAAACAATAAAGGCTGGAAGAATGGGATTACTACTCCCTGGAACATCAGGATTCCCTAAAAGCCTCCTGACCAGATGCCCCCAAAATGGAAACTGTCCCTGTTTGCTCTTGTCTCTAATTAACTGACATATCCCACATCTTAAAAATATTTTTAAAAAGCAGCCCTTATCTGCTTGCTTACCATGTATTTAAATAGATTCAGATTCTTTAAGAGGGGATCTTAGATTTTTCCAAGGTGCTCCTGAGGGAGAATCCATAAGCATTCAAAGAAAGCCATGCTAATAACCCCTTCAAAAAGGATAGACTACATGGACCCAGTGTGGCAAGCCTGGATTTGGATCCGCTTGGGACGTTAAATGTGAGAGCTTGTGTTAGTCCAAGTGGGTTTCTGTCCTTACTGATTTATGAGCAGGGATTGTTTATGGACCAATTGGGGAGAAGGTGCTGCATGCTTGAAACTGGGGTAGCCAGCAGTGTCTTTTCCTTTGCAGACCAAGACCAAGGCACCTGAGGAAAGGTTGAATCCAATTCCCACTGTCCACCTACTATCTCCCTGTTCCCCAACCCAACCCATGGCTTCAGTGGCTCCCTGAAAAAAGCATGCCCATTTGTGGGCAAAGTTCTATGTTCACATGTTCACATGTCCCCATGTTAATGCAGAAGAGTTTGATGGAGATGCCTTTGTTTTAGGGCCCAGGCTGACCCATAAATGAGAGTAATATTCCAGGTAGCCCATTGATATAAGAAAGGGGTAGACCCTAGTGCCTTAGAGTTGATAGCCTGCCTCATAAGCCTCTCTCATAATCTCTTCACCCAGGGCAGATCTGCAACATGCTGGGTCATGGAAGAAAAAGCAGAAGCAAAATAAATAAAAGAAACATTGGGTTTTCCTAACTTTCTTCTACAACTATTTTCTTGGATGGGAAAGGAAACAAAAAATCTGATAAACAGGATGGTTCTCCTTCTGGGCTGCTGTTGAAAGTGAGTGTTTACAAGGTTCTGGGTGATGAGTGATTTGAGGGTAGGACTTTGTCTTAAGCTTCCCAAAGTTGTAAGGTTGACCCCTTCCCTGCCTACCAGACTACCTGACTTGCTCCCCTATATGTTAAGGAGCAGACAGCAAGCTTCTGGAGCCCTTGGGCTCCAAACATGCCCCTTGATACTAGCCATTAGGGGCACCTGGGTGGCTTAGTCAGTTAAGTCCAGCTTCAGCTCAGGTCGTGATCTTAGGGCTCATGAGTTCAAGCCCCACATTGGGCTCTCTGTGGTCAGCATGGAGCCCACTTGGGATCCTCTGTTCTCACCCCTGTCTCTGTCCCTCCTCAGCTCTCTCTCTCTCAAAAATAAATCAACATTAAAAAAAAATACTAGCCATCAAATACATGGGCCTAGAAACTTCAAACATGTACTCACAGAAGATTTAGAAAAGCTGGAGCCAAGGCTTTGCTCATCTTCTGATATTATTTCTCATTGCCCTTCAAGGACTACACACAGAACCCAAGGGACTGGCTATTTGGGTGAGTTCAGTGAGGCATTGCCAGTCATATTCTGGTCAGCCACAAAAAACAGTATTAAATTAAGTTTTAGACAAGCTCACTAGAGTGTATTAGCCACTACTGGGTTGGCAGGATTGTTTTGAAGTTTTGACCCAAATAAGTTATATTTTTATTTTTATATGTTTAATATTTTCTTGTATAGACCCCATCATATTTAAACTTCACAATAATATTATGCTTTGGAAAGGGAAAGTATGAATATCACAGTTATATACATGAGGAAACAGACACAAAGAGATTTAATGACTTGCCCAAATTTATCTAGCTCTGTTGTTACCAGAGTCAGGACTAGAACGTTGATTTCCTAACTTCCAGTTCAGTGCCTTTTCCATTCTGCTTTAAGAGCAAATATTCTCAAAAAAGTTGCATTGAGACAGCCGTACTTGGCAATCATTGGACCCCTTCCCTGGGCTCCCATTATAATTATGAGGTCTTCCTTTTTCAAGGCAGTGTTCTCCTTTGCCAGAATGTGCCACCCCAGGTTCATATGCTGTTCCTGTGCATGGAAACCCACAATCAAGTTACATACCATTATCTCAGTTCATTCCCCTGTATCTCCATTGAGGATATTATTTACCCACATTACTGATAAAGAAGCTGAAGCTCAGAGAAACCAGATAAATTAGCTTAAAATCCTAAGGCTTGTAAGTGGCAGAGCTGACACTCTTTCCACTATACCCTAGAGATGCAGAAACATTAGCCATAAATGTAATCAAACATAGATCTTCTCCTCAAGACATGAACATGTTTGTGGACTTTACTGCATGAGTCATATTCTAGGGATGGGACACCAAGCAATGTAGTAGAGAACCTCCACTTTCTCCAGAAGTGGCAAATACTCCTCCCACTGGGTATCCACACGGAAACATGTAAGCATGCTCACGTGGCATGTGCTGTCCCACCTCCCCCTGCCAGGGATTTGGTCACAGCTACAGCATCTTGACACCCTATTTAAACCAACTTGCAGTAACTGGCAGCAAAGTATCATTCCCTGGCAGGCTGAGTCATTGAGCCACTGCAGACTTTGGAAGAAAGAATCATTAGCTGAAACATTCAAGAACCAGGGGGTCCCAGAGAGGTATGTAATAAATTCCATCCAGATGTTGGGATTGGCTTTTTTCTTTCTTTCTTTCTTTCTCTCTCTCTTTCTTTCTTTTCTTTCCCTCCCCCAATCACACTGAAAGAGTGAACAAGTTGTTTTCACCTTATCAAACAAGGTGGGAAGAACATCATTTCCTTTATTCTTGGGTGGGTCTGCACCAAAGGATCAAGAGGGCTCACAGAATCTGGGTAATTCAGGGTGGCATCAGAACTATCAGAGAGCACTGTGTACACATGAAAGAATTATACAGATAGGTAAATGATTTTGCACATACTTCAGCAAAATCCAATTAGAGGTCTCCAAGTGCATTGCAATTTAGAGCTTCCACACTATTTTACCTATGGTGTAGGCAGCCTGTCTGTTTGAAATCCTTCTAAGAAATTATGGCTGTACAAACTGGTCCAACAAATAGCTGAATATGGACACTGCTCTGTTAGGGGAAGGCAGACCTAGCTGTAAGTATTATATTTTATCTCATGGCCTGGGAGCTTTGTCATGCTTTATGGCTAATAAACGGGTTATTAAATAACTCAAAAAGTCCTCTCCAGCAGTCCAGGCTCTACTGGGGTTAACTTTTGCTGTGGGGCTAGGATGAGGAAAAACAGATCTTCCCAAGCTGCAGCCTCAATTGACATCCCCTTCACCCCACACCTGAGCTCCTGCTCCCTGGAAAAGAAACCTGAGTAAAGACAGCTGTGGCAGCAGAGAAGGGTTCTTCTTGACAGTGGCTGCTTCTGAATTCAGAGATGTGGGCATTAAACTAGAAAGCAGTGCTGAGAGAGAGGACCAGGAAGTAAATAACACTGGGAAATGAGAAACTCAGGGAAGAAAGGACCTGACTTTCCTCCTCTCAAAAAGGTATGCTTTGTAAGGTTCACCTTTTCATCTGGACTGGTGAGTCTTAAAACTTTTAGTCCTTAGACTACTTGAACAGAACAAAAGAATCTTACCTGTTTAGTGGATTAAATAAACAAGCCGGCAAACAAAAGAAAACATTTTTGAGGTGTTTTTGCTGAATTCCTGTCAATTATTTATATTCCTTTAAATATGCTTGTTTTGGTTCTTTTAAGTTTTGATTGAAATCTGCAGTGGAAAATATGTTTCAAAGAGAGGGGGGGGAACACCCAACACACTTCTGTGTCTTGCATTTTGACCCAGCCCACAAAACTATTGGAAGAATCTTTGCAGACCCACCAGAGATCCCCGGATTCACTTGGAGAATCATTGATCTATAAACAACGTGTTGATTTCAGAACCCTTCTTTTGATCTGGAATTACCTGTTATTGACCACAGAACTGCTACTGAAGATTCCTGGGACAGGGGCCTGTATAGTGAGAGGTGAGCCCCAGTGTGGGAAGAAGAAATCTCTTTCTCTTTCTCAGCGGGTGTTTTGGTACAGTACGATATCTATACTTAGTATATCTATGGACTCAATTTCTTCTCTTTTCCTCCTCCTTCCGTCTTCTTTTTCATCTTCTGTTTTTTGTTTGTTCATTTCTTCTATAGTAAAAATTTCCCCCAAGCCTTGGCGCCTAGGTGATTTTTGCCTGGCATGTTCCACTAATTGGAGTTTTGGAATCACAGTTTCTTATTTGGGTGCATAATTTTTCTAAATATTTAAGCACCTAAATTATTGTAAAAGCAGCTGGCCACTGCCCATGCCTTGTAGGCAGATAGGTGAGATGGCACCAGAGAAGAGAGGGCTTTAGGTCTCTACCCTTCACCGTGCCAGAACTCAGAGCTCTGTTGAGATACATGTGGGAAAGAAGAACCTTCATGGAGGGAGCGGCCATGTTGCAATGAGCCGACAATACAGACAATATGAAGAGCAAATCCAGGGAGAAATGGAACCCTGGAAGCATGAGGTTACAAATCTCCTAACCAGGCTGTGCCCTGAGAATGCGATAGTTCCTTTGGTCAAACTGCTCTGAAAATAAAGGAAAAGACACTGACTCACGCTGAAGGTAAGGAGAGTGTCTGCATCTTCTCTGCTTAAACCACAGGGATCTGATTAAGGATCGGGACACTAAACACTGATGGCTTCACTTTGGGCACAATCGTCGGCAGGAAGGCCCCATGCAAAGGTAATTATCAGGAATGGGGGCCCATTATAGCCTTTTGATTTGGTCACTCAAACATCCTGTCAGACAGATGTAGAAAGGATATCGACCCTTACCCCAAAAGAAGTAAATCGTAGGTTGAAGTATTTGGTTTCAGTATCTGTCAGGTTGAGGCTTTGAAAGGCAGACCTGTGGTCTAGGAAACTACATTAGGGATTCTATTACCTTGGGACTCTGAAAATTCAAGGATATAAGGAAATGTATAACCCAGATTGAGACAATTACTTTTAATTGGCTGTTTTGCTGTCGAGTGCAATAACCCCCATTTTGTGTAACTGGCTCTGAGTTAGAATGCAGTCTTTCTGGGAGAAGGGCTGTTTTCGGTTCTTCAAGAAACTCTGGAGGAATCTCAAAAGTTAAAATAACCTAAAATTTGCCCCATCTCTTGGTTACACCATGCATGTTTGTCTCTTCCAAGCACTTCTGCATATGGATGGGTAAGCATTCTAACAAAGATGCCGTTAGAGTCTGGGAGAGGGAAGCAAAGAAGCCAAGTATTCAGAGTTGGGCAAAAGACGTAAAGAACCAGAGCCAGGACACTAGTCAAAAAGAGAGAGGAGTTCTTATAAAAGAGAAATAGAAAATAGGAACTAAAAAATCAGATAGGGGGTGAGGGATAGGGAGAGCCCACGGTCTCATCTTTGATTGAAATAAGAAAGACTATAATTCAGAGAGGAAAATATATACAAAGAAGTAGATTATGATTTGAGAGAAAGCAGACTTCAGTTGGATAGGGAAGATTTATTGAGACTTTGGGGAGAAAATTGGAAAGAACTGTAAAGCTATAGTATATCCTATTTAAATACCTGCGTAGCTGGGTCTGGGGGCCAAAATAATCCCTCTAGCCCCTAGAGGTCTGTGTGTTGCTCATAGGGCAGCTATCTTGAGGAAAAAGAAGAAAAGTGGGAATGTGGCAGAGGGTGGAGAGTTCCATAAGCCCCTCTAATGGCCCCCACAAGGCAGGGTTCAGCCATAAATTGCCTGCTAGGCAGCCACCAGTTTCGTCTCCATCTGTTCTCCAAACCCGTGCTTACAGATTCTTTCTTTATATTCAGGTGTTTTTAAAAAGAATCAGCTTGAAGCGAAAGTACTAAATTCAAAACATTCTAAACCACAATTTGAATCTTGTTTAAGAGAAGAAAGGATGAGAAGTGTGACTCTATTCATTTGTTTAGAAATAGTTGTTGCAGACGGAATCCCAGGCGTTACATGTTTTAATCTTCCCTTGGTTTATTCTGCTCTCAAGTGCCATGGGGCCTCATTCAATTGTCAGTAATTGGGCTTTTAGAAGGGAGAAAAGCGGTTATTTGAAATTGACTCCTTATGTCCTATAGTTGCACCACCTGACATTTGCTTCCAGGGAAGTGTATGCAGTGCTGACTGACTGGCTATCTGCTTTAAGTGGGTTCAACTGTGAAATAAATTAAGAGGCCATCTCCATCCTCGCCATCACTTTAAATTAGGGACACAGAGAAAAACTCACTAGACCCTAGTGAAGGCATTCATGGCTTGGAGCCTAGCCTCAGAGTGGTCAGGTAGCCTGGCTCACAGGGGTCAGGAGCAGAAATGAAGGGACCAGTTTCTGGTACTGCATCTACCTTAACTGCCTGTGAGGCTTTAATCTAGTCATTGAGCTGCTCAGGGCTGCCATCCTGTGCATCCAATGGGAAAGCGAAGACTGGCCTCCCCTACTTGCAAGGATGCTTGTGGATAAGATGACAACCAAAACTATTTGCCTTAGCTGGGGTAGAGAGAACCAGGTCAGAGAGAGAGAGAGAGAGAGAGTACGTTGTGGTAACTGACTTTATCACTTCATTGCTTGCTTTTTGAAATCCTCATCTCCTTCTCTGAGCTCCTGAATAGTCTGGAAATATTTTTATTTTCTTTTAAATAAAGTTTTCATTGAAAGTTTTTCTGTTTTTGTTGAGCAAAGAAGTCTTCATGTGAACACACCCAGGAAACCAGAACCTAGATGTAGAAATAGGACATTATCAGTGGCACCTGGATGGCTTAGTCGGTTAAGCATCTGACTTTGGCTCAGGTCACAATCTCACAGTTTGTCGATTCCAGCCCCACATCAAGTTCTATACTGACATCTCAGAGCCTGGAGCCTGCCTTGGATTCTGTGTCTCCCTCTATCTCTGCTCCTCCCCGGCTCGTACTCTGTCTCTGTCTCTCTCAAAAATAAATAAACATTAAAAAAAAAAAAAAGAAATAGTACATTATCAGCACCCAGAACACCCTCAGGCCCTTTAAGTCCCTTTCTTTCCAAGGGTAACCACTAATTTGACTTCTAACACCATGATTAAGTTTTGCTTGTTTGGGGGGCTTTATATATATGTGTGTGTATGTACTTTTTAAATGTGTGACTTCTTTTGCTTAATACTGGGTTTATAAGATTTGTTTATTTTGTGTAGTAATATTTTGCTTATTCTCTTTGTATGGTATTTCATAAATTAGTATGCCACAATGTGTTTATCTATTCCCTTATTAATGGATGTTTAGGTTTCCAGTTGAGGGCCATTATGAACAGTTCTACTGAAAACATTCTTGAATAGTTTTTTGATGAATATATGAATATATTTCTGTTGAGTTATCTAGAAGTGGAATTGCTGGGTCATAGGACATGTGTAACTTCTATATTAACAGATACTGCCAGTTTTTCAAAGTCATTTTCCCAAGACCAAAATCATTTTACACTCCCACCAGCCATGTCTGAGACTTCTGTTTTTTCTACATCCTCACCAGCACTTGGTGTTGTCTCTTTTACATTTAGCCATTTTAGTGGATATTTTGTGGAATGCTTTTGTTTTTAATTTTAATTTTCTTGATGAATAACGAAGTTGAACATCTTTTAACGTATTCATTGGCCATTTGGATATCTTGTTTTGTGAAATATTCAAGTCTTGAGCCTGTTCTTCTGTTGGATTGTCTGACATTTGTATTGGTCTATAAGAATTCTTTAAATATTAGATACTTGTGTACATGTTGCAAATATCATTTCCCATAATGCTCTCAAGTCACATTGGAGCTTGAGGCAAAACAACAGAGAGGTGCCTGGGTGGCTCAGTCAGTTAAGTGCCTGACTTCAGCTCAAGTCATGAACTCATGGTTTGTGGGTTCAAGCCCCATGTCAGGCTCTGTGCTGACAGCTCAGAGCCTGGGGCCTGCTTTGAATTCTGTGTCTCCCTCTTTTTCTGCCTCTCCCCCACTCACACTCTGTCTCTCTCTGTCTCTCAAAAATGAATAAACATTTTAAAAGAAGCAAACAATGGAAATACTGATCCTATCTTTATTTAAAATTTTGATATTTTGGTCATCATGGGGGTTTTTGGCATTAATTTTTATTTGTAAAAATATTACATTAATATCTTGCTTGTCTTGATTACTGAATTTTTGGTACCTCCTTAAAAATTTGTGTCCACACCAAGTACTTCACTTGCCTCACGCTAGTCCTGGCTCTTATTCTATTCTGCATCTTGTATTTTTACTCTGTTTATAGTGTTACTTGTTGAAAAGGAGTTCCTAATTTTAATGAGGTCCAGTTTTTCATAGTTTTATAGTTTTCTTTTCCTTTATAGTTAATACCTTTTATTTTTTAAAATGTCTAATGTCTGGGGTGCCTGGGTGGCTCAGTCAGTTAAGCATCTGACTTCAGCTCAGGTCATGATCATGATTTGTGGGTTCAAACCCCATGTCAGGCTCTGTGCTGATAGTTTGAAGCCTGGAGCCTGCTTTGGATTCTGTGTCTCCCTTTCTCTCTGCCCCTCCCCCACCCACACTCTGTCTCTCAAAAATAAATAAACCTTAAAAAAAGAAATTATAAATTTTTAATGTTTATTTATTTATTTTGAGAGAGAGAGAGAAAGAGCAGAGAAAGAAAGGGAGAGAGAGAGACAGAGAGGGAGAGACAGAGAGAGAGAATCCCAAGCAGACTCTGTGCTGCCAGCACAGAGCCCAAAGTGGGGCTCCAACTCACGAACTGTGAGATCGTGACCTGAGCAGAAATTAAGAGTCTGATGCTTAACTGCCTGAGCCACCAGGCACCCAGTTAACATCTTTTTTTTTTTAATTCTGTTTAAAACATTTCTCTTACATAAATTCATGAAGATATTCTTCTATGATTTCTTCTAGAACAGTTCTGTCCAATAGAACATTCTGCAGTGATGGAACTGTTCTCTAGATGTGCTGTCCAGTATGGTAGCTACTAGCCACATGTGGCTCCAGAGCACTTGAAATGTGGCTAGTATGTCTGATGCCCTGAATTTTAAATTTTATTCACTGTTAATTGAATTAATTAATTGCGGCTAGTGGCAAAGTAGTCTATGTTGTCCACCTGGAATTGATTTTGGGGTATGGCATGATGTCAAATTACCTTTTTTTCCCCCCTCTGTATAGATATTCAGTTGACTTAGCATCACGTCCTGAAAAGACTGTTAATTCCTCACTTTTATAATTAACCAATTGTTTGCATGTGGATCTGACTCTGGAATGTCCATTCTTTTCTATTTGTCTATTAGTATGTCTTTCTGCCAATTCCATACTGTTACAATTATTATACATGATAGAATAATTTCTTTACTGGTGTTCCCCAAGACTGTCTTGACTAGTCTTAAACTTCTGCATTTCCAAATGAATTTTAGAAAAACTTTGCAAATTCCACCAAACCAAACCAAACCAAACAAAAAACCCTCCTGGGAGTTTTGGGGGGGATTGTATCAAATCTATACATTAATATGGGAATCTTTTTTTGTTTGTTTTGAGAGAGGGTGCAAGTGAGCAAGGGGCAGAGAGAGAGGGAGAGAAAGAGAATCCCATGCAGGCTCTGCACTGTCAACACAGATCCCAAAGCAGGGCTCGAACTCACCCAAGGTGGGGCTTGAACTCACTCAGTGCAGGGCTCAAACTCACAAATTGTGAGATCATGACCGGAGCCGAAGTTGGATGCTAACCAACTGAGTCACCCAGGAGCCCCTAATAAGGGAATCTTTATTAAAATTTCCTATCCATGAATATGGTATAGCCTTCCATTCACTGAAGTCTTATTAAGATTTTTTGATAATGTTTCATAGTTTTCTGTGTAGAGGTCTGGCAGTTCATTCACTGGGTTTATTCCTTATTTTATATTTATTATAGTTAGGTAAGTAGCATATTTTAATGTCCAGCTTTTTTTAAGTTGTTTTTTTTTAATTTTAATTCCATTATAGTTAACATACAATGTTATATTAGTTTCGGGTATACTATAGTGATCCAATAATTCTGTATATTATACAATGCCCATCATAATAAGTGTACTCTTTAATCGCCATTACTTGTTTCACCCATTCTCCTCTCCCCCCACCTTCTCTCTGGTAACCATCAGTTTGTTCTCTATAATTAAGAGTCTGTTTATTGTTTTTTTTCTCTCTCTCTCTCTTTTTTTTTCCTTTGTTTGTTTTGTTTAGTGAATTCCACATATGAGTGAAGTCATATATATTTGTCTTCCTCTCACTGACTTATTTTGCTTGGCATTATACTCCACGTCCTCCCATGTTGTTGCAAATGGCAAGATTTTATTATTTTTTATGGCTGAGTTATATTCCATTGTATATATACACCACATCTTCTTTATCCATCCATCTATTGATGGACACAGGCTGCTTCCATAATTTGGTTATTGTAAATAATGCTGCAAAAAACATAGGGGTTCATGTATCCCTTTGATTAGTGTTTGTATATTTCTTGGGTAAATACCCAGTAGTGTGATTACTGGATCATAGAGTAGTTTTATTTTTAAATATTTAAGGGACCTCTGTACAGTTTTCCAGTATGGCTGCTCCAGTTTGTATTCTCACCAAAAGTGGACAAGTGTTCCTTTTACTCCACATTCTCTACAACACATGCTGATTCTTATGTTTTTTATTTTAGCCATTCTGACAGGTATGATGTGATATCTCATTGTAGTTTTTTTTTTTCTCATTGTAGTTTTGGTTTGCATTTCCCTGCTGATGAGTGATGTTGAACATGTTTTCATGTATTTGTTGGCCATCTGTGTGTCTACTTTGGAGAAATACCTGTTCATGTCTTCTACCTATTTTTAAATTGGATTATTAATTTTTTGAGTTCTAAGTTTTATAACATTTTATGTATTTTGGATACTAACCCTTTATTGGTTATATCATTGCAAATACAGTAAAACCTTGGTTTGTGAGCATACTTTGTTCTGGAAACATGCTTGTAATCCAAAGCATTCATATATCAAAGCAAATTTCAAGAACCATTGGCTCAGTTGTGATCATGTGACATTCAGCATTAGGTATGACTCATATTGCAAGACATCTCTTGTTTATCAAGTGATAAACATCAGAATATCAGAAATATTTACTCATCTTGCAGAATACTCACAGAACAAGTAACTTGCAATCCAAGGTTTTACTTGGATTTATCTTTTCCCATTCCATAGGTTGCCTTTTAGTTTTCTTGATTATTTTCATCACTGTGCAGAAGCTTTTTATTTTGATATAATCCCAATAGTTTATTTTTGCTTTTGTTTCCCTTGCCTCAGGAGACATGACTAGAAAAATGTTGCTATGCCCAATGCCAAGAAGTTACTGTCTATCCTCTCTTCTAGGATTTTTATGGTTTCAGGTCTGACGTTTAGGTCCTTAATACATTTTGAGTTTATTTTTGTGTGTGATGTAAGAAAGTGGTCCATTTTCATACTTTTGCATGTAGGTGTCCAATTTTCCCAACACCATTTGTTGAATAGACTGTCTTTTTCCCATTGCATATTCTTGCCTCCTTTGTCAAAAATTAACTGACCATATAATTGTGGGTTTATTTATGATTTTTCTATTCTGTTCCATTGACCAATGTGCCTATTTTTGTGCCAGTGCCATACTGTTTTGATTACTACAGCTTTGTAATATAACTTGAAGTCTGGAATTATGATACTTCCAGTTTTGTCTTTCTTTTTTTTATTTTTTAAAAGTTTATTTATTGGGGTTCCTGGTGGCTCAGTCGGTTAAGCATCCGACTTTGGTTCAGGTCATGATCTTGTGGTTCATGGGTTCAAGTCCTGTGTTGGGCGCTGTGCTGACAGCTCAGAGCCTGGGGCCTGCTTTGGATTCTATGTCTCCCCCTCTCTCTCTGCCCTTCCCACAATCACACTCTGTCTCTCTCTCTCAAAAATAAATAAACATTTTAAAAATTTAAAGTTTATTTATTTATTTTGAGAGAGAGAGAAAATGAGAGAGCATGCGAACATGAGCAGGAGACGGGCAGAGAGAGAGGGAGAGAGAGAGAATCCCAAGCAGGCTCTGCATTGTCAGCGCAGAGCCTGACAAGGGGCTCGATCTCACAAACCATAAGATCATGACCTGAGCCAAAATCAAGAGTCGGATGTTTACCTGACTGAGCCACCTAGGCACCCCCAGTTTTGCTTCTTTTTCAAGATTGCTTTGGCTATTGGGGGACTCTTGTTTTTTGTTTTTGTTTTTTTTTAATTTTTTTTTTTCAACGTTTATTTATTTTTGGGACAGAGAGAGACAGAGCATGAACGGGGGAGGGGCAGAGAGAGAGGGAGACACAGAATCGGAAACAGGCTCCAGGCTCTGAGCCATCAGCCCAGAGCCTGACGCGGGGCTCGAACTCATGGACCGCGAGATCGTGACCTGGCTGAAGTCGGACGCTTAACCGACTGCGCCACCCAGGCGCCCCGGGGGACTCTTGTTTTATACAAATTTTAGGATTGTTTGTTCTAGTTCTGTAAAAAATGCTGTCAGTATTTTGACAGGGATTGCATTAAATCTGTAGATTGCTTTGGATAGTATAGACATTTTAACAATACAGTAAAACCTTGGTTTGTGAGCATAACTCATTTCAGAAACATGCTTGTAATCCAAAGTACTCGTCTATCAAAGCGAATTTCAAGAACCATTGGCTCAGTTGTGATCACGTGACATTTGGCATCATATACTAATATTGCAAGACATCGCTCATTTATCAAGTTAAAATTTATTAGAAATATTTGCTCGTCTTGCTGAACACTCACAGAACAAGTTACTCAAGACCCAAGGTTTTACCATATTTTTTTTTCAATCCATGAGCATGGAATATTTTCCATTTGTTTGTGTCATCTTCAATTTCTTTCCTGAATGTTTTACAGTTTTCAGATGACAAGTCTGTCACCTCCTTGGTTAAGTTTATTCCCAGGTATTTTATTCTTTTTGATACGTTGTAAATGGGATTGTTTTCTTAATTTCTTTTGGCTACTTTATTATTAGTATATAGAAATGCAACAGATTTCTATACATTGATTTTGTAGCCTACAACTTTCCCAAATTCATTTATCATTTCTCGTAGTTTTTTAGTGTAGTCATAATGATTTTCCATATATATTATCATGTCATCTGCAAATAATGAAAGTTTTACTTCTTCCTTACCAATTTGGTTGCCTCTTTCTTGTGTGATTGCTATGGCTAGGGCTTCGAGTACTATATTGAATAGAAGTCATGAGAGTGGACATCTTTGTCTTATTCCTGACCCTAGAGGTAAAGGTCTCAGGTTTTCACCATTGAGAATGATGTTGGCTGTGGGGTTTTCATATATGGCCTTTATTATGTTGAGGTATGTTCCCTATAAACCTACTTTGTTGAGGGTTTTACCATGAATGGATGTTATGCTTTGTCAGGTGCTTTTTCTGCATCTATTGAAATGATCATATGGTTTTTATGCTGTATGTGATGTATCACGTTAATTGATTTTCAAATATTGAATCATGCTTGCATCCTTGGAATAAATCCCACTTGATCATGGTGAATGATTTTTTTTAATGTATTGTTGGATTTGGTTTGCTAATATTTTGTTGAGGATTTTTGCATCTGTGTTCATCAGAGATATTGGCCTGTAGTTCTCTTTCTTTATCTGGTTTTGGGGTCAGGGTAATGCTAGCCTCATAGAATGAATTTGGAAGATTTCTTTCCTCTTGTATTTTCTGGAATAGTTTGAGAAGAATAGGTATTACTTCTATTTGAATGTTTGGTAGAATTCACCTGTGAAGCCATCTGGTCCTGGACTTTTGTTTGTTGGGAGTTTTTTTTATTACTGATTCAACTTCATAGCTGGTAATCAGTCTGTTCAAATTTTCTATTCTTCCTGATTCCATTTTGGGAGGTTATGTCTTTGTAGGAATTTATCTATTTCCTCTAGGTGTCCAATTTGTTGGGATATGATTTTTCATAATATTCTCTTATAATTCTTTGTATTTCTGTGGGGTCAGATGTTATTTTTTCTCTTTCATTTCTGATTTTGAGTCCTCACTCTCCTTTTTATATATATATATATATATATATATATATATATATATATATATAGTTAAGTCTGGCTAAAGATTTATCAAGTTTGTTGATCTTTTCCAAGAACCAACTCCTAGTTTCATTGATTTGTTCTGTTGTTGTTTGTTTGTTTGTTTGTTTGTTTCATTTAATTTCTATTTCATTTATTGCTACTGTAATCTTTAAAATTTTTTTGAACATTTATTCATTTCTGAAAGACAGAGACAGAGTGTGAGGGGGGGAGGGGCAGATAGAGAGGGAGACACAGAGTCAGAAGTAGGCTCCAGGCTCTGAGCTGTCAGCACAGAGGCCGACGTGGGGCTCAAACTCACAGACCACGAGATCATGACCTGAGCCGAAGTCAGACACTTAACTGACTGAACCACCCAGGCACCCCTATTGCTACTATAATCTTTATTATTTCCTTTCTTCTACTGGTTTGGGTTTTGTTTGTTCTTCTTTTTCTAGCTCCTTTAGATGTAATGTTAGGTTGTTTATTTGAGATTTTTCTTGCTTCTTGAGGTAAGCCTGTATTGCTATAAGCTTCCCTCTTTCCCAGCTTTTGCTGCATCTCAAAGATTTTGGACCACTGTGTTTTCATTTTCATTTGTCTCCATATATTTTTTTATATCCTCTTTGATTTCTTGGTTGATCCATTCATTATTTAGTAGCATTTTATTTAGCCTCCATGTATTTGTGCTCTTTCCATATTTTTTCTTGTGGTTGATTTCTAGTTCCATAGCATTTGTGGTCAGAAAAGATGCTTGGCATGACTTTGATATTTTTGAATTTTTTGAGACTTGGTTTGTGACCTAATATGTGATCTGTTTTGGAGAATGTTTCATGTGCACTTGAAAACAATGTGTATTCAGCTGTTTTAGGATGGAATGTTCTGAATATAACTGTTAGATCCATCTGGTCCAATATGTCATTCAAAGCCACTGTTTCCTTGTTGATTTTCTTTTTGGATGATCTGTACATTGATGTAAGTGGGGTCTTAAAGTCCCCACTATTACTGTATTATTATCAATAAGTTCTTTTATGTTTGGTATTAACTGCTTTATATATTTGCATGCTTTCATGTTGGGTGCATAAATATTTACAATTGTCATATCTTCTTGTTGGATTGTCCCCTTTATTACTAAATAGTGTCCTTCTTTGTCTCTTGTTACAGTCTTGGTTTTAAAATCTGTTTTGTTCAACATCAGTATTGCTGCCTTGGCGTTCTTTGACATCCATTTGCATTATAAATTTTTCTCTATTCCCTCACTTTCTTTTTGTTTAATGTTTATTTATTTTGAGAGAGAGAGAGATTGTGCAAGCAGGGCAGAGGGCAGAGAATGAGGGAAAGAGAGAACCCTAAGCAGACTCCACACTGTCTGCAAGAACCTGACTTGGGGCTCAGTCTTACAAACTGCAAGATCATGACCTGAGACAAAACCGAGTTGGATGCTTAACCTCGGTTAAGGCACCCCTCCCCTCACTTTCAACCTGCATGTGTCTTTAGGTCTGAAATAAGTCTCTTGTAGGCAGCATAATCTATGTGGGTTTTCATTTTTTATCCATTCCATCACCCTATGTCTTTTGATTGGAGCATTTTGTCCATTTATGTGCAAAGGAATTACAGTAGATCTGTATTTATTGCCATTTTTCAGTTTTTATTTTAATTCCAGCTCTTTAACATACAGTGTTTCTTTATTACCATTTTGGTACTTGCTTTGTGGTTGTTTTTGTAATTCTTCTCTGATCCTTTCTTCTCTTGCTCTCTTTCATGGTTTGCTGGCTTTTTTTTCAGTGATATACTTGGATTCCTTTCTCTTTATTTTTTACATATCTATTACTCGTTTTTGATTTGTGATTACCATTAGGTTTGTATATATCACTTTCTGCATATAGCAGTCTATATTTAAATTGATGGTTGCTTAAGCAAGTTAGGCAGTGAGTGTCTGCGCTGAGCTAGTTCCTGCAGGTGTCCGTGTGTTTATAATGAGAGGTAGGGGAGGGAGACACCGCTTTCCAGCTCCTTTTTTCCTGGGGAAGACCCTCAGTGATGCCTGCCCCTCAGGACACCCTATGAAATGTGTAAACAACTCTCCCTCCCATATGCCCCAGGTGTTTTGCAAACTTACTCCTTCTACAATGTATTCTCTGTGCTGTTTGTCATGGGTATCTTTAAGGATGGGGACTCAGCTTTCTATTGTCCTTCAGGTTCTCCCAGAATTGAGCCTGCTGATTTTTTAAAATTCAAGGCTTCGTGTCCCACTGATTAAAAGAACTTAAGAAATTCATCCCCTCACTTTCAAAGCCAGATGTTATGAGGATTCATCTTCGCTGTGCAGGCTCCCTCGTGTGATAGTGTATTTCTCTCCATATTCCATGCCCAAACCCACTTCCTCCCACCCCACCCCAGCAATGGCGGAGGCCCATTTCATTTCCCACCATGTTTCTGTCCATCCTACCTTCTCAGTGCAGCCTCTTCTCTACCTTATTTGTGGAGTTTGTCCTGCCAGTCTTCAGGTTGTTTCCTGGGTTACTTATGCTCATGTAAGTGTTATCTACTTGCATTCATGGACCAAGGTGAGCTTAGGATCTTCTTACTCCACCATCTTCCCAGCCTCCTGTATTAAGTTTTACAATCTGAAAGTGAGTCCTTCAGCTTTGTTCTTCTTTTTCAAGATTGTTTTGCTATTTGAGTCCCTTGATATTCCACATGAATTTTAAGATTTTTTTTTTTTCTATTTCTTCCATAAACATCATTGGGCTTTGGGTAGGGATTGCATTGGATCTGTAGACCACTTTGGGTAGTATTGACTTCTTCACAATATTAGGTCTTCCAATCCATGAGCATAGGATATGTTTCCATTTATTTATGTCTTCTTTAACTTCTTTCAGCAATGTTTTGTAGTTTTCATTTTATAAGTCTTCCACATCCTTGGTTAACTCCTAAGTATTTTATTCTTTTTGATGCTATCGTAAATGGAATTATTTTGTAACTTCCTTTTCAGATTGCTTATTGTTGATTCAGAAATACAACTGATTTTTGTGTGTTGATTTTGTATTTTTGTGTGGAATCATTAGGGTGTTATACATATAATATCATCTGCAAACAGATATCATTTTACTTCTTCCTTTCCAGTTTGGATGCCTCTTATTTCTTTTTCCTGCCTAATTGCTCCGGCTAGAGCTTCCAGTAATATTTTAAATAGAAATGGCAAGAGTGGTCATCCTTGCCTTGTTTCTGACTTTGCAGGAATAGCTTTCAGTGTTTCACCATTGAGTATGATGTTTGCTATGGGTTTTTCATATATGGCTCTTGTTATAGCCAATATGAAATTATATTGAAATGTATGAAATTATATATACAACTGTATTGTATATGAAGTTGTATTGTAGACTTCTTCTAGTCTTAGTTTTTTTAGTGTTTTATTTTTAATCATAAAAGGGTATTGAATTTTACCACATGCTTTTTCTGTATCATTTGAGATGATCATGTGGCTTTTTTGCTTTCATCCTTGCGTTCAGGAATAAATCCCACTTAGTCAGGGTGTATAATCTTTTAACACACTGCTGAATTTGATTTTCTTGTACCATGTTGAGGATTTTTATATTAATGTTTATAAGGGATATTGGTTTGTAGTTTTCTTGTAGTGTCTTTGTCTGGTTTTGATATCATGGTAATGCTGGCCTCATAGAACAAGTTAGGAAGTATTCTTTTCACTTCAGTTTTTTGGAAAAGTTTGAGAACGATTGGTGGTCTTTTTTTTTTTTTTTTTGAGAGAGAGAGAGAGAGAGAGAGAGAAAGCACAAATGAGTGAGGGACAGAGACAGAGAGAGGGAGAGAGAGAGAAGTGGGGCTCACCCAATGCAGGACTTGAACTCACAAACCATGAGATCATGACTTGAGCTGAAGTCAGGTGCTTAACTGACTGAGGTACCCAGGCACCCCAAGAAGGATTGGTAGTCTCAAATGTTTGTAGATTTCACCAGTGAAGCCATCAGATCCAGAGTTTTTTGCTGGAAAATTTTTTTTATTACTGACTCAATCTCCTTACTAGTTATAGCTCTGTTCAGATTTAGTATTTCTTTGTGATTTAGTCTTGGTAGGTTTTGTGTTTGTAGGAATTTGTCCATTTCATCTAGGTTATCCAATTTGTTGGCATACAATTGTTCATAGTACTCTCTTAACTCTTCTTTATTTCTATAGAATTGGTAGTAATGTCCCCACTTTCATTTCCAATTTTAGTAACTTAAATCTTCTCTTTTTTTCTTACTTTTCCTAGCTAAAGGTTTGTTAATGTGGTTGATCTTTTTGGAGATCTAACTTTTGGTTTCATTGTCTATACTGCTTTTTTATTTTATTTATCTCTGCTCTAATCTTTATTATTTCCTTCTGTTAAATTTGTGATTCATTTGGTTTTTTCTAGTTCCTTAAATTGTAAACTTAAGTCATATTTGAGTTCTTTTATGTTTTTGTTTTTTTTAACGTTTATTTATTTTTGAGACAGAGAGAGACAGAGCATGAACGGGGGAGGGTCAGAGAGAGGGAGACACAGAATCTGAAACAGGATCCAGGCTCTGAGCTGTCAGCACAGAGCCCGACGCGGGGCTCGAACTCACGGACCGCGAGATCATGACCTGAGCCGAAGTCAGACGCTTAACCGACCGAGCCACCCAGGCGCCCCCTTTTATGTTTTTAATGTAACCATTTATAGCTATAAATTTCCCATTAGCACTGCTTGCATTTGTCCCAGAAGTTTTTGCATGTTGTGTTTTTTGTTTTCATTCATTTCTACGTATTATCTAATTTCCCTTCTGGTTTCTCCTTTGATCTATTGCTTATTTAAATGTGTTGTTTAATTTCCATAGATTTGTAATTTTCTAGTTTTACTTCTGTCATAGATTTCTAACTTAATCTCATTGTGTTCAGAAAAGATACTTTTATGATATCTACCTTTTAAAATTTCTTGAGGCTTAATTTGTGGCCTAACATGTGGTCTATGCTGATAAATGTCCCATGTTCATTTAAGAAGAATGTCTGTGCTCTTGTTGGATAGAATGTTCTGTATATGTATATGTCTATTATATGTCTGTATATGTATATGTCTGTGTATGTCTATTAGATCTAGTTGATTTATTGTGTTGTTTAAAATCCTCTGTTTATTTATCTTCTGTCTGGTTTTATTTTTTATCATTTATGGAGTGTGGAATAATGAAGCCTTCAACTCTTATTTTTATGTCTGTTTCTCCCTTCAGTTCTATCAGCTTTTGCTTCATAATTTTGATGCTATGTCTCTCATTTGGTAAATAAAATGCTTATAATTGTTTCATCTTCTTGTTGTGTTGAACCTTTATTACTATATAATGTCCTTCTTGTATCTTGTAACCTTTTTTCATTTAAAGTCTATTTTGATATCAGTATGGCCACTCCTACTCTCTTAGTTACTATTTGTATGGAATGTCTTTTCCTATCTTTTCACTTTCAGTCTGTGTGTCTCTTTGAATTTAAAGGGAGCCGCTTGTAGACATATTGTAGACATATTGTAGCATATTGTTGAGTCATGTGTTTTTATCCATTCTGTTAATTTCTGTGTTTTGATTGGAGAGTTTAATCCATTTACACTTAAAGTAATTACAGATAAGGAGGGATTTAATGCTGTCATTTGCTATTTCTTTTCTATATGTCTTATAACTTTTTTGTCCCTTACTTGCTGTATTACTGTCTCCTTTAATATTTAGTTGGCTTTTTGTAGTGAAGTGTTTAAATTTCTTTCTCATTCATTTTGGGTATATTCTATAGCTGTTTTCTTTGTGGTTACCATGGAGATTACATTTCACATTCTAAAGTTATAACACTCTAATTTGAACTTGTACCAGCTTAATTTCAATAACATACAAAAACTCTGCTCCTTTACAGTTCCATTCCCACCCCTTTCAGTTGTTTATGTCACAAAATTATGTCTTTATACATTGTGTGCCCCAAAACACTAACTAGTAATTCTTTTAAATTCATTAGTCTCTTTTTTAGTTTATTTATTTATTTTGAGAGAGAGAAAGAGAGCACGAATGGGAAGGAGAAAGAATCCCAAACAGGCTCTGTGCTCTGTGCTTAGCCCAATGTGGGGCTCAGTCTCACAACTGTGAAATCATGACCTGAGCTGAAATCAAGAGTCAGATGCTCAACTGACTCAGCCACCGGGTACCCCATTAGTCTCTTAAGTTATGTAGAAAACAAAATGTAGAATTATAATTCAAAATTATAATAATACCAGCTTTTAGAGTAATAATTATTTTTAAATGTCTCTTAAATCATTTAGAAGACAAAATTAAAGTTACAAGCCATTGTTAGAATAGTTCTAGCTTTTATAACACCCATGAACTTACCCTTATTGAAATCTTTATTTCTTCATACATCTTCAAGATACTGACTAGTGTCTTGTCTTTTCATCTTGCAGGACTCCCTTAAGCATTTCTTGCAGGGTAAGGTCTGGTAGTAACAAACTTCCTCAGTTTTTATCTGTCTAGGAATGTCTTTATTTCTACCTCACTTTTGAAGTACAGTTTCACTAAATATAGGATTCTCAGCTGATAGCTTTTTTCTTTTAGTACTTTGAACATATCTGCCCACTGCCTTCTGGCCTTTAAAGTTTGTGCACTAAAATATGCTAATTATGTTATTGAATATCCTTTGTATGTGATGAGTAGCTTCTCTCTTGCTAATTTCAAGATTCTACCTTTGTATTGGTCTTTTGAAAATTTGATTATAATGTGGGTCTCTGAGTTCATCTTAATTGCATTTGTTGGACTTCTCGTTTATGTTCATGCCTTTATCAAATTTGGGGAGTATCTAGTCATATTTCTTCAAATATTCCCCCTGCCCAATTTCCTTTCCAACCCAATCCCCTTCTCTTTCCTCTCCTCCACCCCTTAAAATGCATATGTTGGTTGACTCGATGGTGTCCCACTGGTCCCTTAAGTTCTGTTCACTTTTCTTCCACGGTTTTTCTTTCTGTTCCTCAGATTTGATAATTTCCACTGTCTTCTATTCACAAATCTGCCTTTGACTTCCTTTAGTGAATTTTTCTTTAGTGAAATTACACCATTTCAGCTCCAGAATTTCTTTTTTTATGTTTATTTATTATTTATTTTGAGAAAGAGAGAGAGAGAGAGAAAGAGCATAAGTGGGGGACGGACAGAGGGAGGGGTAGAGAGAGTATCCCAAGCAGACTCTGAGCAGAGCCTGATGTGGGGCTCAAACCTACAAACTGAGATTATGACCTGAGCCAAAATCAAGAGTTGGATGCTTAACCAACTGAGCCACCCAGGTGCCCCAGGCTTCAGAATTTCTTTTTGATTTCTTCTTAAGTTTTCCAACTCTTTGTGGACATTTCCATTTTGTTCATACATTGTTTTCCTGAGTTTCCCCACATCTTCCTTTAGTTCTTCAAGCATTTTTAAGATGGTTGTTTTAAAGTTAGCTAGTATATCTGACATCAGTTCTTTTTCAGGGACAGCTTCTGTTGATTTGTTTTTGTTTCCTTTGTTTTATTTTTTAATGTTTATTTATATTTGAGAGAGAGAGAGAGAGCATGACCAGGGGAGGATCACAGAGAGAGGGAGACACAGAATCCAAAGCAGGTTCTAGGCTTCGAGCTGTCAGCACAGAGCCCAACTTGGGGCTTGAACTCGTGGGCCATGAGATCATGACCTGAGCTGAAGTCGGATGCTCAACTGAATGAGCCACCCAGGTGCCCCTGTTTTGTTTTGTTTTGTTTTTTTCCTTTGAATGGCCATGTTTTCTTATATCTTTGTATTACTTGTGATTTTTTTTTTGAAACTGGACACTTAAATCTAATAATGTGCTATCTGTGGAATTCACATTTCCCCCCTTTCCTAAGGTTTGCTGTTTTTGGTTATTTTTTTGTTTTGTTTTGTTGATTGTTGTTAGCTGTTTCTTTGCCCAGGATCAGCCTGAGGCATAAACTTAAGGTCTTCTTAGGTCTTTTCTAAGCCTTTTTTATGGTCACTTTTAAATTTCCCTTGTATATACAGTTGTTTTTGAATGTACTAGTCTTTAACGTTTGGCTTCCAAAAAGGTAAAAAGAGAGAAATGAAAGGGGGAATGGATTATTTAAATGTCCTGAAAGTCACTTTGGCTATAGAGCAAGGGGCTTGCAACAATGAGAGGGAGTGCAACAACATTGACAACCCACTTTTTTGTCTGCACATCTGTGATCAGAAGCAGGAATCAGCAATCAGAGCACAGATCCTATTTGGAGGACAGGGTTTTTTTTTGCCCACCCTGGTTTAGCAAGCCGTATGCAAACTCCTCCAGGAAAACGTGCACAGCTGCCTGCCATAGGTAGCTGCTACTGTGCTAAGAGCCAAAATTAAGCACAACTTATTTTGCAAGCTTTCCCTTGGAAGTTGTAAGCCTTCAATAGACTTTAGAGTTCCTAAATAGTTACATTAGACAAATTCTATCAGTTCAATTGTTGTCTAGGTGGGGAAACAGATTTCTTGTGCTTCTTACTCCACCATCTTCCTGGAATTCTCTGTAGAAGTTCTTCATATTTTGTGAATACAAATCTTTTGGGGCGCCTGGGTGGCGCAGTCGGTTAAGCGTCTGACTTCAGCCAGGTCACGATCTCGTGGTCCGTGAGTTCGAGCCCCGCGTCGGGCTCTGGGCTGATGGCTCAGAGCCTGGAGCCTGTTTCCGATTCTGTGTCTCCCTCTCTCTCTGCCCCTCCCCCGTTCATGCTCTGTCTCTCTCTGTCCCAAAAATAAATAAACGTTGAAAAAAAAATTAAAAAAAAAAACAAGTCTTTTGCCATGTATATGTATTGGAATATTTTTTTCTCGGTTGCTTGCTTATTCACTTTCAAACGGTGTCCTTTGGTGCACAAAAAAAAAATGTAGTTTTCTTTTTTTAAATTTTTAATGTTTATTTAGTTTGAAAGGAGGGAGAGTGTGTGTGTGTGATGGGGGAAGAGCAGAGAGAGAGGGAGAGAGAGAATCCCAAGCAAGTTCTGCACTGTCAGTGCAGAGCCCAACATGGGGCTTGAACTCACAAAACCATGTGATTATGACCTGAGCCAAGATCAAGAGTCAGACATTTAACTGACTGAGCCACCCAGGTGCTCCAAAATTTAATTTTCTTAAAGTCCAATATTTCACTTTTTACTTTTATGGTTAATACATTTTATGTTTATGTCTAAGAAAGCTTTGTCTATTCCATGGTTGTAAGGATATTCTTCTAGAAGCTGTATGGTTCTAGCTTTTACATTTAGGTTTGTGATACGTCTTGAATTATTTTTGTGTATGCAGTATAGTAGAGATCAGAATTTTTTCCATAGAGATATCCCATTGTTTCAGCACAATTTGTTAAGTAGACTCCTTTCCCAATTGAATTGACTTGATGCCTTGGTTGGTAATCAATTGACTGTATATGTCTAGGTCTACTTTTAGACTTGACCCTGTTTATTAATCTATTACTATATACTTCTATTGTAAGTCTGCTGTAGCTTTATGCTAGATTATGAACTCAGGAGTATAAGTATTCTAACTTTGTTCTTTTTTTCAATATCATTTTGGTTCTTCTAGGTCCTAGGTCCTTTGCATGTCCATATAAATATTAGAATCACATTGTCAATTTCTTCAACAAGCTTCCTGAACTTCAGGGATAACTTGAGCTTCTATACGATATTATATCCCTTCAGAGAGGATTTACTTTTATTTCTGTCAAACAGATGGGTTAGAGCCTGAATACCTTCATCCAATAAATGTTTGAGAAATTTAAAACTGAGCTTCAGTCCTTATGAGGACTGGTCTACTTCCAGTTCTTCATTCCTAGGGTAAAGTCCTTTGTGGTCCCTATTGAAAACCTGGGGTGCTTACCAGGGACCTTCCTCCTTTTCATGCTCTTTACAATAATTTTTTGTCTTGCCACTCCTGTCAGGGAAATTGCTGAAAGCTCTTTTCACCTTCTCAGTGATGTTTTTGTTTTTGGAATCAGGAATTATCCTTAGGGTAAGGTTTCCCCAACACCAGCTCACCTTTTTTAGCTTCTTTTTTCTTCCAGATCTTGGACCAGCAAATTCTCATTGCTTTGTTAACTTTTCTGTGGAGGTTTGGTTTCAGCATTATTGGGATGGGGGGTGGTGGTGGAATCTATCACAGACTCTCAGACCAGAATGAGAGATGCCACAAACAGAATGTGATAATTTGGAGCTACTCACTGAGCTTTATAAATTTTCTACTCACTTACTCTCCCCAGAAAATGGGAAGTTGGAGATAATATCCCCTTGCTCATTACCTTCATTCAGCCCCAGTGAGGCAAAACAACATCACCCATTCATCATTTTTCCATTGTGAGCTATAGCAGCATCTGGGATTTATACCTTGATAATACTGGAGAGTATTTCTCCTGTTTGCTTTTACATGTTGATAGTGGAATCTGCTCATTATAGCTTAATCCAGGAACTTTTCACTAAATTGTCATTTAACAGGGGAAATCAGGTAGGTGGGGGTGAAAGCAGCAAGAAGAGAGGAGAATGTGCCCTATTTAGTGATTTTAACTTAAGCCTCTGAAGTTTCTCAAATCAAATGTGAGGATAGCTGGAAGCCTATGGCTCTTGTACACAGATGTACACACATAGGCAGCCATATAGACATCCATATACACACTCCCAAGTACATTCATGTTACACACTCAAATGTATATAGATATAGACTAATAGTTCTTGTGGAACAGGTAGTGTGGGAACATGAAACCTAATCTTAGACTAGACTAGATAATATCTTGTAATCCAGTAGATACCGTGTGACCCAGGTGACCCTCTTGAGGAAGGATAGGATCAAGAAGCAATAGTTAATTTTGGTTGATGCCTATTATGTGCGAAGTATGGTGCTAAGATACCTTATATATATTATCACATTCAAGTCCCATAATGATCCTACAGAATATGTACTGTTATTCTAATTTTTTAAATGTTTATTCATTTTTGAGAGAAAGAGACAGAGCATGAGCAAGGGAGGGGCAGAGAGAGAGGGAGACACAGAATCCGAAGCAGGCTCCAGGCTCTGAGCCTGGGGCTTGAACTCAGGAACTGTGAGATCATTACCTGAGCTTAAGTCAGACACTTAACCAACTGAGCCACCCAGGGGCCTCCTGTTATTCCAATTTTTAAAACCAGTGTTCTTTTATTTTTTCTTTTCTTTTAATTAATTAATTAATTAATTAATTAAGAGAGAACATGAGCAGGCAAGGGCCGAGGGAGAGAGAGAATCTTAAGCAGGCTCTACACCCATTGCAGAGCCCAACACAGGGCTCGATCTCAGGACCATGAGATCTTGACTGGAGCTGAAATCACAAGTAGGACGTTTAACCAACTGAGCCACCCAGGTGCCCCCCCCAACTCCGTTTTTAATTTAGGGCTCTAAAAGGCCTTACCAAAGGTCAAATAGTTAGTACATTTGCAGAGGCATGAGTCTAATAAGCTTTGGAGCCAGGCAAATCTAATTCTGCCTGGCTCTAAAGTTTTTTCTCTCAAAGTATGAAAAAGAGGCAGAAGTTCTTATTTAAACAATTAGACTATACAGGAGTTTCTAAACAGAAGTATAATTAATGAATTTGTTTATTATTTCTCTCTCATAGTGGCCACCAGCATTAATCTCAGTTAGTAAGTCTGTTGAGCTTTACCAAATGCTCAGTAAGCAGGGTTTGATGGGCAAGGGTAAGGTTATGAGTGGGTGGTGACAGGAACAGAGCACAGAAATATTAACATTAACAAACTTTTTCTGAACACATAAACACTGAGCTTATTTATTCATAATGCAAAACAAGAAGTGTAGGCTAGACACCTGGGTGGCTCAGTCGATTGGGCATTTGACTCTTGATTTTAGGTCAGGTCCCCATGGAGCTCCACACTGTCAGTGCAGTATCAGTGCTTGGGATTCTCTCCCCTTCTCTCTCTGCACTCTGCCCTACTTGGACACGTGCATGTTCCCCTTTCTCTCTCTCTCTCTCAAAATAAATAAACTTAAAAAAAAAAAAAACAAGAAGTATAAAACATGGTCCCCACCCTCCAAAGCTTACAGTCTAGTTATTTTAGAGGTCATTTATAGCATCTACATGTACAATCTAGATACCTATTAAAAGTACAGCTAATACAAAGATAAGTAAGCCTGGGCCTTCAGTCTAAGAGTTAGAGTGACAAACAAGCACTTTCAATATAAGATATTGAGTTAAAAGTAAACACAATTTCTCAGGAGAGCATGGAGAAGGGGGCATTTACCTCAATATGGGCAATCAGGGAAGCAGGAAGAAATGAATCCTGGACTAACATGCGGGAGGCAGAATGAATGCATCTGAAGCACTTAGCAAAGAGCACTGACAATATATGTGTTCTGAACAGAATGACACTGATTATATGGCACCAGAGAAAGCCAAAGAATATTCCATAACTGAATTGTTTCCTGAATAACTTCAGGGTGGGAGTATCAGACTACTAGCCTTTCCTTCTCTTCCCTTTGCTTTTGCAACTCCTAAAGCCCATTCTGTGTTGTGGGGAGTTTTTCTCTCCTCCTTTCCCTCTACTTCCCTCCCTTCATTTTATCCTTTTCTTTTTTGTTGTTTTGTTTTGTTTTGTTTTGTTTTACCCAAAAAATATGGAAGTCATAAGAGCTGGAGAGACTGGGGAAGTCTTTAAACAAATACTTGAATGATTTATTATAATTAAATGTAAAAAAAGAGGGCATTGAAAGGGAAACAAATGCCAACTGTTGAGTCAGTTGGACCCCTATCCTGAGTCCTTATACCATGCTTGGGAACACTGAGATAAATCTGTCCAGTGGGTTGAAATGAACAGGACGTGTTTGTGGGCAATAAATGGGAAGCCTGTGTGCAATAGTGGGAAATAAAGTCCAATAAGCAAAATGGGATACATTGTAAAGAACCCAGAAAACAAACAGAGGAGTTTAGACTTGAGATGGTTAATACCACGAGTCCTTTTAGGCTTTTGAGCTGGTAGGCAGGGAGTAGTAGGTGGGAAAGATTTGAGAGAAGGAAGACTGGTATCATACAGACTAACAAAAGGCTGTGTGTGAGTCTAATTTTTGTGATAAGGGTCTCTAGGGTATGGCAGAAGGAATAGAAAGAAATAAGTAGGGGACATTTTAAAGAAAGAATGGACAGGGTTTGTGGACAAAGAGAATGTTTACCTTTAGGATATCAGTGTTTACCTTAGAAATGCCATTAGAGTTTATGAAACCTAAAAGAACTGGGGTTGGGGATGGTGGCTATAGAGAGGGAGGTAAATGAAAAAAAGACTACAGACTGAGAATAAGTCTATAACTGCTGTGATCTGCAGCTTGTAAATAGTCCAGGCCTTAGGAGTCTTTCTGTGAGGGCCTGTGAAGTACCTTTTAAAAAACTGGTAAGGGCTCTGAGAATAACTGTTTAGAGGGTCGTATATATCAGATTGAGCAACTCTGAAACTAGAGACAGAGCAGGGAGCATTTTAGAATGTTTAGCATGAAGAGAAACTTGTAAAAAACATGCTTTAAGGACCTAGATCCTGAGATCCAGACCTGTAGATCTAAAGTGGGGCCCAGGAATTCTTAACAAGCTCTTAAGGTGATACTAATGCAAAAGATGCTCAGGAGAAACTTGTGAGAAACATTTAGGGAAAGATAAGCTGCCTCCTCAGGAGGATTGGGCTGGTGTTTGCTTGTATGCCTTCTCAAGATCCACGTGACTTCACCACATCCAGCTTCAGGACTGCCAGACCGTTCTTTCTAATCAAGGCTATTCTGTTCCACAAGCCATGAAGTAGAAGGTGGTACTCATGTTCCAGAAGACTGGCTTAGGCAGGCCTATTGAGTGGCTCTAAAGGCGTCTATAAGACGTCAAAAGGGTTTTAAGAATGATCATCACAACATAACAATGAATCAGAAACATGTGTACATTTTCTTCAATGACCCTGTAGAGACTGGAGTAAAAAAGGAAGAGGCTTTCCAGACTTAAGGATCTAGTAGAATGGACTTGCTTGGGAAAATCAAGCAAGACAACTGAAGAGGACTCCTGGGATTGTCCCACTAGGACTTCTGAGATGACTGTAATGAAATTATAATAAAAGGGTGGAAGAGTATTCTCTGTGGCTCCCACACTGGCCTAATCCCAGTTGAAATTGCACAACAAGACGGGCTGACAATCTTTGAAACACAGTTTTCTCAAATGAACCTCAGAGGAAATTTTAAAAATAAAAATTTCTTGGGATTTAGGTAAAGATTGTGTTAAATTTGTATATTAATCTGGGGGCAATTTTTTTTACCATAATAATTCTTACTATCAAGGAAAATACCTTGTCTTTCCACTTATTCAAGTTTTTTCTGTGTTTCTCAGTAGACATTATAGCTTTTTTCATATACATCCTTGTAATTGCTTAAATGTATTCCTATTTTATTTTTGTAATTATTTCTGCTGTGAATGAGATACCTTTGTTTTGCTACTATCATTTTTAAGTAATTGTTGGCATATATAAACACCATTGATTTTTTTAATATTTTGTAACTACAACAGATCTACAACCATTTTAGAACTTGTGTCTCATATATCAACTGACCATATTAGCAAAAACACTCTACCTGTGTATTATGTACATAATTTATGTTAATTAGCTATTGCATTTTCTTGACCACTGTGAAAATAAATTGGTTTCATCAAGAAAAACTTTTTAAAAACATCATCATAAATTATCTGCAAGACAGTTCCATCCAAGAAAGCCACAAAATTTAATTTTAGACAAGTGACAGCTTTGCAATAAAGGAACAATGTCCTCACTAGGCCTATGGTTTATCAAATTTGAATACCTATGCAGAAACTGATGGTACTAGTAAGACAAGCGCCTTTGATAATAATGGTTGCTGTTTATTGAGATTTTACTATGTATCAGACATTAGGAGAGAGAGAGAGCATGAGAGCAAGCAGGGGAGGGGCAGAGAGAGAGAGAGAGAGAGAGAGAGAGCCTCAAGCAGACACCACACTGTCAGCATGGAGTTTGATGTGGGGCTCAAACCCACAAATCGTGATATCATGACCTGAACCAAAATTAAGAATCAGATGCATAACCAACTGAGCTACCCAGGCGCCCCTATGTTAGTTATTTCAGTTAATGCTCACAACAACTCTAATAAATAGGTATTATTATTATTCTCATTTTACAAATGAGAAAACTGAAGCTCAAGGAGGCTGTCCATGGTTGTATAGCTAGCTAGCAATAAAAACAGAATTTAAACCCAGATTGTCTAACTTCAAAGTCATGCTTTTGACACTAGATTATTTCCCCCTCTTTTGCTAGTAGACAATAGTCAGTAGTGCCACTTCCATTTCCACCCCCTTGATTCTTGGACCTGTAAATCCTGGCTATCAGGGAAACATATATTCAGAACATATACAACTTTCTGGAGAACCTTGCCCCAGCCCTGCAAGATATTGCCACTTAGCTGGCATTGTCACTGAATCATTCCACCATTCTAGCAATCCTACTACTTCAGGATGGTAAGAAACATGATACTTAAGACCAATGAATTCCATGAGCATGGGCCCACTGCTACACTTCTTTTGCTGTGAAATGAGTTAATTGGTCAAAAATAGTGGAATACTATTGACAGTGGATAAGGCATTCTATAAGTCAATGGATGGTAGTTTTGGGAGAAACACTGTGTGCAGGGAAGGCAAATCCATATTGAGAGTAAGTATCTATTCCAGTAAGAATAAAATGCTGTCCCTTCCATGATGGAGTTGATTTAATGTAATCAACCTGCCATCAACTAGCTGGTTGATCATCTCAGGGAATGGTGCCATATTTAAGATTCACTGTTAGTCTCTGCAGCTGGTGGATTGGAGGCTTAATGGTGGCCATAGCCAGGTTGGTCTTGGTGAGTGGAAGTTCATATTGCTGAGCCCATACATAACCTGAAATGCTCTCATAGTCACATACCCAGAAATAATGGTTAGTCAAATATCTGGGCACCCTGTGGTCTAGTCAAGTTGACACATAAATTAATAATTACAGTATTGGCCTAAAGATAGACATATAGATTAGTGGGATAGAATTAAGTGATTAGAAATAAATCAATTCATCTTTGGTCAATTGATTTTTGACAGACATGTCAACACCATTCAGTGAGGTAAAGGACAGTCTTCAACAAATGGTGCTGGGACAACTGGATAGCCACAGGCAAAATGTTGAAGTCAGACCCCTACCTCACACTACATGCAAAAGTTCACTCACAATAAACCTAATGAAAGAGCTAAAATTATTTTTTAACTAAGTCTTTATTTTATTTATTTGTTTTAATGTTTATTTATTTTTGAGAGCATGAGCAGGGGAGGGGTGGAGAGAGAAGGGGACAGATGATCTGAAGCAGGCTCCATGCTGACAGCAGAAATCCCAATGCGGAGCTCTAACTCACAAACCATGAGATCATGACCTGAGCTGAAGTTGGACGCTTAACTGACTGAGCCACCCAGGTGCCTAGAGCTAAAATTATTAAACTCTTAAAAGAAAACATATAAATAATAGGAAACCATAGGAATCTTCATCATATTAGGTTAGGCAATGGTTTCTTAGATATGACACCAAAAGTACAAATGAAAAGAAAACAGATGAATTGGGTTTCAATAAAATTTAAAAATCTTGTGCTTCAAAAGACACCATCAAGAAAGTGAAAAGATAACCCACAGAATGGGAGAAAATATTTGCAAATCATTTATCTGATAAGCATTTTTTTATTCAGAATATATACAGAACTCTTAAAATTCAACAATGAAAATACAAATAACCCTATTGTAAAATGAACAAATGGGGGCACCTGGGTGGCTCAGTCAGTTAAGCATCAGACTCTTGATTTTGGCTCACGTCATGATCTTGAAGTTCATGGGATCAAGCCCCACATCAGGCTCCAGGCTAACAGCGTGGAGCCTGCTTGGTTTCTTCTGTCTCCCTCTCTCTCTGCCCCTCCCTTGCTCATGCTCTCTCTCTCTCTCCCTCCCAAAATAAATAAATAAACTTAAAAAATAAAATACGGCACCTGGGTGGGTCAGTCAATTAAGCATCTAACTTTGGCTCAGATCATGATCTCGCAGATCATGGGTTTGAGCCCCACATTAGGCTCTATACTGACAGCTCAGAGCCTGGAGCCTGCTTCAGATTCTGTGTCTCCCTCTCTCTCTCTGCCCCTCCCCCACTCACATCGGTGTCTCTCTCAAAAATAAATAAACATTAAACAAAAATTTTTTAAAAAACTAGATACATAATTTTTATTAATAGGGAATGTTACACAGTGATTGAAATTTTGGTTGTATATCTACATTTCCTGATGTGAAAAGATGTCCACAACATGTTAAGTGAAAAAGCAGACTACACAACTTGCATGTTGTCATTATAACTACCATCTACTGACCATTAACTCTGTTCTAGCCAGAGGACTAAGAACTTAACATGCATTTTTTTATTTATGCCCGTAACTACCCTGTGAAGTATGTGCTACTATTTGCTGCATTCAACAGATGAGGAATCTGAGGCACAGAAACCCGGTTCAAGATTTCAAGCTCATCAATGGAGATTGTAACTGAATATTACTCATTCCAGAGCCTAATTTCTGAACCTTTCACTATATTACACTATTTCCTCTACCTATACTATGATTCCCCCCTCCCACATTTTTTTTAAGGGTGTGTGATATATATGCAGGTTAAAGAGCTAGAAGGAAATACATTCAAATAATTATATAGCTAACTATGGGTACTGGATTTATATCCTAGATTCTTATGTATTATCTGATTTTTAAAAATGAGCATATATAAACATATCAACTTTTTTGGGGCGCCTGGGTGGCTCAGTCAGTTGAGCGTCCGACTTCGGTCATGAGGTCATGATCTTGCGGTCCGTGAGTTCGAGCCCCGCGTCGGGCTCTGGGCTGATGGCTCAGAGCCTGGAGCCTGCTTCCGATTCTGTGTCTCCCTCTCTCTCTGACCCTCCCCCGTTCATGCTCTGTCTCTCTCTGTCTCAAAAATAAATAAACGTTAAAAAAAATAAAAATAAAAGAATGCAACTGATTTCTGTACATTGATTTTGTATCCTGCAACTTTGCTGAATTCATGTATCAGTTCTAGCAGACTTTTGGTGGAGTCTATCAGATTTTCCATGTATAATATCATGTCATCTGCAAAAAGTGAAAGTTAACTTCATCTTTGCCAATTTTGATGCCTTTGATTTCCTTTTGTTGTCTGATTGCTGATGCCAGAACTTCCAACACTATGTTAAACAACAATGGTGAGAGTGGACATCCCTGTCATGGTCCCGATCTCAGGGAAAAAGCTTTCAGTTTTTCCCCATTGAGGATGATGTTAGCTGTGGGTTTTTCATAAATGGCTTTTTTTTTTTTTCAACGTTTATTTATTTTTGGGACAGAGAGAGACAGAGCATGAACGGGGGAGGGGCAGAGAGAGAGGGAGACACAGAATGGGAAACAGGCTCCAGGCTTGGAGCCATCAGCCCAGAGCCCGACGCGGGGCTCGAACTCACGGACCGCAAGATCATGACCTGGCTGAAGTCGGACGCTTAACCGACTGCGCCACCCAGGCACCCCATAAATGGCTTTTATGATGTTTAAGTATGTTCCTTCTATCCCGACTTTCTCGAGGGTTTTTATTAAGAAAGTTTGCTGAATTTTGTCAAATGCTTTTTCTGCATCGATTGACAGGATCATATGGTTCTTATCTTTTCTTTTGTTAATGTGATGTATCATGTTGATTGATTTGCAAATGTTGAACCAGCCCTGAATCCCAGGAATGAATCCCACTTGATCATGGTGAATAATTCTTTTTATATGCTGTTGAATTCGATTTGCTAGTATCTTATTGAGAATTTTTGCATCCATATTCATCAGGGATATTGGCCTGTAGTTCTCTTTTTTTACTGGGTCTCTGTCTGGTTTAGGAATCAAAGTAATACTGGCTTCATAGAATGAGTCTGGAAGTTTTCCTTCCCTTTCTATTTCTTGGAATAGCTTGAGAAGGATAGGTACTATCTCTGCTTTAAACGTCTGGTAGAACTCCCCTGGGAAGCCATCTCGTCCTGGACTCTTATTTGTTGGGAGATTTTTGATAACTGATTCAATTTCTTCGCTGGTTTTGGGTCTGTTCAAGCTTTCTATTTCCTCCTGATTGAGTTTTGGAAGTGTGTGGGTGTTTAGGAATTTGTCCATTTCTTCCAGGTTGTCCAGTTTGTTGGCATAGAATTTTTCATAGTATTCCCTGATAATTGCTTGTATTTCTGAGGGATTGGTTGTAATAATTCCATTTTCATTCATGATTTTATCTATTTGGGTCATCTCCCTTTTCTTTTTGAGAAGCCTGGCTAGAGGTTTATCAATTTTGTTTATTTTTTCAAAAAACCGGGGCGCCTGGGTGGCGCAGTCGGTTAAGCGTCCGACTTCAGCCAGGTCACGATCTCGCGGTCCGTGAGTTCGAGCCCCACGTCGGGCTCTGGGCTGATGGCTCAGAGCCTGGAGCCTGTTTCCGATTCTGTGTCTCCCTCTCTCTCTGCCCCTCCCCCGTTCATGCTCTGTCTCTCTCTGTCCCAAAAATAAATAAACGTTGAAAAAAAAAAATTTAAAAATAAAAAAAAAAAAAAAAAAAAAAACCAACTCTTGGTTTCATTGATCTGCTCTACAGTTTTTTTAGATTCTATATTGTTTATTTCTGCTCTGATCTTTATTATTTCTCTTCTTCTGCTGGTTTTGGGTATCTTTGCTGTTCTGCTTCTATTTCGTTTAGGTGTGCTGTTAGATTTTGTATTTGGGATTTTTCTTGTTTCTTGAGATAGGCCTGGATTGCAGTGTATTTTCCTCTCAGGACTGCCTTCGCTGCATCCCAAAGCATTTGGGTTGTTGTATTTTTCATTTTTGTTTGTTTCCATATATTTTTTAATTTCTTCTCTAATTGCCTCGTTGACCCATTCATTCTTTAGTAGGGTGTTCTTTAACCTCCATGCTTTTGGAGGTTTTCCAGACTTTTTCCTGTGGTTGATTTCAAGCTTCATAGCATTGTGGTCTGAAAGTATGCATGGTATGATCTCAATTCTTGTATACTTATGAAGGGCTGTTTTGTGACCCAGTATGTGATCTATCTTGGAGAATGTTCCATGTGCACTCGAGAAGAAAGTATATTCTGTTGCTTTGGGATGCAGAGTTCTAAATATATCTGTCAAGTCCATGTGATCCAATGTATCATTCAGGGCCCTTGTTTCTTTATTGGCCATGTGTTTAGATGATCTATCCATTGTTGTAAGTGGGGTATTAAAGTCCCCTGCAATTACCACATTCTTATCAATAAGGTTGCTTATGTTTGTGAGTAATTGTTTTATATATTTGGGGGCTCCCGTATTCAGCGCATAGACATTTATAATTGTTAGCTCTTCCTGATGGATAGACCCTATAATTATTATATAATGCCCTTCTTCATCTCTTGTTACAGCCTTTAATTTAAAGTCTAGTTTGTCTGATATAAGTATGGCTACTCCAGCTTTCTTTTGACTTCCAGTAGCATGATAAATAGTTCTCCATCCCCTCACTTTCAATCTGAAGGTGTCCTCAGGTCTAAAATGAGTCTCTTGTAGACAGCAAATAGATGGGTCTTGTTTCTTTATCCATTCTGATACCCTATGTCTTTTGGTTGGCGCATTTAGTCTATTTATGTTCAGTGTTATTATAGAAAGATAAGGGTTTAGAGTCATTGTGATGTCTGTAGGTTTCATGCTTGTATCGATGTCTCTGGTACTTTGTCACACAGGATCCCCCTTAGGATCTCTTGTAGGGCTGGTTTAGTGGTGATGAATTCCTTCAGTTTTTGTTTGTTTGGGAAGACCTTTATCTCTCCTTCTATTCTAAATGACAGATTTGCTGGATAAAGGATTCTCGGCTCCATATTTTTTCTGTTCATGACATTGAAGATTTCCTGCCATTCCCTCTGGCCTTTTAATGCCTCTCTCTGCCCCTCTCCTACTGAGCCAAACTCTCAAGTAACAACAGATATGATTACTGTCACTATAGTTTTCACTTTCTATAATTTTATATAAATGGAACCATATAGTATGCACTCTTGTGTTCTGTCCTTTTCACAAAGCAAAATTTTTTTGAGCTATATCCATGTGGTTGCATGTGTTTATAGTTAGTTTGTTTTTTATTGCTGAGTAGTAATCCCTTGTATAAAAATACCACAAGTTGTTCATTCACTTGTTGATGGACATTTGAGTTATTTTCAGATTTTGGCTACTACAAATTAAGCTGCTGTGAGCATTCATGTACAAGTCTTTGTACATGGATAAATACATAGAAGTAGAATGTCTATGCTACGTATATGTTTATCTTTTTCGACAACCACTAAACTGTTTTTCGAGAACTGGCAAAGTGGTTACACCATTTTACATTCCCTCTAGCAGTGCATCAGTTGAGAAACACTCCTCCACAGGTCTCTGACATTCCAGTATATCTTGCTGGGTATGCCAAGAGTGCAAGGCCAGTGCTCGGGTGGCGCAGTCAGTTAAGCAGCCAACTCTTGTTTTGGGTTCAGGTCATGACCTCACAGTTCGAGCCCTGCATCAGGCTCTGCAGTGCACAGCCTGCTTGGGATACTCTCCCTACTCTCTCTCTGCCCCTCCACCCGCTTGAGCGCTCTGTCTCTCAAAATAAATAAATAAACTTAAAAAAAATAAATTAATTTAAAAAAAAGAGTGCAAGGCCCTGACAGTCCTTTATCCAGGCTGTTTCTCAGGATTGTATTTGTAGTGAGCAATCTTTTTTTTTTTTTTTTAAGCTTATTTATTTATTTTGAGAGAGAGAACGAGTGGGCAAGGGTCAGAGAGAAAGGGAGAGAGAATCCCAAGCAGGCTCCATGCTGTCAGCGCAGAGCCTGACACAGGGCTCAAACCCACAGCCATGAGATCATGACCTGGGCCAAGATCAAGAGTCTGACACTTAACTGACTCAGCCACCCACATGCCCCTGCAGTGAGCAATCATGAGGGATGACTTAAAGTCACCCTCTGGGGCAAAGCAGAGACTTGCTTATTCCTTGCTATAAAATGGCAGGTTCCTCAAGCTCAGGATTCCTCTGCTGTAATGCAACCCACCACTTGCATAAGCAACCATCTGGGCCTTCCAAGTGACCCCTGTGGTACTTGTGGGGCAAGGGCAACCAATGTAAACATGCTTCATGTTGCTTGCTGTGCAGTGGGCAATAAAGTACTTTGTTTTTGACCTAGGAGTCTGTGTCTTCTTCTTCCTCTTTTTTTCTTTATATTTCTTTATTTACTTTCTTAATCCCAGTATAGTTAACATACAGGGTTATATTAGTTTCAAGTGTATGACATAGTGATACAACAATTCTATACATTCCTCAGTGCTCATCAAAATAAGCGTACTTAATTTCCTAAATCTATTTCACCCATCCCCCCACCCACCTCCCCTCTGGTAATGATCAGTTTTTTCTCTATAGTCGGAGGCTGTTTTTTGGCTTGTCTCTTTTTTTAGTGTTTGTTTGTTTTGTTTCTTAAATTTCACATATGAGTGAAATCATATGGTATTTTTCTTTCTCTGACTGACTTATTTCACTTAGCATTATGCTCTCTAGATCCTTCTAGAGCCATCCATGTTGTTGTAAATGGCAAGATTTCATTCTTTTTTATGGCTGAGTAGTATTCTGTTATATATCTGATATAACATATCTATCTACCTATCTACCTATATCACGAATAGGGGGAGGGGCAGAGGGAGACAGAGGATCTGAAGCAGGCTCCATTCTGACAGCAGAGAGCCCGATGTGGGGCTCAGATTCATGAAATGTGAGATCATGAACTGAGCCACCCAGGCGCACCCCGCCCCCCACATCTTTGTCCATTCATCTACAATGGACGCTTGGACTGCTTCCATAATTTGGCTATTGCAAATAATGCTTCAGTAAACACAGGGGTACAATATCCTTTCAAATTAGTGCTTTCATATTGTTTGGGCAAATGCTCAGTAGGGGAATTACTGGATCATATGGTAATTCTATTTTGAATTTTTTGAGGAATCTCCATACTGCTTTCCACGGTGTTTGCACCAGTTTACATTCCCACCAACAGTGCACTTTTTCTCAACATCCTTGCCAACCATTGCTGTTGCTTGTGTTTTTGCAAAGGATTTTTAAAATTTTTTTTAAATTTATTTTTGAGGGGCGCCTGGGTGGCGCAGTCGGTTAAGCGTCCGACTTCAGCCAGGTCACGATCTCGCGGTCCCGGAGTTCGAGCCCCGCGTCAGGCTCTGGGCTGATGGCTCAGAGCCTGGAGCCTGTTTCCGATTCTGTGTCTCCCTCTCTCTCTGCCCCTCCCCCGTTCATGCTCTGTCTCTCTCTGTCCCAAAAATAAATAAACATTGAAAAAAAATTTTTTTTTTAATTTATTTTTGAGAGAGAAACAGAGTATAAGCAGGGGAGGGGCAGAGAGAGAGGGAGACACAGAATCCGAAGCAGGCTCCAGGCTTTGAGATGTCAGCACAGAGCCTGGCATGGGGCTCAAACTCGTGACTCCTGAGATCATGACCTGAGCCAAAGTCAGACGCTTGACTGACTGAGCCACCCAGGTGGCCCTCTTGTGTTTTTGATTTGAGCCATTCTGACAGGTGTGAGGTGATAGCTCATTGTGATTTTGGTTTGCATTTCCCTGATGATGAATGATTTTGAGCATCTTTTCATATGTTTGGTCATGTCTTCTGTCCATTTTTTAATTGTATTTTTTTGGAGGGGGTGTTGAGTTCTTTATATATTTTGGATACTAATCCTTCATCAAATATGTGCAAATATCTTCTCCCATCCAGTAGGTTGTCTTTTGGTTTTGTTGATTGTCTCCGTTGCTGTGCAGAAGTTTTATTTATTATTTTTTCATTTATTTATTAATTTACATCCAAGTTAGTTAGCATATAGTGCAACAATGATTTCAGGAGTAGAGTCCTTAATGCCCCTTACCCATTTAGCCCATCCTCCCTCCCACAACCCCTCCAGCAGCCCTCAGTTTGTTCTCCATATTTAAGAATCTCTTATGTTTTGTCCCCCTCCCTGTTTTTATATTATTTTTGCTTCCCTTCCCTTATGTTCATCTATATTGTACCTTAAATTTCTCATATGAGTGAAGTCATATGGTATTTGTCTTCCTCTGACTGACTAGTTTCACTTAGCATAATACCCTCCAGTTCCATCCACGTAGTTGCGAATGGCAAGATTTCATTATTTTTGATTGCCAAGTAATACTCCATTGTATATGTATATACCACATCTTCTTTATCCACTCATCCATTGATGGACATTTGGGCTCTTTCCATACTTTGGCTACTGTCGATAGAGCTGCTATAAACATGGGGGTGCATGTGCCCCTTCGAAACAGCACACCTGTATCTTGGGTAAATACCTCGTGGTGCAATGCTAGGTCATAGGGTAGTTCTATTTTTAATTTTTCGAGGAACCTCCATACCATTTTCCAGAGTGGCTGCACCAGTTTGCTTTCCCACCAGCAGTGCAAAAGAGATCCTCTTTCTCCACATCCTCGCCAACATCTGTTGTTGTGTGGATTGTTAATGTTAGCCATTCTGACAAGTGTGAGGTGGTATCTCATTGTGGTTTTGATTTGTATTTCCCTGATGATGAGTGATGTTGAGCATTTGTTCATGTGTCAGTTGGCCATCTGGATATCTTCTTTGGAGAAGTGTCTATTCATGTCTTTTGACCATTTCTTCACTGGATTATTTGTTTTTTGGGTGTTGAATTTGGTAAGTTCTTCATAGATTTTGGATACTAACCCTTTTTCTGATAGGTCGTTTGCAAATATCTTCTCCCATTCCGTCGGTTGCCTTTTAGTTTTGCTGATTGTTTCCTTCGCTGTGCAGAAGTTTTTATTTTGATGAGATCCCAATAGTTCATTTTTGCTTTTGTTTCCCTTGATTCCAGAGACGTGTTGAATAAGAAGTTGCTGCGGCCAAGGTCAAAGAGGTTTTTGCCTGCTTTCTCCTTGAGGATTTTCATGGCTTCCTGTCTTACATTTAGATCTTTCATCCATTTTGAGTTTATTTTTGTGTATGGTGAAGAAAGTGGTCCAGGTTCACTTTTCTGCATGTTGCTGTCCAGTTTTCCCAGCACCACTTGCTGAAGAGACTGTCTCTATTCCATTGAATATTCTTTCCTGCTTTGTCAAAGATTAGTTAGCCATACGTTTGTGGGTCCGTTTCTGGGTTCTCTGTTCCGTTCCATTGATCTGAGTGTCTCTTCTTGTGCCAGTACCATACTGTCTTGATGATTACAGCTTTGTAGTACAGCTTGAAGTCCAAGATTGTGGTGCCTCCTGCTTTGGTTTTCTTTTTCAAGATTGCTTTGGCTATTTGGGGTCTTTTCTAGTTCCATACAAATTTTAGGATTGTTTGTTCTAGCTCTGTGAAGAATGCTGGTGTTATTTTGATAGGGATTGCATTGAATGTAGATTGTTTCGGGTAGTATTAACATTTTAACAATATTTGTTCTTCCTATCGAGGAGCGTGGAATATTTTTCCACTTTTTTTGTATCTTCTTCCATTTCTTTCATAAGCTTTCTATAGTTTTCAGTGTATAAATGTTTCACCTCTTTGGTTAGATTTATTCCTAGGTATTTTACAGTTTTGGTGCAATTGTAAATGGGATCAATTCCTTGATTTCTCTTTCTGTTGCTTCATTGTTGGTGTATAGGAATGCAACTGATTTCTGTGCATTGATTTTATATCCTGCCACTTTGCTGAATTCATGGATCAATTCTAGCAGTTTTTTTTTCAATGTATGAAATTTATTGTCAAATTGGTTTCCATACAACACCCAATGCTCATCCCAAAAGGTGCCCTCCTCACTACCCATCACCCACCCTCCCCTCCCTCCCACCCCCCATCAACCTTCAGTTTATTCTCAGTTTTTAAGAGTCTCTTATGCTTTGGCTCTCTCCCACTGTAACCTCTTTTTTTTTTTTCTTCCCCTCCCCCATGGGTTTCTGTTAAGTTTCTCAGGATCCACATAAGAGTGAAAACATATGGTATCTGTCTTTCTCTGTATGGCTTATTGGCTTATTTCACTTAGCATAACACTCTCCAGTTCCATCCACGTTGCTACATAGGGCCATATTTCATTCTTTCTCATTGCCACGTAGAATTCTAGCAGTTTTTTGATGGACTCTTCTGGGTTTTCCATATACAGTATCATGTCATCTGCGAAAAGTGAAAGTTTGACTTCCTGTTGGCTGATTTGGATGCCTTTTATTTCTTTGTGTTTTCTGATTGCTGAGGCTAAGACTTCCAATACTATGTTGAATAACAGTGGCGAGAGTGGACATTCCTGTCTTGTTCCTGACCTTAGGGGGAAAGCTCTCAGTTTTTCCCCATTGAGGATGATATTAACATTGGGCCTTTCATACATGGCTTTTATGATCTGTTTTAGCACTGGAAGAAAAAAATGGCTGTGTGAAATATATTAAGACACCATAGCATTTTCCTAAGGGATTTCAAGAGTAATTTTGACTATATGCAATCTTCATGACATATTAAATTTAGAATCTAACCCTAGGTTATGATATGTCTTCACTATATTTAATCTGCTGTCACCCTTTGGTCCTGTATGTGTGTGTGTGTGTGTGTGTGTGTTGTGTGTGTGTGTGTTTCTGTCACACATGTGTGCATTATATAACTAAAAATGGAATGATAGCCAGTTTATATCCTCAGTGAAAAAAGAACAATTTGTAGGGGCATTTGGGTGGCTCAGTTGGTTAAGCATCTGACTTTGGCTCAGGTCATGATCTCACAACTCTGTGAGTTTGAGCCGCATGTCAGGCTCTGTGCTGACAGCTCAGAGCCTGGAGCCTGCTTCAGATTCTGTGTCTCCTGCTCTCTCTGTTCCTCCCCCACTCACACTCTGTATCTCTCTCAAAAATAAATGAACACATTAAAAAATTTTTAAAAAAGAACAATTTGTGAATTATGTTTATGTCTAAGTCTATATTCTCATTATTAATTGTTTAAATGATATCTTTAGTCTTGATTATAATTTTTGTTAAATGAACTTCAGTTTTGACATTGTATTTTAATTTAGCTTTTCCATTCAACAAATATTTATTGAGCATGTACTAATATTAAGCATAGTGCTAGTTGTCCCCACTATGTTAATTCCTCAATAGCCACAGAAATTTTTGTGAAAATCTGCTTCCTCCAAAGTCATTTAGAAGTGATGAAAGAACCAGACCATGGGTGGGACAAGGTAGAGTCTGAAATCTGCAAACATTGAAAGGGAAACAGTGCAAATATGTCCTAAAGCAGAAAATGTGAAGTCTGAATGAGATTTTATTGACTTTGTAACATGTCTGGCAAAAGGGTACTTGGTGCTTCTAGGAAGATTTGGCCATCTTTAGGAGATGTTCCCTTTTTTTTTTTTTTTAAGTTTATTTATTTATTTTGAGAGAGAGAAAGAGAGAGAGAGAGAGAGAAAGCAAGCAGGGGAGGAGAAGCGAGAGAAGGAGAGAGAGGATCCCAAAAAGGCTCTGTGCAGCATGGAGCCCAGTGCAGGGCTTGAACCCACCCATGAACTGCAAGATCATGAGCCAAAACCAAGAGTCAGACATTTAACTGACCAAGCCACATAGTCGCCCCATTTGGGAGATATTCTTGTTAAAGTTAAGTGCTGAAGAATCACTGGCATCAGAGGAAAACACCTCTTCTACTGCTATAACTTTAACGTCGTCTCTCAGGTACTGGGGACACTCACTGGGACTGAAGTAAAAAAAGAGCACTGCACTAATGACTGGAAAGAACACATTTTTTTAAAGTATCCTTAAGGGGGCGCCTGGGTGGCTCAGTCCGTTGAGCCTCTGATTCTTGATTTTGGCTCAGGTTATGATCCCAGGGTTGTGGGATCAAGCCCCATGTCAGCTCTGTGCTGAGCATGGAGCTTGCTTAAAATTCTCTCTCTTGCTCTCTAGCTCTCTTGCTTTCACTCTCCTCCCTCTGCCCCACTCCCCACCTTGAGCTCTCTGTCTCAAATTAATTAATTAATTAATTAATTAATTTATTTATTTAAATAAATAAATAAATAAATAAAGTACCCTTGGAACATTTCTGAGAACTGAGCAAAAAATAGTCTATAAATTTTTAAATGATTAGTATCCCACAGATCATATTCTGGGGCCGCAATGCAATTAAGTTAGAAACAAATAATTGATGGAAAATTTGGAAAACCTCCCACATTGGGAAATTTAAAAACATAATTCTTAACTTTCATAGGCTAAAAATGAAATTACAATAGAAACTAGAAAATACTTACAACTAAAAGGTAAAAAATCTACTCTGTATCCAAACTTGTGGTATACAACCAAGCACTGTTTAGAAGGAAACTCACAGCCTTAAAGGAAAAAAGGAAGAAAGTCTTAAAATTTAAGAATGAAGCATCCAACATATGAAATTAAGGAACAAATAGTAGGATAAACACAAAGCAAAAGAACAACTAATAATAAAAATGAAGCAGAAATTAATGACTAAGAAAGCAAACATACAATAGAGGTCAACAAAGCCAAAATTTGGTGTTTTGAAAATATCTCTAGTAAAATTAATTAAGTAAACAAGAGAAAAGGTGAAAATCAACAATATTATAAATGATGTAAGGTTATATGATAGGCAGTAAAGAGATTAAATAGGTGCAAAGAATAGTATAAACAATTTCAGGCCAAAAAATTTTGAAAACATGAAATAGATAAATTCCAGCTGATTGATGTAGAAATAGAAAACCTGAACTGTCCTATGACCATTAAAGAAATTGGATCACAGTTTAAAAGTCTTACCACACTCTATGATGTACTTTCACGGGCCTAGATGGTAAATTCTATCAAGCTTTCAAAAAATAGACAATCTTACATAAAGCTTCCAAAGAATTTTTTTAACATATTTTTTTTTAAAGGAGGGACACTTCCCAGTTCTTCTTGTGAGCTTGTGAGGGTAGAATAACTGATACCAAAACCAAGCAAAGATAGTGATGGAAAACTATCCACCACTATCAGGAAGAAAACCCTGTATTATGTCACCAAATTGGGTTTATACTAGGAATGCAAAGTTGGTTTAATAGTGGAAAATAAATTAATCTAATTCACCACATTAACAGATTAAAGGGGAGAAACCATTTGATTGTACCAATTAATGAAGAAAAATCCAAGATCAGTTCATGTTTGAAAAAAAAAAAGGTGGAGAGCCTGGGTGGCTCAGTTGGTTAGGCGTCTGACTCCTGATTTCAGCTCAGGTATGATCTCACGGTTTGTGAGTTCAAGCCCACATCAGGCTCTACACTGACAGTGTGGAGCCTGCTTGGGATTCTCTCTCTCTCTCTCTCTCTCTCTCTCTCTCTCTCTCTCTCCCCCTTCTCTCTCCATCTCTCTCTCCCTTTCCCTCTCTCTCCCTGCCTCTCTCTGCCCTTCCCCTGATTATGCTCTCCCAAAAATAAATAAACAAATAAAACTGAAAAAAGAAAAATAAAGAAAAAAGAAAAAATTTTTTAAAAGAGAAAAAAGGCAACAGAAAGGAACCTCCTTAATCTAATGAAAAGCATCTATAATACCACATATAATTGTGAAATGTTGAAAGTATATTCTTTGTTGAAAGATTAGCAAAAATTCATCTTATTTAACATTATGCTGAAGACCATCACCAATACAATAAGAATAAAAAATAGGGGTGCCTGAGTGTCTCAATTGCTTGGGTATCTGACTCTTGATTTTGGTTCAGGTCATGATCTCATGGTTTGTGAAATCTAGCCCCACATTGGGGCTCCCTTCTGGCAGCATGGAGACTGCTTAGGATTCTCTCTCTCTCTCTCTCTCTCTCTCTCTCTCTCTGCCCCTCCCCTGCTCATGCTATCTCTCTCTCAAAATAAAATAAACTTTAAAAAAAACATTTTTAAAAAATCTTTTTAAATGTTTATTTTTGAGAGATACGGAGACAGTGTGAGTAGGGGAGAGGCAGGGAGAGAGGGAGACACAGAATCTGAAGCAGGCTCCAGGCTCTGAACTGTCAGCACAAATCCTGATGCAGGGCTCAAACTCACAAGCTGTGAGATCATGACCTGCATTGAAGTTGTATACTTAACTGACTGAGCCACCCAGGCACCCCCCAAAAAAGGTTACTTTAAAAAAGAATAAAAAATAAAAGGGGCGCCTGGGTGGTTCAGTTGAGCATGTGACTCTGGCTCAGGTCATGATCTCATGGTCCATGAGTTCAAACCCACGTTGGGCTCTGTGCTGACAGCTCAGAGCCTGGAACCTGCTTCGGGTTCTGTGTCTCCCTCTCCTGCTCACATTCTGTCTCTCTCTCTCTCTCAAAACTAAATAAACATTAAAAACAAAAGATATAAGGATTGGAGAGGAAGAGAAAGAATGGTGAATTTGGTGGATGTATGTCCATCTATGCAGAGAATCCAAGAGAATTTATAGGTGAATTATTAGAATTAAGAGAATTTATCAAGGTTGGTGGGTATAAATCAGTTTATAAAATGTATAGCTTTTCTATATGCAACAATAATTAGTAAATAGAGTTTAATAACACAACAGCAACAAAAAAAATAGAAATAAATCTAACAAAAGTTGCGCAAGTCCTATAAAAAATTTTTAAAACTATATTGAAAGACATTGAGGAATGCCTAAATAAATGGAAAGATATGTTCACATAAAAATACATTGTAAAGATGATATTTCTCATCAGATTGATTTATAGATTTAATGCAATTTTGATAAAAATCCTGACAGTCTTTTTTTGTGTATGGAATTTGACAAGCTGTTTTTATAATTTTTATATAGAAGAGCAAAGGACCAGGAATAGCCAAGACATTCCTGAAGAACAAAGTCAAAGGACTAGCCCTACCAGATATCAAGTTTTACAAAACTATAGTAATTATGACAGTATGTTTTTCTTTTTTTTTAAGTTTATTTATTTTTAGTTGGCAGGTGGGGGGTGAGGGGTGGGCAGAGAGAGGAGAGAGAGAATCCCAAGCAGGCTCCACACTGTCAGCACTGAGCCCATGCAGGACTTGAACCCATGACTCATGAGATCATGACCTGAGCTGAAATCAAGAGTTGGACACTTAACCGACTGAGCCACCCAGGCACCCCAATTATGATGGTATCTTAAGACAAATAGCCCAATGAAACAGAATAGAATTCCCAGAAACAAACCCATGCATATGTGAAAACTTGATTTATGACAGAGGTAGCATTGTAGAAAGGAAGGAAAAAGATGGATTTTTCAATAAAATGTGCTGGGGGATTATTAACAATAGCCAAACTATGGAGAGAGCCTGAATGTCCATTGACTGATGAAGGGATAAAGAAGAATGTGGTATATACATATATAATAGAATAATCAAAAGAATGAAATCTTGCCATTTGCAATGACATGGATGGAGCTAGAATATATTTTGCTAAGCAAAATAAATCAATCAGAGAAAGATGAATACCATATGATTTCACTCATATGTGGAATTTAAGAAACAAAACAGATGAACATGTGGGAGGAGAGAGAAGAGAGGGAAACAAACCACAAGATACTCTTAATGATAGAGAACAAACTATGGGTTGAGAGGGAGGTGGGTGGGAGATGGGCTAGATGGGTGATGGGCATTAAGGAGAGCACTTGTGATGAGCACAGTGTGTTGTGTGTAAATGATGAATCACTGAATTCTACTCCTGAAACCAATATTGCACTGTATGTTAACTATAAAAAAAAATTAAGGAGAAAAAAAAAAGCAAAGTTAATGATATTTGGAAATTTAACTTAGAATAAGGCCACAAAAAATGATCTATTTTAATATAAATACATGATTAAAATATATATTTTTAAAGTATAAAAATAAATAAATTGTGCTGGGACAATTGTTATGATACAGTTTATACTTATACAAACATTAATCCTAATTTGACTAAAGATTTAAATATGAAGAACTCTGAATAGATAATTGAAAATATTAAATTTTATTTTGTTTTATTTTTTAATTTTTTTAATGTTTATTTATTTTGAGGGGAGAGAGACAGAGAGAAAGAGAGAGAGAGAATCCCAAGCAGGCTCCACACCTAGCACAAAACCCAATGCTGGGCTCTATCTCATGATCATGAGATCACAACTTGAGGCCAAAATCAAAAGTCAGACACTTAACTGACTGAGCCACCTAGGCACCCCAAGGAAGACATTTTTTGATAGCAGTGTTTGGAGCCTCTTAAAGAGCACCAAAGGGGATCTAGGCTCTTGTCTCTGTAAGGGAAGTTCAGGCCTCACCTCTCCTACCTACTCAGGAGAGATGGGTATGGCTCTCACCTCTCACCTCTCCTCTCACCTCTCACCTACTCACCTCACCTCTCACCTACTCAGGAGAGATGGGTATGGCTCTCAGAGGCAGTCTTGTCCCCAGAAAAACTATTCCAGGGGTACCTGGGTGGCTCAGTCAGTTTAGCATCAGTCTCTTGATTTTGGCTCAGGTCATGATCTCACAGTTCATGGGATCGAGCCCCCCATTGGACTCTGTACTCATAGTAGGATTCTTGTTCTCCTTTTTCTCTGCCCTTCACCAGCTTGCACACACATATGCTCTCTCCCTCTCTCTCTCTCTCTCTCAAAATAAATAAACTTAAAAAAAACCTATTGCAGTCATTTCTAGTTATGGTGCAGAAACAGTGCCATCAACCACCACAGGCAGACCACAGCCCCTACCTGGTTTACCCCACATAAGGAACTATATATATAATGAGGCAGCCCAATGGCTTGTTTAGAGTCTCTCCTGGAAAAATGTGCAATAGGTCAGCATTTCATAGTTTTTACAAATAGTTCACAAGCATCCCCTCATCAGGCCTTCACAACCCTGTGGCATGCCCCTAGATCTTGAACTTTCAAAGCCCACACTTGTTAGAAGTTATCCAGTCACTTATGTTATAACCCTTCTGTGAAAACTAGCCAATAGCCTCCTGAAAGATAAGTCACTCAATTCCACCCAATGTTGGAAAACTGTGAGTGTCCTCAAAACTAATTGAAATGTCAATATTCTTGGAAAGAGAGTTTAATTATCTATACTTGAACAAAGAACAATTTTTTTAAAACCAAGGGCACCTGGATGGGTGTCAGTTGAGTGTCTGACTCTTGATTTCACCTCAGGTCATGATCACAGTGTCATGAGATCTAGCCCTGCTTTGGACTCTGCACCCAGGATGGAGCCTTCTTAAGATTCTCTCTTTCTCGGGGCGCCTGGGTGGCGCAGTCGGTTGAGCGTGCGACTTCAGCCAGGTCACGATCTTGCGGTCCGTGAGTTCGAGCCCCGCGTCGGGCTCTGGGCTGATGGCTCAGAGCCTGGAGCCTGTTTCCGATTCTGTGTCTCCCTCTCTCTCTGCCCCTCCCCCGTTCATGCTCTGTCTCTCTCTGTCCCAAAAATAAATAAAGTTGAAAAAAAGAAATTAAAAAAAAAAAAAAAAAAAGATTCTCTCTTTCTCTCCGTCTGCCTCTCTCTCTCTCTAAAATTAAAAAAAAAAAAAAAATGCTTCTCAGCCTTTTGGCTAAGATCAAGTGTAAAAATTTTTAAAAATGTTTAATTAAAAAAACTCATAATGCATCAGAAGATATCTGTAAGACCTCAACAAACTTTGAGAAAGAGAAGAAATTAATACTTATTAAGCAAATATTATGTGCCTGGCACTGTACATGGAACTGTTCATGGGTGCTTAATAAGTACTTGTTAAATGAATGAATTTCTCACAATAATGTCATTTTCAGATGAGAGAGTCAGAGAGGTATATTAATTTGTCCAAAATTATACAACTAGCAGAGCTGAAGTTCAAGCTCAACCTTTTCTGGCACTTGTTCATTCAATATACCTTCCTGCATTTGAAGAGTTGGAATGGTAGAAAAGGCAAATAGAATGTTTCCCCTTTTTTATTTTAAAGATTTTATTTTTAAGTAATCTCTACACCCAACATGGGGCTTGAACTCACAACCCCGAAATCAAGATTTCATGCTGTAGTGACTGAAGCAGCCAGGCACCCCTAGAAAGTTTCCTCTTGAAGAGAATGTTTATAGCATGAAGTCAGAATCAATAGTTGTAAATGCAGTAGTTTCAAATTATCTTAAATATTTATTCATTTGATGGTGAAAAGCTTCTCAATATGCATATGGTAATATATAACATAAGTATTAGTGTTCTTAAAATGAATGAATGACTAAAAAAATGTAAGATTCTATTTATTGTGTTCTCTTCATAGTTTACTGTGAGGAGTGATCATTATGTTTTGATTACAAATATTGATTTCATTGATTAACTCTAAATTTATAATAAGCAAATCAAAAGCATTGTGGAAATATAAACAGACTTTTACTTATCTTTGAGCATTCACGAATTTTATGAAGACAGGATATCATAAAACAAGCAAACAGGGGCGCCTGGGTGGCACAGTCGGTTAAGCGTCCGACTTCAGCCAGGTCACGATCTCGCGGTCCGTGAGTTCGAGCCCCGCGTCAGGCTCTGGGCTGATGGCTCAGAGCCTGGAGCCTGTTTCTGGTTCTGTGTCTCCCTCTCTCTCTCTGCCCCTCCCCCGTTCATGCTCTGTCTCTCTCTGTCCCAAAAATAAATAAAATGTCGAAAAAAAAAAATTAAAAAAAAAAAAAAAAAAAAAAACAAGCAAACAACCCTAACAATGCAAATATAAACAGAACAATAATAAGGGAATTTGCTGTTTATTCTTCCCATGGTTTTCAGCTAAACTAAATAGATGATAGACATCTAGTTGTTAAATCACCATATCTAGAAGGTCTACAAACGTGGGAATAAGTCTGAGTCCATTAGAGCATAACAGACTCTCATTTGTTCATAACATTTTAGAACTGGATCAGACCTAAAGGAGATCAGCTAAATTCCCTAGAGAAATTCTCACACCTATGCACCAAGAAATTATATTCAAGGGTGGCCACTGACCTAACTGCCCCTCTATAAAAACTATTATACTAAAGTTAAAATGAATGAACTAAATGTTTAAGTATCCACATAGGTAAATCTCAAGTGATAGTAGCAAACACATAGTGTTTACTATATGCAGGCATTATTTTATGTTTTAACTTATTTAATTCTCACAGAAGCCCTATGATGTTATTATATTACTATCCCTATTCTACATAGGGGGAAACTGAGGCTCAAACAGGTTAAGCAACTTAACCAAGATCATGCAAATAGGATATAAGCCCAGGCTGTCTGCCCTGGAAGCTTAGTGCTTGATCACCAGGCTATACTACTTCTCAATTGTATGATATTACTGAAAAATCAAGATGCAGAAGGATCCATACAGTATGAAACCATTTATATAAATATTTTGAATCCTGTGTTTTTACAAAATCATATATGTAGAAGTATAAAAATATTAATGGGAGTGTTACTCACCAACTCAGGATAGCGGTTACCTGTGGGGGGAGGAGGAGAAATTAATGAGGAGCTATATTTATAACATTCTATTGCTTTGTTTAAAAACTGAAGCAGGGCACCTGGCTGGCTCAGTAGAGTATGCTATTCTTGAGCTCAGGGTTGTGAACTTAAGCACCACGTTGAGTGTGGAGCCTACTTAAAACGAACAAACAAACCTGAAACAAATATGGAGAAAATACTAACATCTATGGTGAGCACGTGAGTGAATATAATACAGTTTATGTGACTTGTCCAAGGTCACATACCGTAAGTCACAAAGATGATTTGTTTTTATTTTTTTTTTTAATGTTTATTTTTGAGAGAGAGAGAGCATGAGCAGGGGAGGGGCAGAGAGAGAGGGAGACACAGAATCTGAAGCAGGCTCCAGGCTCTGAGCTGTCAGCACAGAGCCTGAAGCGGGGCTTGAATCCACAAACTGCAAGATCATGACCTGAGCCTAAGTCGGATGCTTAACCAACTGAGCCGCCCAGGCGCCTCACGTTGTTGTTGTTGTTGTTGTTGTTGTTGTTGTTGTTGTTGTTTAATGTTAATTTATTTTTGAGAGAGAGAGAGAGAGACAGAGCATGAGCAAGGGAGTGGCAGAAAGACAGGGAGACACAGATTCCAAAGCAGTTTCCAGGCTCCAAGCTGTCAGCACAGAGCCCAACACGGGGCTCGAACTCACAAACTGCAAGATCATGACTTGAGCCAAAGTTGGACACTTTGACTGAGCCACCCACGTGCCCCAAAGATGATTTCTTTTTAAAGATCATCTAGTCTAATTCCCTCATTTAGGATTTGGGGTCAATCTGTTTTTTCAAGGGCCTACTGGGAGTTGGTGGCAGGAGCCAGGTCCCCAGTCTTGCAGGACACTTTTCACCCTCAACCCTACCCACATCCTTCCATTCTTATACAATCTGTTTTACCTCCTGAATTTTCCCTGAAGTTTCATAGTTTTTCCTGCCGGACAACTTGTGTTTTTCCTATTGGCAATTACTTTTAAGGAAAAATAATTTTTAATTGTTCACTTAACATTCCATTGCTCCATACTCAAAGAGGATTATATTTTAGAGTTGTAAGCCCCAGTCAACACAGAGCCAAAGTTTTCTCTAGGAATTTGATATCTTTTCTCCTTTCTTTTGCTCTTTTTTATTCTTCTTTCCCACTTAGCTTCAGCTCCCATAAACCTCTATTCCCATCACCTAATATCCATCAAACAGAGGATGTTGCTCACTCCTCCCAACTCCATATTAATATTACTTATATATCTGAAGGGTTTACTTGGTGGGTCATATAATGGATTAAAAGAAAACATTCACATATATGAAGTGCTTCATAGTTACAAAATATCTACATGATCACATTTAACCCTCTTTTGGGCCCAGGGTATTAGGCAGATGAGATAACAGGTTCAAACAATTTATGTGACTTTCCCAGGATCACAGCAAGAAAGTAACAAAGTCTGAGCTGGAATCCAAGTCTCTTGATTCTTCACTTCTCTTTCCAATTGTCCCTGTTTCTCTTCAACATTCTCTTCAACAAATGGTGTTGGGAAAACTGGACAGCTACATGCAAAAGAATGAAACTGGACCACTTTCTTACAGCATACACAAAAATAAATTCAAAACAGATTAAAGACCTAAATGTGAGACAGGAATCGATCAAAATCCTAGAGGAGAATCCAAGTCTCTTGATTCTTCGCTTCTCTTTCCAATTGTCCCTGTTTCTACAAACCACCAAAAAGAAGTGGGCCCTTAAAAATAAGGATAAGTCAACACATGCAGATTGAAAGTGAACAGATAGAGAAATTTTATCATACTAATGGATATGTAAAGAAAGCCAGGGCAGCAATACTTGTATTGGACAAAATAAACTTTACAAAGTCTGTAACAAGAAACAAAGGAAGACATTACATAATCGTAAAGGGAATAATCCAAAAAGAAGATCTAGTAATTGTAAATATTTATGCACCCAGCATGGGAGCATCCAAATACACAAAGCAGTTAATAGCAAACATAAAGGAACTAATCAATAGTAATACAAGAATAGTAGGGGACTTTCACGCCACATTTACATCAACAGATGTATCATCCAAACAGAAAATCAACAAGGAAACAGTGGCTTTGAATGACACATTGGACCAGATGGATCTAACAGATATATTCAGAACATTCCATCCTAAAACAGCAGAATACACATTCTTTTCAACTGCACATGAAACATTCTCCAGAATAGATCACTGATTAGGCCACAAATCAAGTCTCAACAAATTCAAAAATGTCAAAGTCATACCACACATCTTTTCTGGCCACTACACTATGAATCTAGAAATCAACCACAAGAAAAAATACAGAAAGAGCACAAATACAGGGAGGTTAAATAATATGCTACTAAACAATGAATGGATCAATCAAGAAATCAAAGAAGAAATAAAAAATATATGGAGACAAATAAAAATGAAAACACAATGGTCCAAAATCAGTGGGATACAGCAAAAGCTGTTCTAAGAGGGAAGTTTATAGAAATACAGGCTTACCTCAAGAAGCAAGAAAATTTTCAAATAAACAACCTAACTTTACATCTAAAAGAGCTAGAAAAGGAAGAACAAAACCCCAAACCAGTAGAAACAAATAAAGATTAGAGCATAAATAAACAAAATAGAAACTTAAAAAAGACAAAAAAAAAAACAAAACAAAAACAAAACAAAACAATAGAATAGATAAATGAAACCAGGAGGTGGTTCTTTGAAAAGATCAACAAACTTGATAAACCTTTTTAACCAAACTCATTCAAAAAAGAGAGGAGGGGGGTACTCAAACAAAATCAGAAATGAAAGAGGAGAGGGGCGCATGGGTGGCTTAGTCAGTTAAGCATCCAACTCTTGATTTTGGCTCAGATCATGATCTCACAGTCATGGGATCAAGTCCCACATCAGGCTCTGCACTGAGAGTGGAGCCTGCTTGGGATTCTCTCCCTCTCCCACTCTCTCTGTTCCTCTCCCACTTGTGCTTTCTCTCTCTCTCAAAATAAATAAAAATTAGAAATGAAAGAGAAAAAAATAACAACTCAGGGGCGCCTGGGTGGCGCAGTCGGTTAAGCGTCCGACTTCAGCCAGGTCACGATCTCGCGGTCCATGAGTTCGAGGCCCGCGTCAGGCTCTGGCCTGATGGCTCAGAGCCTGGAGCCTGTTTCTGATTCTGTGTCTCCCTCTCTCTCTGCCCCTCCCCCGTTCATGCTCTGTCTCTCTCTGTCCCAAAAATAAATAAACGTTGAAAAAAAATTAAAAAAAAAAATAACAACTGATACCACAGAAATACAAAGGATTATAAGAGAATATTATGAAAAATCATATCCCAATAAATTGGACACTTAGAAGAAATAGATAAATTCCTACAAACACATAACCTCCCAAAATGGAATCAGGAAGAATAGAAAATTTGAACAGACCAATTACAAACTATGAAATTGAATCAGTAATCAAAAAACTCCCAACAAACCAAAGTCCAGGACCAGATGGCTTCACAGGTGAATTCTACCAAACATTCAAATAGAGGTAATACCTATTCTTCTCAAACTATTTCAGAAAATACAAGAGGAAAGAAATCTTCCAAATTCATTCTATGAGGCCAGCATTACCCTGACCCCAAAACCAGATAAAGACACTACAGAAAAAGAGAACTACAGGCCAGTATCTCTGATGAACACAGATGAAAAAATCCTCAACAAAATATTAGCAAACCAAATCCAACAATGCATTTAAAAACAATCATTCACCATGATCAAGTGGGGTTTATTTCAGGGATGCAAGCATGATTCAATACTTGAAAATCAATCAACGTGATACATCACATACAGTATAAAAACCATATGATCATTTCAATAGATGCAGAAAAAGCATCTGACAAAGCACAACATCCATTCATGATAAAACCCTCAACAAAGTAGGTTTAGAGGGAACATACCTCAACATAATAAAGGCCACATATGAAAAACCCCACAACTAACATCATTCTCAATGGTGAAAAACTGAGAGCTTTTCCCTTACAATCAGGAACAAGACAAGGATGTCCATTCTCACCACTTCTATTCAATATAGTACTTGAAGTCCGAGCCACAGCAATCACATAAGAAAAATAAAAGACATCCAAATTGGTAAGGAAGAAGTAAAACTTTCACTATTTGCAGATGACATGATACTAAAATGGAAAACCCTAAAGACTACACCAAAAAACTACTAGAACTGATCAATGAATTCGATAAAGTTGTAGGCTACAAAATCAATGTATAAAAATCCATTGTTTCTCTATACACTAACAATGAAGTAGCTGAAAAAGAAATTAAGAAAACAATCCCATTTCTAATTGCATCAAAAAGAATAAAATATCTAGGAATAAAATTAACCAAGGAAGTGAAAGGCCTGTCCTCTGAAGACTATAAAACACTGATGAAAGAAATTGAAGACAGCATAAACAAATAGAAAATATTCCATGCTCATGGTTAGGAAAAGCAAGTATTGTTAAAACATCTATATTTCCCAAAGCAATCTACAGATTTAATGCAATCCCTGTCAAAACACCAACAGCATTTTTCACAGAACTAGAACAATCTTTAAATGTGAATGAAACCACAAGTGTCCTTGATTAGCCAAAGCAATCTTGAAAAAGACAAACAAAACTGGAGGTATCACAATTCCAGGTTTCAAGTTATACTGGCACAAAAATAGACACATAAATCAATGGAACAGAATAAAAAGCCCAGAAATAAACTCATGATTATATGGTCAATTAATCTTTGACAAAGGATGCAAGAATATGCAACAGGAAAAGGACATTCTCTTCAACAAATGGTGTTGGGAAAACTGGACAGCTACATGCAAAATAATGAAACTGGACCACTTTCTTACAGCATACAAAAAAATAAATTGAAAACAGATTAAAGACCTAAATGTGAGACAAGAATCAATCAAAATCCTAGGCAGTAACCTCTGTGACATGGGCAGTAGATCTTCTTACTAGATATGTCTCCTGAGGTGAGAGAAACAAAAGGAAAAATAAACTATTGGGATTTCATCAAAATAAAAAGCTTCTGCACAGTGAAGGAACCAATCAACAAGACTAAAAGGCAACATATGGAATGGGAGAAGATATTTGCAAATGACATATCTGATAAAGGGTTAGTATCTAAAATATATAAAGAACTTATAAAACTCAACACCCAAAAAACAAATAATCTAGTTAAAAATTGGCAGAAGACATGAATAGACATTTTTCCAAAGAAGACATACAGATGCCTAACAAACACATGAAAAGATCCTCAACATCACTGATCATCTGGAAAATACAAATCAAAACTACAATGAGATATCATCCCACACCATTCAGAATGGCTAAAATCAACAACACAGGAGACAACAGGCATTGGAAGGATGAGGAGAAAAGGGAAACCTCTTACACTGTTGTTGGGAATGCAAACTGGTGCAGCCACTCTGGAAAACAGTATGGAGGTTCCTCAAAAAGTTAAAAATAGAATTACCCTACAATCCAGCAATTGCACTACTCAGTATTTACCCAAAGGATACAAAAATACTGATTTGAAGGGGTACATGCACCACAATGTTTATAGCAGCATTATTTACAATAGCCAAATTATGGAAAGAGCCCAAATGTCCATTGACTGACGAATGGATAAAGGAGGTATGGTATATATATATACAATATAATATTACTCAGCCGTAAACAAGAGTGAACTCTTGCCATTTGCAACGACATAGATGGAACTAGAGAGTATTATGTTAAGCAAAATAAGTCAGAGAAAGACAAATACCATATGATTTCACTCATATATGGAATTTAAGAAACAAAATAAATGAACATCGTGGGGAAAAAAGAGAGGCAAACCAAGAAACAGAGTCTTAATTATAGAGAACAAACTGATGGTTATTGGAGGGGAGGTGGGTGGGGTGATGGGTTAAATAGGTGATGGCAATTAAGGAGAGCACTTGTTGAGCACCACATGTTGTATGTAAGTGATGAATCATTAAATTCTACACCTGAAACTAATATTGCACTGTATGTTCACTAGCTGGAATTAAAGTAAAACTTGAGGGGGAAAAAAAAGAATGAAACTGGGCCACTTTCTTACACCATACACAAAAATAAACTCAGAATTGGGGCGCCTGGGTGGCTCAGTTGGTTGAGCATCCAACTTCAGTTCATGATCTTGCAGTTGACAAGTTTGAGCCCCACGTCGGGCTCTGTGCTCACAGCCTGGAGCCTCCTTCCAATTCTGTGTGTGTGTCTCTCTCTGCCCCTTCCCTGCTTATGCTCTGTCTCTCTCTGTCTCAAAAATAAAATAAACATTTAAAAAAACTTAAAAAATAAATATTAAAATAAAATGAAATAAAATAAAATAAAATAAAATAAAATAAAAATAAACAAACTCAGAATGGATTAAGAACCTGAATGTGAGACCTGAAACTATAAAAATCCTGGAGGAGAGCACAGGCAATAATTTCTCTGGCATTGGCCATTGCAACACTTTTCTAGATATGTCTTCTGAGGCAAGGGAAACAAAAGCAAAAATAAACTATTGAGACTACCTCAAAATAAAAAGATTCTATACAGCAAAGGAAACAACCAACAAAACTAAAAGAGAATTAGAGAAGATATTTGCAAATGACATATCTGATAAAGGTTTAGTATCCAAAATATATAAAGAACTTATAGAACTCAACATCAAAAAGAAAAAAAAGTCCAATTAAAAAATAGGCAGAAAACATGAACACATTTCTCCAAAGAAGATATACAGGTGGCCAACAGACACATGAAAAGATGCTCATTATCAGGGAAATGCAAATCAAAACCACAATAAGATATCACCTTGTTCCTATCAAAATAGCTAAAATTGAAAACATAAGAAACAGCAGATGTTCGAGAGGATGTAGAGAAAAAGGAACCCTTGTGCACTGTTGGTGGGAATGCAAACTGGTGCAGCCACTGTAGAAGCAGTATTGAGGTTCCTCAAAAAAATTAAAAATGGAATTACCATATAATCCAATAATTCCACTGCTGTTTACCCAAAGAATACAAAAACACTAATTTGAAAAGATATTGTACCCTTATGTTTATTGCAGCATTATTTACAATAGCCAAATTATGGAAGCAACCCAAGTATGCATTGATACATGAATGGATAAAGAAGATGTGAGATATACATATAGGATAGAATATTACTCAGCCATTAAAAAAAGAATGAAATCTTGCCATTTGCTTAACCGACTGCGCCACCCAGGCGCCCCATAAAATCTTGCCATTTGCAACAACATGGATGCAGCTAGAGAACATAATACTAAGTGAAATAAGTCATAGAAAGACAAATGCCATATGAGTTCACTCATATAGAATTTAAGAAACAAAACAAAGAAAGAAAGAAAAAAAAGAGACAAACCAAAAAACAGCCTCCTAACTATAGATAACAAATTGGTAGTTACCAGAGGGAAGGTAGGTGGAAGGATGGGTAAAGCAGGTGAAGGGGACTGAGTACACTTATTTTGCTGAGCACTGAAGAATGTATGGAATTCTACACCTGAAACGAATATAACACTGTATGTTAACTATACTGGAATTTTAAAAATAGATATAGAGATACAAGAAATAATGATAAATCAATGTAGAGCTGTGCCACTTCCTATCACACTCTTCCACTGCTATCCCCACAAAAATAGATAATGCTTGCTGCAGGGCTGTATATTAAGGTGCTCCCTTCTACAAAGCTTTTAAGCTTCACATCACCCAGGGGGCCATAAATTGTGACCTTGTAATTCTAGTTTGTTCAAGTAAAACCCAAGTCAATAAGGAGAAGAAGAGAGCCACAGCCTAATAACCTACAAAACCCGCAGAGGGGCAGAGGCTTCAACTGATGAAAGTGTACATAGAACTTTGAAAACTATGAGACCAATATTGAAAGTCTCCAAAGAGGTTTTACTAATAAGACAAGCTAAGCCTCAGGAATCTGCCTTTGCCCATCTAGGGTTTAACCTCTCCACCAAGTGCTCCTTAGCCCACCCAGAATTTCTGAAAGAAGCTGAATTAAACCCTTCTTTGGCAGGATTTGTTTTTCCAGGTTAACCCCTTAAGCCAAAGTTTCATTCCATCTCCTGGATCCATTCTGAAGTAAATTCTCATTAAATCTTTCCCATGAGTATTCTCAGTGCAACCACTTCCTTTTCAACTTCTCGTAACTTCAGTGTCAACACCAATTCCAATTCCAAGACTGGAGAAAAACATATGGAAATCGGACAACAAATATAGGGGTATTAGACATCCTTGTGGCCACCAGGATGAATATGAAGGCACGGTCTTTGCTTGGCTGAAAGCAAAAGGATGAGATGGGAAGCCAGCTGCCAAGAGTTCCCCAGGTCTTTTAAAAATCTCACTGCAACACATCTCGCTCTGCTGCCTAAGGACATAGAAGACACTCAGCTTCAGCTTCCCTTACGTTACAGAGGCTGATTAAAGGGCACTGTAAGTAGGAGGAAAACACTTTTCTTCTGCTGCCTGCAGAGATCCCATCTTTTCTGGGTCTAAGTTTCAAATGCCCTGAGTTGCTAGAGATCCTCTCTGTAAAATAAATGCTACCCTTTACTTTTGCTTCTCTTGTAAAACCTAGCCTGCTCTCCTGGTCCGCTTACTGCTGCTTTTCACCTGATGAAACATTCCTTCTTCTCATTGTGCATCAGTAAGAATCTTCCTGCCCGCGAGATGGAGTGAAGTTTGAAATAATTTTTGTAATATGATTGGTGGTTTTATTTTTTTTTTAATTTTTTAATATTTATTTATTTTTGACAGAGAGAGAGAGAGCATGAGTGGGGAACAGGCAGAGAGAGAGGGGGACACAGAATCCGAAGCAGGTTCCAGGCTCTGAGCTGTCAGCCACAGAGCCTGACGCGGGGCTCAAACTCACAGACTGTGAGATCATGACCTGAGCCGAAGTTGGATGCTCAACCGACTGAGTCACCCAGGCACCCCATGACTAGCAGTTTTCTTGTTCTTGTCTTTGAAATTAGAGACAAGCAAGCAATAAGCATCTTTTGCGGCAAGATCAGAAACAAAGTTCCTTTGGCCTCTGTTCCTTGGGGGGAAGCATATGAGGTTTAGTTGGCAACTTAAATGTGCTTTCAGAAAGAGTGAAGCTGCTGTTACTTTGGAAAGTTTGAAGAACTTCTTAGGTGAGGCGCCTGGGTGGCTCAGTTAGGGTTGGATGCCCGACTTTGGCTCAGGTCATGATCTTGTAGTTTGTGGGTTCAAGCCCTGTATCGGACTCTGTGCTGACAGCGCAGAGCCTACTTGGGATTCTCTATCTTCCTCTCTCTCTGCTCCTCCCCTACTTGCGTGCTCTCTCTCTTTCTCAAAAATAAATAAACAAACATTAAAAAAATAAAGAACTTCTTAGTCATCCCTTATTTCCTAGCTTTCAGGAAAGCTAAATAAATTCGTTTCACTTTATGGGTCAAGGTAGTTAGGAGTTTAGCTTAAAGAAAGAAATTTACATTCTGCTAACTAGTAACTTCTTACTTTTCTTTACTCTGCTTTTTCTATTTTCTAGCAGTAAAAAATTAATTAATTAATTAATTAATTAATTAATTAAAATTCCTTAGAAGTGCTCTAAAATCACACCTCTAAACCCCAGAGTAAAGTTTTAGCACTTCTGTAAATGTCTTCAGAAAGTCACTTGTAGTATCAGATTTCTAATGATTCTCACAGAGCAGAATTTAGGATTTGGGATCAATCTGCCTGTGTAGAACTGGTTCATTTCATATTTAGTAGAGCCAAAACAGACAACCAAAATTCTGTTTATGGCAGAGCCTCCTTTTTCCTTTCTAAATATTTGAGATTTCAGTGTGGATGCCCATTTTGGCACATTTTATTGCCCACGAGAAAAGCTCAGGTTACTATTTTCAATTGCAGGTGTATTTTCTCCACTTTAGCAAATTGGACATTTGTTCTGTCATTTTCATTGGAGAGATGCTAGGAGAAGGAATGGCACGCTGGAGGAACTTTTGGTTGTCTTTGATTATTTTGGAGGACTTTGTGGGATCAGGAGATCTTGACCCACTCCAGAAATACTTGTACAGGCATCTGTTTCAAAACCTTTTCTGCCTTCTCTCGGAACTAATTCATACATACTCTTTAAGATTTGCTCAGCTGTATTTCCTTGGTTCTGCCTTGATCCTTTCCTGCAGAAAATTTCATTTGACATCAAAGCCTCTTCCCTTCCATCTACTGTAAAGTTGTTGAGAGCTGTAGCAAAACCATCAGCCTAGCTTCAGGCCATGCTTAGCGCAGAGTGTGACCCAAGTCAAAGGAATTTAGAAGATCAGAAGACAGCATGGTCTAGGGCAAAGAACTGGGAAAGAAGTGGTTTCTGGAGGACAAAATCAAAATCAGGGAAGTCCCTATTGAGGATTTCTTGAGTGATGAGCACTAAATCAGCCTGTAGGGAATGAGGTCAGGAGATCAAAGTAACCATTTTAGCAGTTCCTATAAGCATTGTATTCCTTGTATACTGTGGGAACAACATCTGAGAAGCCTGGACTCTGACCCCTATTTCAGTAGCACATGGAGACATTTCATGCTGACAAGCAGCTGCCTGGATGATTTCTGTCCTTTGATTCTTGAGGAGGAACACAGCCTTAAGCTTTCTCTCAAATTCTAACTCAGGGCCTCTTAGGGAGATGCTGGGCCTCCCACATGGTTCTTGATCTCAGAAGAACCCACATGGTTCTTGATCTCAGAAGAATCCTGAAGCAGACTGTCCACCTAAGACCAAAACCACCCATTAGAATATTATTCAGTTTGGGGAGCATAGGTGGCTCAGTTGATTGAGCATCTGACTCTTGATTTTGGCTTGGGTCACAATCCCATGGTCATGGAGTTAAGTCCCATGTCAGGCTCTGTACTGAGCATGGAACCTGCTTGGAATTCTCTCTGTCTCCCCCTCTGCCCCTCCCTCTGCTCGTGTGCACGCTCTCTCTCTCTCTCTCAAAATAAATAAATAAAAACATTAAAAAAAAGAATATTATTCAATTTGGTATCTGTTAGGCACAAACATTAAATTAGTCAATTCAGTCACAATATTCAAATTTGTCTGTATGTATAGAAACAGCCTAAGAAATCAAATTGTTTTGGTATTGTTAAAGAAAAAATTCTTAAATGGTAAGGAAGACTTTATTCAGGACTCTTTCAATAGGGATAGTGCAGTAAGGGATGGAGCTCAGGCTCAACTCTGAATACAGCAAAGATAGTTGGAGATTCATAGCCAATGAGCAGAGTGAGGGTCAGTAGATGGAAAATTACTAAAAGGGGACATCAAAGATAGGAGGAATTCTTGCTAACCTGACCTAAAAGGACTGGGTGGCTAAATCAGTTAAGCCTCTCTGATTCTTGATATCTGTCTCAGGTAGCCATCTCACCATTGTGAGATTGAGCCACACTTTGGACTCTGTGCTGAGGAGGCAGCTTGGGATTCTCTCTCTCCCTCTCCCTCTGCCCCTCCTCTACTATGGATTCTTTCTCACTGCCCCTTCCCCACATGTGCTCTCTCTCTCTCAAAATAAATAAATAAACTTTTTTTTTAAGTGGGGGATGAGGAACTCAATCAGATATCAAGGATGAGGAGATTCTCATTAAATTGACAGGTTTTTTTTTTTATGTGTATTTATTTTGAGAAAGAGAGAGAGCACATGTGCATGGGGGAGGGAAGAGAGAGAGAGAGAGAGAGAGAGAGAGAGAGGAAAGAGAGAATATCAAGCAGGCTCCGTGACATCAGTGCAAGCCCGATGCAAGGCTCTATCCCACCAATTGCGAGATCATGACCTGAGCTGAAATCAAGAGTCGGACATTCAACCGACTGAGCTACCCAGGTAGCTAAATTGACAGGATTCTTGCTAAAACTGTGCTAGGCAGGCCAAAGACAGAATGAGGGCCAAAACTGAGGCCTAGTTGAGAAGTCTTAAAGGAGTCTCAAGTTTGGTCCTTGTCAATATCCACAGGCTTTCTTCTCTCCTTCTGCATCATTTCCCATCCTGCTCCCTCAATGCTACCAGCTACATAAGAGAAGTCTCTATTTTCCTCAGCCGACCCTTCCCAGACTCCCTCATTATTGAAAAACAGAGCTTGCCAGACTCTCAGGACTCCAGGTTCAACATCTCAGCTAGTAGATGTGTTTCTGACTCATTCCAGTTCCTGATAGCTAGGGTCAGTTTACCCTGATGAAAGAGTCAAGGCCCTCCCCATTTTGGGAAACTTGCTTCCCAGATGTGTGGGGAACCATCTCTGACAGACTCACTGGCAGCATTTGTGGTCCCCACCCCTGTGCGGAGATTTGTCAGTAGAGAAGGAAGAGCTAGTGATTAAGCAAACACATCATCCTCTCCTTAGCTGGAACATTTTTAATCAATCTGACAGTCAACAACTTCCACTAATGGGGAGTATACAGAACTGAAGGAGTTCTAAAACCAGGGTGTGAAAAGCAGAGTAGATACTGTTTTGTTTTGTTTTGTTTTGTTTTTTATTTCTACCTTGGCAAGCTGGACTGAGCTAGGATGGCAGGTCACCAAACCAAGGAGTTTATAGTTTTCCTCCTTTCCACTTCAGGAAAAGGTACCAACCTTCTTGTGTGACTTGAGTCAGGCAGACTTAGGATTGACTTCTCTCTCTGCACTCACTACTTCTGTCCTTTGGGCTGCTCTGGGTTTCAGTTTCCTCAGCAAAGATATGTACTTTGTTAAGAGGAGTAAATACACAAAACAGGCCTAGAACAGAGTCTGTCATAGAGCAGGTACTCAATAAATGGAAGCTATTGTGATTTATGTCCCTGCCTCTGTCACTAATTAGCAGTTTGAGTTGTCTTACCATGCAAAGAGCAGCCTGGTGGAAGAAGTTCTACCCTTGCCTCTTACTGATTCAAGTGTCTGCTTAGGAAACTTTCCTAGTCTGAGCTTCAATTTTCTTATCTATAGAGCCAGGGTGGATGGAAAAAATTAATGCGTCTCACACATGGCTGTGCATCACAGTTGCCTGGAAGCTTATTAAAATATGTCTCCCAGAGAGTGCCTGGGTGGTTCAGTCAGTTAAGCGTCCAATCCGGTTTGGGCTCAGGTCATGGTCTTCCATTTTGTGAGTTCAAGGCCCGCATCAGGTTCTGTGCTGACAGTGCAGAGTCTGCTTGGGATTCTCTCACTCTCTCTCTCTCTCTCTCTCTCTGCCCCTCCCCTGCCTGCTCTCTCTGTCTCGAAATGAATAAATAAACTTAAAAAAAAATTTTTTTTAAATATGTCTCCCAGGCTCCATTCCTAGATTCAGATTCAGTGGGCCTAGGACAAGGTTTGGGTTTACTTCTTGCAAAAGCACCCAAGAGAATGGATAAACAAATGTGGTACATTTAAAATGAAATATTAATCAGCAATAATAAAAAAAAAAAAAAGAACAAACCACTATGTATGCAACAAAGTGGGTAAAACCTCAAAAATCGTCAGCAAAAGAAATGTCAGACACAAAAGATTTCATTCAGCATGATCCAATTTTTGTGAGTACAAAAACCAGAAATAAAAATGATCTATGGTGGTTGGAGTCAGAATAGAGGTTACCTCTGAGGGGTAAAAATGGGTATTGACCAGGAGGAGGCACAAGAGAACTTTCAGGAGTGAAAGGAGGGTTTTATACCTTGAACTGAGTGGTGGTTACATAAGTGTATATAAAAGTTAAATGTTGTCAAGCTGGATACTTAAAGTTTGTGCTTTTTACTGTATGTAAATTGTATCTTAACACAGTACTGTGAACAGGGTGGCAAAAAGCTCCCCTGATAATTCTAATGCATAGCCAGGCTTAAGTTCCTTGAACAAGATCCTTAAAGTCTCTTCCATTTCTATAGCCCTATGATTGTTATATCCTCATCATGGCCCCCTTGCCAGGCACTTTTATCTACAAAGTAAATTATCTCTTTTACCTCTTTTGGTCAAGCACAAAATCAAAGATATTAAGAAAAGCAAGGGTCCTATCCTAGCACTTAGATAAGGGATGCAGTTGAAACTCAAGATTTGTCTAAGCCCCAGTATGATAGAACAAAGGCCAAGGAAAAGACATGGAATCATAATCAAATCTGACTTTTAACCTGCCCTGTTGGCCTGAAGGGACCAGGGAAATCTGAAGATTTTCTGTTGTTGGTTTCCTTTTTCACCCATTCATTCATTCAGTTAGTCACCAGATATTTATTGAGTGCCTGCTGTGTGTCAGGCATTGCTTAGCAGTGAGGTTAGCAAAATGAATATGACAACAGGGTCCCTGCCCTATGGGAGTTTAAATTATACAAAAGAAGGAAAGCCAATATGAAGATAAACATAGATAATTGCTTATTTGTAAGAGCTATGAAAGATACGGATGTTGGGATAGACAGAAACTGGGGAAAGGACACTTTTGGATAAAGTAGTCAAATAAAGAGGTGATATTTGTAAAAAGATCCAAAGGTTGCCAGTGATCTAGCTATGTGAAAAGTTGAGGGAATCAAGTTCAAGGTCAGGGAATGAACATTTAGGGCTAAGGGAATGACAGTAAAGGCCCTGAGATAAGAAATAGTTTAGCATATTCTAGGAACAGAAAGGAGTACAATATGTCTAGAATATAGTGATTGAGCAGGAGAGTCTATTATATGAGTCCAGAGAGAACAACAGGGCTTTGCAGGAAATATTTATTTTACTTCAAAAACAATGGGAAGCTCTTAAAGGTTTTAAGCAAGGAGTGATGCATGATTTGAATCATGCCCTCCATCCCCCATCACTCTGGCTCCTATTGGGGGAATGGATGGAATAGGACAAGAAAGGAGACAGGATATCAGTTAAGAGACATTCACAGTTGTCCAAGCAACAATGTTTGTGGGTTGACTTAGCTTAGTTTTGGTTAGCAGTTCAGCAGGGATGCTGAACCCCTGGGACTGGGTTAACCAAAGACAGAGCAAGAACTAAGAGGTTGGTGAATTCCTCATGCTCAGTTGGCCTTGTCATTCTAATATTTTCCCCAAGTGTCATGGGTGACATTGATTAAAGGATCCCTTGGCATGTTGGGTTCAGTCCCTCAAGTGCCTTTCTTCAGGATCATTCATAAGGAGGAAGTCTTGAGAAGTGAGCCAAATTTATGACCAAGGCGTCTCCAGGCCCTTTCCATCAGTCCCTTCTTCCCTTTTGGTGTCCCATCCCTACCCACAGCAAAATCTGCTCTCCTGACACCATGTCCCAAAGTTCTCTGGACCCTTCTTTCTTTGATTCTCCTTCTCTTCCCCTTCTCAGAAGTTTGCCTAATCCAGTAACACTAACTTCCCATGGCATTCAAAAAATATTTGTTGCTTGATTGGCTGGCTATCCTGGAACAAAACTAGGCAGATAAAACATATTGACACCCTCATTTTACCCCAGAAATTATCATCACTGATAAGCCCTAGTGAACATTAAGGAATTAGCCAATAGCCCTAATGGAGTCTCCTAAGCGCAGCACAGCCAGGGCACCTGTCGTAGATATATATCACCTGCTGTTCAAATGGGTCAAAGATGTGTAGGGTGGTAGGATCCCTATGCAGCCACTGAACATCTGGTGTAGGGAATTTAGGTAACTATGAATGAGTGATATTTTTTCTCTGGCTCTGACCTTCAGTGTTTGGTATAGCTAATTTGGCTGAGAAACAATAACACCACAAAAATGGTGTGTTCCTCTCTCAGGTTTTGTTATATCAGAAACAGTAGGTGATGAACCAGAAGGGTAGAAGGCTTCGAAAGTGTCACAGGGCAGAGAAGGGTAAAAGGATGATACACTATGAGAAAGCCCTATATTTTGGTGACAGAGCAGTAGGTGCTGAGAGCAAACTGTACCTTGAATTTGAGGTACAAAGAGGGAAGAGTGTCCTGCAAATTCCACAGCCTCACTGTCACAAATCAAATATAACTCTCCATCCATCATCTTTAAATTCTTTGATGCTATGTCAAGTAGCATTCAATATTTTATTTCTGTCATCCTTTATTTTTTATTACAATGTAATAACATTCTTGAAAAGGAAATTCAAATACAGAAGTACATGAAGAAGTGCATTTCTCTACCTCACTCCCCATCCTTAACTCCACTCCTAAGAAGTAATCATTATTAAAATTTTAATGTGTCTCCTCCCACGCTTTTTTCTTTGCATATGTAAGCATATTTACTTTTGAGGGAGTTTTGATATTTGTTCACAAATGGGACCATAGTGTTTATATTCCTTAGTTTGCTTCATTATTATATTTATTTATTTTATACCAGCACTAGTCTGGAATGATATGCCCCTTCCCACAAGTATATTTTCCCAATTATAGAACTCAATTATTGCGTGAACAGAAAAAAAAAAAAAAGACAGTGTCTTCTGCTCTCATGTACCTGTGATTCTGGATAAGCCCCACTCAGGTTGCAAAGAAGGGGTTGTGAGCTCTTTAGGTGCCTAAGACACCCTTATGGATCCAGAGAAAGCTATGGACCTTCTCTCCCAGAAAAATGCACATATGGGCAAAGTTTTGCAGACAATTTCAAAGTTAAGATTCCCTCCTGCTTTAATTTCCCTTTCTTCCCAAATATGTGTTTCATTCCAAAAGACTGATCAGCAGAGAGTCTCCCTCCAACACCCCTAGCCTATATGAGATGCCCATCCATGTTTAGCCCTACCAAACACTACTTTTTTCCTCCACAGGGATGAGCTTAACCCAGACTCCCGTACCCTTTGCCATTGGTGCTTGGCAGGACTGGTAGAAGCCACTATTACAACAAACAGAGCCCAGTCACCTTCCCTGCAATGCCAACTTGCTGGCTTCCTAGATACCCTGGCTCCCCTCACTGATGCCATGAGCAAAACCCAGGGCAGGCTGCCAAGGCTGCACCTCATTAACATCTAGTATAGTCAGCAACTAATATTGGTCACTCTTTTCAAGAAGACTCTGCTGCCTTTACCTCTTCCTCAGTTCTTATCTGTCACTATATCTCTGTCCCAATAGGTCGTTAGCCCCTCCTCATTATTGGGAAATTATAACCCTTTCCTTTGCTTTGGGGACTAAAGCCTTGACCCTAGAGGATTAAGATATCAGACTATACCCAGTGCCGTAGCTAAGGGGATTTCTACAGAGCACGCTGAGTATGCACTCTATACTGATATACTGTCTACTCATTTTGCCATACTCAGAGATGATCTGGATACTATTACCTCCCATATTCCCTCAGTCAGAGCCCTTATAGTGTGCATGCTCAACACACATACATACACACATGCACACACACATGCACACACACATATCAAGACTCCTGAGGTACACAGCCAATTGCATTTAGCCATGACTTTCCGTGCCCTCTTTTCCAGAGTTTAATCAGATTCAGTCACATTAATGCATTTACAAATCCCTTGACTCTTAAGGATACACAAGTGACCTTTGCAAAATCTTTTTTTTTTTTAATTTTTTTTAACGTTTATTTATTTTTGAGACAGAGAGAGACAGAGCATGAACGGGGGAGGGGCAGAGAGAGAGGGAGACACAGAATCGGAAGCAGGCTCCAGGCTCTGAGCCATCAGCCCAGAGCCCGATGCGGGGCTCGAACTCACGGACCGCGAGATGGTGACCTGAGCTGAAGTCGGACGCTTAACCGACTGAGCCTCCCAGGCTCCCCGACCTTTGCAAAATCTTTATGCAACTGTTTAACCTGCCCCAATGCCCAGGAAGCAAAAATCAGAAATCACTGATTTGTAGAATTTTAGAATAGAAAGGTCTTAAGATTCTTTCATTCATTAAACAAATCTTTATTCAGTTTCTACTCTGTGCCTCATAACATATATTAAGTCATGTAGTCCTATCCTCTCTTTTTTTTAAAAAAAATTTAAGTTTATTTATTTATTTTGAGAGAGACAGAGACAGCATAAGTAGGGGAGGGGCAGAGAGAGAGGGAGAGAGGCTCTGTACCACCAGCGCAATGCCTGACATGGGCTCAAACCCACGAAACCACGATATCATGACCTGAGCCAAAAATAAGAGTCAGTTGCTCAACCTACTGAGCCACCCAGGTGCCCCCCTATCCTCTCTTTTTACAGACGAGAAAGCAGAGGCCCAGATGGGCCCAGGGTCACACAGCCACTTATGTAGCAGGTACATCCAGGTGACCTGACTCCCCTTTCTGGATTCTTTATATCCACCATGCTGAATAAAAACTCATCTTAAGTCATAAGCAGTAACTTAAAGCAGATGACAAGTTTAAGAGAAGGTATTGTCATCAGTGATACCACAGATCAAAGAACAGCCTTCACCACTACAGAGTGGAAGGATAAATTACTGTTGAGAACACAGTTGCATAGGTGGTCATTGCTGTCAGCATTATTATCCTGTATTAATAGCAGGGAGTGGGTGTCCCATATTGAGTAGTAACAGCAATGAGAGTTTGTAAAGTCTATAGTCCTTTACCTGAAATTGTAAAATCCCCAAACTCTGAAAATGATGTTTTCTTTTTTCTTTGGCAGAAAAATCTGACCCTACCTGATGTATCTTGGCAACAAAACCTATCCTCAATTGATGCAAATTAATTCATAGTCTTTGTTTATCCTGTTTATTATGAATATCCCCACCTTTTTGGCTGCAAAAGTATCAGTATTTATTATGGGTGTACCCAGGCCCACTGTATGTGGTTTAATATAGTATATAGATGATATTTGTTTTCTAAAATCCACAAAATTCTTAAAAAAAAAAAAAAAGTCTGACCCTGAGGATCATGATACAACTAGGCATTATGGACCTATATTACATTTAGAATATACATATTGCTCCCCAGGATTAGTGCGAGGAACACTCATTTTTAGCCCTCTCCCAACACACAAATAAGATTAATTCCACTGAGATTTCACCCTTTCCAGACTCCATTTAGCTTAGTTTTAATTTAGTTCCACTAAATTATTTAGATTCTAAGAAATTGCATTTCATTAATTGCAGTTTATTAAGCTGAGAGCTGGAAGGAGTAGGGTAGAAATTGCCAGGCTGCTGTAAGGGAGCCCAGGAGTGGGCAGGACCAGTATGAACAGATTGTTTTATTCTCCTCTCACCCACCATGGTTTATGGCAGGGCAGAGAGAACTTTGGAAAAGCAGCCTCAGTTTTTTTCCCAGACCAGAGGGAACAATGCACAGAGCAGGTAAGGCGTGGAGATCCCACACTCAGAGAAGATGAAGATGCTTCCGAAGCTCTCAGCCCTGATTAAGCCAAATGAAGGCATTCATGGGAAGGAATCCACTCTGGGCTCCATCTGCTTCATCACAATCCAGCTAGCAATAAGTCAGTAAATCCAGTCAGCCTATGTTAACAGGTCCATCCTTCCCACAAAAACCACACCTGTACTCATTCCCTCTGGGCATGGGAATACAGCACATGTGACAACATATACACTTGTCTGAAGATACCATCTATCCCTACATCTTTCTCAGAGAGTCTTATGAGCCTTATTCTCTGCACCATAGTAAAATCTCTGCCACTGCAAGGTACTATTGGGGCCTTTCAACAACTCTGCCCAGGCCTAGGGTCTCCTGGGACCACTGACTATAAAACCCAGCACCCCACCCTCAGAATGGCAGAGACCAACTGCAATGCATTCCTTTTCTCTTTGCTTCTATATCCCTCCTTTCCTTGTCTCGCTTCCTCTCCCCATCTCTCCTTTTCTCTCTTGTTCCTTCATCAGTTCCCCTTTCCTGTCCTAAGCCTTTCTGGTCCTCTGGCTCCACTGGGACACTTACAAATGGGGTCAGAGCACCGGCCCAAAGAGATACAAGGAAAGCAAAAGGGCACATCCTCTTGCCAGAACCCCTGACCCACCAACCTGACTGCCTTCTCTGTCCCACTCAGGCCTTCAAGGATGAAAATCCTCCGCCTACTCCTGGCCACCCTGCTGGTCTCCCTGTGCCTCCTCACCGCCTACAGTCACCTGGCACCTGAGGAAAAACCCAGAGGTGACAGGAACCTGAGGAGCAACTCCTCCATGAACCTGTTGGATCTCCCTTCTGTCTCTATTGTAGGTAAGTAGCCCAGCTTGACCCCTGGTCTCTGGACTCCGGTCCATGAGAAGGGGCTACAAGATGTCAAACATGCTCCCTGGGCTGATACCAGGATTCACTGACATAGGTCAGAGCTCTTTCATGTTCATTCTTCAAAGTAATCCTAGAGGAACAAAGTATTCCTTGGCTCACATGGTTTGGAAAAGCTCTGCATACCACCAGTCTAATATGCAGCTTCGCACGTTAGATGCTCCGAGAAACCCTGAAGTCAAGACACTTCATGAATTTGGTTTAACTTGGCATTTCTGAAACTAACTGAATCAAAAAACTATCAACAATAAAAATTTTAGAAAATGCTGCAGAATATAAGCAAGTGTAGTATGAACTAGTCCTTTCAGTGTTGAGATGGAGAATGACTGCTCAGGGGAAAATACCAGGGGCATTAGGGCTTGGCATTGAACATCTTCTAGTTCAATTTCATCTGATAAAAATAATAGTAACAGATATACTCCTTGTATGCTAGGCACTGGGAAGTGAGTACTATTTTAATTCCTGTTTCACAGTTGAGGAAATTGAGGCTTAGCAAAGTTAAGTGACTAACATGAGATCACACAGTTCTCAACTAGCAGAGCCAGAATTCAAACCCAGGTGTTTAATTCCAGAACCCAAGTTCAAAACTAATATCCCTCACTGCCTTGCCTCTCACTAGGAAAAGAGAATATTCTAGCGGTATCAGGGAAGGAGCAGGGAAGGGGCTGGGGTACATCACTGATCAATCACCTTTGATGTGCCAAACTTCTCACTTTATAAAGATACTTTGTTTATCCTCAAGACAACCCTGTAAGGTAGATACTAGAGTACCCTATTTGCAGGTGAGAAAACTGGGTCTTAAGGAGGTTAAGTAGTTTGCCTACGGAATTAGCTGGGGTTTTTTTGGTTTTGTGGGGTTTTTTTGTTTTGTTTTGGTTTGGTTTGGTTTTTTTTTGAGAGATAGAGTGCATGCCCACAAGCTGCAGAGGGGCAAAGAGAAAGGGAGAGAGAGAATCCCAAGCAGTACTGTCAGCATGGAGCCCAACGTGAGGCTGGAACCCACGAACTGTGAGATCATGACCTGAGCTAAAATTAAGAGTCAGACGCTTAACCAGCTGAGCCACCCGGGGGCCCGGGAAACACAGGTCCATCCATGTACATGGCACTGAGAGTCCATTTTTCAGGGCCTTCTTGGATTTCCTTTTTGCCTTCCCTCAGAGGACATTGGCTCCAGGTCAGCAGCCAGGCTAACAAGAATCTGCTGCCCTAAGTCCCAAGTTGTGATTCATGCAGCCAACCCCTCTTCTCCCACACCCTGAGATTTCCTGGAGCCCCCTCCACTCCTCTCACTTTACTGTAGCTCATGGCCTCCAGAAACATCTGGCTTTGCTCCTTCTGTCTCTCTTTGAAGCACTGAACAAGAAATCCAAAAAGATCAGCAGAAAAGAGGCAGAAGAGAAGAGATCTTCCAAGGTAGGACTGGGAGTTTTCATTATGGGGGTGGGACCAGACTTAAAAGGGAATTCTAGCTAGGAACTAAATGAAAGACTTTCCAGACTTTCATGAACAAAAGAAGCTGAAAGCTATCTAAAGGCTTCCTGCCCTCAAGCCCTGAACCAGACCCCCACAGAAGCCCAGAGAGCTAAGGTTCACTGAGCAAAATAGCTTACCTGCTAAAAAGCATCTTCTTATAGTAGCTAGCCCCCTGACTGAAATGTCACCATCATTCATTCTTTTGACTGAATGCAATGTTTCCTAGACCTCTGTTATTTCAGAACTATTTCCCACAATTTTATTTTAAAGATTTATTTTTAAATAATCTCTACATTCAACATGGGGCTTGAATTTATAATCCTGAGATCAAGAGATGCATGCTCTACCAACTGAGCCAGCCGGGAACCCCCCACAATTTTTGCCATAAGTGAGTTTCACCTATTTGTTTAAAATTAAAACTTAAAAAAAAATCTATCTATCTATTATATATATATATAACTATGACAGAAAATCAATATCACTTGCCATAAAAATAAGTTTAATGAAACCAAAAGATTTTTAGTGGAATTTAGCTGGATAGGGTCACCTGCCAAATGCTCTAAATCTGAGGCTTATTGTTAAGAGTCAGATTAGAAAGTGTGGGGAAAGCATTAATGATATATTGGCACCAAACTGAGCCTTTAAAATTGAAAGAGATTGAAAAAGGAATCCCTTCTCATTATGTGATTTAATGTCATTTAATACTCATGTACTACCTAAAATCATACTACCATGATACAGGTTCCCACCCTTTGGGAAATACTGGATTAAGGCATTGTTGAAATGCACACATTATTCCAGTCTTAGACCTGGCACTGTGTGACCTTGAGAAAGTCCCTGCTCCTCTCTAGACGTTTTGTTGAGTGACAAGCAGATCAGATGATTGACATATAAGAATACATGGTTCACAGATATTTTTGTATGCTGGGTTCAGGGAATACAGAAGTGAACAAGAGGCATATATCCCTGCTATCATGTAGTTTACATTCTTGTGGGGAAAAGAGACAAACAGCAAGTAAACCAGTAAACAGGTAAAATAAATTCAGATAATGATAAACACTGTAAAGGAATTAAAGCATGGTAATGAGAGTGAAGGGAAGAGTGGTCTCAGAAGCCCTCCCTAAGGAAGCAGCACTTAAATACTGAAAACTTCAGTAACCTCAAGCAGCAATGCCTAATAGAAATAAACTGTAGACCACGTATGTGAATTTAAATTTCCTAGTAGCTACACTGAAAAAAAGGAAAAAGAAGCACGTGTCATTAAGTTTAACATTTTATTTAACCCAGTGTATCCAAAATATTATCACTTTAATATGTGACCAATATAAAAAGTTAGATATTTTACATTATTTTTCTATGTGTGCTAAGTCTGAAACCTGGTGGTGTATCTTTACGCTTACAGTACATCTCAATTCCGATGGTAACTTTTAATAAAGTCAGCTGTAGTCCTAACAAGAACAATTTTTTAAAGAAAAAAATTTTACGCTGCTTCTATTTTTAAATGTAAATTAATATTAAAATTAAATAAAATTTGAAACTTCTGTTCTTCAGTTGCACTAGATACATTTCAAGTACCTGTACTGAAGAGCACAACAAAGAATGGTTTCAGGAAAGTGGGTAGCCAGTTCAAAAGCCCTGCAGCAGGAACTCTGCGCTTGAGAGCAAGGAAGGAAGGCGAATGGAACAGTGCGGTAAAACAGCTCGGAGAGGTGGGTGGGGCCACAGCAGAGGGCCTTGAGGGCCTAAGTGACGTTTATGGTTTATTTTAAGTTCAAAGAAAACCTACTGAGGGCTTTAAGCCAGAGTGGATACCATCACAGGTCTTCGGAGAGGTCCGTTTGGTGCAATGGAGGATGGACTGTAAGTGGGCCAGAGCAGCAGACTAAGGATAGTGGCCTGGCTCAGGGTAGCGAGGTGGTGAAGTGAGTGGATCCGGATTTAATGGGAAGGCAGAACGGACAGAGATTGGGGATACACTGGAAGGAGGAACACCCAGAACTGAGTGGGACCCCCCAGGGAGAAAAGTGGGCCAGGCGCAGCCAGGTAAGTAAGTGTTACTGGGTTTGGAGGCAGAGAATAGGTGACTGGGGGAGGCAGGGATCCGCTAGGGTCCCCCGTGGGCATGCTGTCGAATGGATGGTGGGCTGTGGGTACATATGTGTGATCTGGGGCCTCCACTGCCCACAGTTCCCAAGGCTGAGGTGAAGAGAGGTGGGGCGGACGTGGCCGGATTGAGCAGCCCCCGCTTTTCCCCACAGAAAAAGGCTTCGATGAAGAATGTTGCTCGGCCTCGGCGGCCCCGGCCTCCGCCGCCCGCCCCCTGCGTGGCCACTCGTGACAGCTGCAAGCCGCCGGCGCCCGCCTGCTGCGACCCGTGCGCCTCCTGCCAGTGCCGCTTCTTCCGCAGCTCCTGCTCCTGCCGAGTGCTCAACCCCACCTGCTGAGCTCACCCACCTCCAAGGCCGGCGGGGAGGGGCAGGGCGCCAGCTGGGAGGGGTAGGGCGCCAGCGGGGACGGGTAGGGCGCCAGCGGGGAAGGGTAGGGCGGGGCTCTCGGGGGGGGGGGGGCGCTTCCTGGCGTGGGTGATTTCTAACAGGTGTGGCTTCCTTGCATTTGGCGCGGGCGTAGCTACTTAGGTTGCGAAGGAGCTTTCAGGAGGCGGGGCTTCAAGGAGACTTGGCTTGGGCGGGGCTAAAATCCAAATATATGTAGGTTGCTCAAAGGTGTGTGGCTGTTTCTTTAAAGGACCCCAGAGATTCTTTTCCGTTCCTAGAGTCCCCTTCACTGCAGAAGACCTGGACTGCGCATGCTGTATCTCCTGAGGGGCCTGAGAAACCGGATTTCCCAGGCCCTAGGGCATGCGCATGTCCGTTGGAGACAAGTGCTGCCCCCTACCTTTAAGCCTGGGAACACACGAAGCTGCCTGTCTGGAGCTGGCTGTGAAGGTGCACACGCCAGTTGTGTCTTTCCACAATGTCAGCTTTATTCAGTCATAAAGCAAGGTTAGCATAATTATAAAGCAGGTTCAGGATTCCAAATTCAATGACATTTCACCACGTGTTTAACTTGACTTTTTACATGTCAGACAAAGCACAAGACAGGTCACATAACAAGCAGTGTAGAACGCAGGGAGGAAGCTAAGGAACCAATCTTTGACCAAGCAGTTGGGATAAGGCCTCAGTCGGGTCTGGGTCAGCTCTCCTGGGTCAGCTCTTGCACTTATTGCTTATTATGTTCAAGCAGTGAAGCATCTGTGTTCTTTCCAGAGATCAGTCAGGCAAGCCTTCAGCTGCCTTTTTGAAGTGTTCAGACATAGAGACTTCAGTGTCTGAGAAGTCTGACAGTTTGCTGCCAAAATCCTTTTTAAACGGGATTTAATCAGTCTTGGGCCTTTGGTGACCTCCTCTGTTTCTGTTGGTTGTAACTCCTGAATGTGTCAAAAGCTGGTGCTGGTCTCCAAGATATCTGGTCGTACCTGCAATGCCCTTAGCTGCTTGCATCATTGCTTGATAGTCACCTGTTTGACACAGGCCCCTGCTTAACATGAGCAACTCCATCTTGCTCTCTACATTCCACCCCGTGATTTCTCATGACAAATCTGTAAGGGTCATGCAGGAATCAAGTCTTAAACCAAGTCAGCAGTACTAGTTTGCTAATGTGGAAGAGGGCAAATCCAAATCATTCAATCATGTTTTCAATCAGAATCAAACATAATCAAATAAATCTGAAATCATATGAAATGTCAACTGATATCATAAAACAAAGATCACATCAAATCTAAGCAAGTTAGATACATTAAACTGAATGAAAGAAAGCAAAATTAAGTAAGGATTAAATTTTAAAACTCCAACTTAAAGTCACATCTAATAAGAATTAAATCAAGTCAAAAAGAGAGGAGAAAAACTAAATCTAAATGTAATGAAGGTAAGTTAACAAATCAACAATGCAGTCAAATAAATGAAATAAGAATCATATTGCCAACTATGGGCAGATAAAAGTAAAAAATATACATGGAATCTTCAACATAGGCTCTTGGCACATCTAGAAAAGAATGGTGAAGGTATGGCTAATCAGTCTTTTTGTGATTTTTCCTTCTTAAGCCTGAGGGTGCATAACATTTTAATAGCATGTTTAATAAGATATATAACAAAAATAATAGCTAAAAGCAAGAGAAGATTTCCTTAATGGATTTCCAAACATGTATAGAGAGATAATCCCTTTAAGTATTTTAAAGGGTTATAGTCAGGCCATGAGCCAAAACAAATCACGTTTGAAGGGTTTTGTTAACAACTCTGGAAAGGACCATTTATTATATATGTTTTGTATATTTTTGTTCAATGCAGCTAAGTTGGGGTTAATGACTCCTGCGGCCACCTGAGTGGGCTGTGCAGCATGATTAAAGTGGGTTAGCTTGTTGGTTGAGGTTTTATGGGCTACTTTGAGCCTTTCTAATTTTTCATCTAGAAATTTATCAATTTTGTTCATTTTTACCCAAGGTATTTCTGTTATTTTAGTAGGATAAGATGTTGAAAAAATTTTTATGTGAATATTGTGAGACAAAGGTACCCATTTTGGTAATGTTACTAAATGTTACATTAATAGCATACAATATTTTAACACACTCATTGTCTATGGTGATGATAGACAGTATCATTCATTCTATATGATTAAAGAATGTGACCTCTGAGAAGCCATTAGCACAAATTATCCAGTGAAAGTGTCCCATGTCCAAAAGTAAATTTTCTTTTTTTTTTAATTTTTTTTAATGTTTTTATTTATTTTTGAAGGAGAGAAAGAGACAGAGCATGAGCGGGGGAGGAGCAGAGAGAGAGGAGACCCAGAATTCGAAGCAGGCTCCAGGCTCTAAGCTGTCAGCACAGAGCCCAATGCGGGGCTTAAACTCACAAACTGTGAGATCATGACCTGAGCCGAAGTCAGACACTTAACTGACTGACCCACCCAGGCGCCCCTAAAAGTACATTTTCAATGGCTGTTCTTGTTAAAGGAAAAAGATTAGCATTGATTTCCAGTTCATGCCATGTATAATACATGCTATTAGACCACTGAAATACTATCTCTTTGGGTAGTAAATATCCATCAATCCATAAGGATGTTTGCGGTGCCAGAAGTGCTATGTTATAATGTATTTTTGGTGGTATAGAATATGTGTCATGTGCTAATAAGCTTTGACCCCCTAATCATCTTAAAAATGAAAGTTTACATTGTCCTATATTGTCACAACCTGATGGTCTAGAGGTGTCTAATTGTAAGAAAGGCTCCACCCAGTCAGAAAAGTACTTTACAATAATGTTTTTAATATCATTCCATGCTCTGTACAGTAGGTTATTGATTATGCAACAATTATTTTTTAATTGTTCTCTTATGTAGAAATTTCTAAGATTAAGTAACTTTCGTTGGAGGGCCTGAACTTTATGGTCAATGTTAATAGTTAAATTCCAGTCGGTAGGCATGATAATCATGCCTAGTTGAGACAATCATGCATAGTTGAGACAATGGAATATAATTCTCTGAATGCTGAGGAGATCTTGGAACCTAAATTTCCTACTGAATTAAGTATTTATTTGTTTTGGGAGAGAGAGAGAGAGAGAGAGCACACATGAGTGGGGGGAGAGGCAGAAAGAGAGGAGAGACAGAATTCCAAGCAGGCTCTGTGTTGCCAGCGAAGAGTCCAATGCAAGGCTGGATCTCATGAATCATGAGATCATGACCTCAGCTGATATTAAGAACCAGATGCTTAACCAACTGAGCCACCCAGGCACCCCTGGATTGTAGGCTTTCTAAGTCTAATCCTATCAATGGGTGGTCGGTCAGACCATTCATGGATGGTTGTTCCTAGTTCTGTGGCATAAATTTTACATTCAGGCTGTATATCAAACAAATTGAATTGTTCCTTTTGAAAGGTTATTTCAATTCTCTGTGGCATAGGTTTGTATACAATTCTCATAGGGTCAAGTAATTAGGTTCAAACACACTTGGCTTGAGTTTTGGTGTTGGATTGGTAATGCCATGTGTCCATTGTGGCTTCCAGTGGAAAGTTATTATACAGTGTGTAATATTCCAACATCCTCTCTCAGTAATACATGGGCCTGGACTATTGGGTAATATACCACATTTGTCAAAGGTGACTCCTTTAGCTATGTAAACTGGTATAGATGACTCAGTTCTGGTTATATTCTCATAGATAGGGTGCCTTGCTGACCATGTATGTTGCACGCCTCACGCATCTGATGGTTGGATCAATAAAAAGGAATATTGTTGCATGCCTGGATCAAAATGTGTTGCTAAATTTGCATTAAAATCAATTCCCAATGTTCCCCACCATGCTGGTGATTTTCCTTGTGTAATTCAGGTTTTATTAATCAAAGGATAGTAAAAATGTATTGAATCTAATTGTTATAATGGACATACCGGTATAATCACTTCCTTTGTTGTGTTGTATAGGTTGACTTCAGATTTTGATATTAGGGTAGCATTATATGTGCCAGTCATATTAAGTAATTTGCAAAAAGATGTGTAGGATGATGTGTAGAAAGATAGGTAGAAATGGGGTTGGAGCAATTGAGTTGTGTCCTATACCATGTAGGTGTGAAAGGACCCAAGGTGATTGGACTTATAGCTGCAGTGCCCTTAGCTGCTTGCATCATTGCTTGAAACAGGCCCCCTTGCCTGACCTGAGCGACTCCATCTTACTCTCTACACTGCCTCCAAAACTGGGGAATGCAGACCAGCTAGGCAGAAAGTAAACATTAAGGAATCACCAGTCTTTTACCCTTTCCCCCTTTTAAGGAGTTCCCCTGACCCCTGAAAAAATAAGGAAAGCTAAAACTCCATACACAGTCTCACTGGGCTTTCTGTCCTGGGGGCTCTGCAGATGAAAACTGGGGTGACTGGTTGTGACATGGGTCCTTTAGGCCAGAAGTCTCTGGCCTGAGGATCCTAGAGCTTTAGGAGGCTCCTGAACAAACGTGCCCCTTGTGCCCACTCCTCCCTTTCTCCTAGGGGTTCCCAGAGGTTCTGAGGCTTGGGAGAAGTTTCTTCCAATCCTAGGTGAAATGAACACTGACCATCTGTCCCAGGCATTTTTAGCTCTGAAGGCCTAGAATAGGTCCAAGTAAGAAGCAGGGGTTCAGGAATACTTCCTCAGTCCCCACCCCAGCTCTGTCAGCCCAGTAACCAGGCAATGAGCCCAGGCTTGGTGAATAGGCAGCAACCTTTGTCCAGTATTATCAGGGGGACTGTTTCCTAAAATGTCCCAAGCAGTTGCCTGAAATTCCATTCTTAGAGATTCTTTAAATCTGTGAGAAACTGAGTGCAGCATTATGCCTTTAGAAAGGCTCTAGAAGCAGGAGCACCTGAGATACTGAGGAGACAGAGGGTAGAGGTACAAGTAGTGTCTATGATTGGGGCACCTGGGTGGCTCAGTCGGTTAATCATCTGACTTCAGCTTAGGTCATGAACTCTCGGGATTTGAGCCCTGCATCAGGTTCTGTGCTGACAGCTCAGAACCTGAAGGTTGTTAGGGATTTTGTATCTCGCTCTCTTTCTCTGCCCTTCCCCTGCTCACACTCTGTCTCTCAAAAATAAACAAACACTTTTAAAAGTTTAAAAATTTTAAAAAAGAAGAAGCAGGATCTATGAGAAGGGACCAGCCAAGATCAAGGGTCATGTGAAAGCTTGAGGAGCAAGGGCTCCAAATTATATCATCTACTTTGCACTGCATGGCTGGGGGAGAAGAGGGAGCTGTCACCTATCAGTGCTCCCCAGCAACTAGAGCTCTTTCCCAAGGAATCATTATAATCAAGAAAGAAGAAGCAGCAAACAATAGGGGCCTAAGAAGATGATTTTTGAAAGGCCTATGCACAAGAAAGATCCTAGAGACAGGCTGTGAGACAGAATAATGTGGAGCAGTTGCCTCAGTCCGGATAACTACCATGTATCTTTGTCCTTGGATGTGAGGATAGTGGAGCTCAAGGATCAGCACAGGTGAGGCCACCTCCCTGGCCCACTTGTCCATTTGCAATCTTCCATCTTTCAAATTCCTTAAAACTCCCTCCTTTCTGAGGACCTTTTCCCAACTAGAGACCCAGATTGTGCTTGTAGCGACATAGCCAGTATGGAGCAGAGGAAGCAAATCTCAAACCCTTGACTGGATAGAGCAGGAACCACCTGGACAGAGCACAAGAAAAAGGATGGACACTACAGGCAAAGTTTTTGACACATTTCTTTGCACTGGGAAAGTCTCTGTGTTTCTCTGGGCTTCCATTTACTTGTGTGTAAAATGGGAAATAATCATTTCTGCTGTTCTCATTATAAATCTGAGATAATGATACTTCTTATACCTTAAAAAGACAAGAAATACACGTACACACAGAGAGAAAAGCTGTCAGTTGCTTGTTTTGTTTTGTCACTTAGGCTACAAACCCACAGGGCAAGAACCTTTTGCTCATTGTACCACAGCTAGCACCGAGTATATGTCATCAGTAATGAGAACATTGGGAACATATTGCAGTCTCTTCTCCTGTATTTTCCAGACATTGCTCACCACCCAGGCACCATGGTTGCAAGACCAGGGATGCAAAGCCAAAGATTCAGTACATTAGTGACAAAATCACTTGACCACTACGTGGAAGACCAACCTATTCACTCATTCATCAAATGTGTGTTGAGTACCTACTCTGTGCTAGGCATTGTGCCAAGTGCTGTGAATACTATGGTGAATCCATTGTGGATCCTCTCCTTACAGAGTTTAGGGTCCAGTGGGCCATGACCATTGTCCCTTGTTAGAGGCTAGAACCACTGTTAGCATATATGGTCTATTCCCTCAGATTCTCAGTTCTTGCTTCTAAATCATACAATAGAAACTTTATGGAGGATTTTAACTGAGAGCTAATTTCCATGTGTGAGGGAGACAGGATAGGTAAAATAATAATAATAATAATAATGTGATTTTAACTGAATTAACTAAATCATTTGTAGTAAATTTCAAATTAGCCTGAAATAAACTTACTGATCTCTTTCTTCTTCCATGCAACAAATATATTTACCATGGGGTATGAGATATACATGTTGAAGGGGTTGAGAGTGGGGCAGGAATGTTTTATTGATAAAAATCATCAAATGCTATGTTCACTCCAGAAAGCTAACAATGGCTTGCAGAGACAGTAGCTGTTGCAAGCTCTCCCAACTATGGGAGCTGTAGAATCTGGAAGGTGACACCATAATGATGATGATGATGATTGTGCCTTCTCATTGGCTGGGGAACCCAGCAAATGGCTTTATTCCTGAAGCTCCTGAAGGTTTTCACACCCTCTAGGACTCCTCTTTAGAATTCCTCGACCCAGTAGCTGCATAAACTGCCAGACCAATAATAAAAACACAACTACTAGAAAAATTAATACAGGACACCTGGGTGGCTCACTCAGTTGAGCAACCAACTCTTGATTTTAGCTCAGGTCATAGGATCGAGCCCAGCATGGGTCTCTGCACTGATGGCATGGAGCCTGTTTGGGATTCTCTGTCTCCCTTTCTCTCTGCCCCTTCCCTGCTCGTGCTCTCTCTCTCTAAAATAAATAAGTAAACTTAAAAAAAAAAAAAAGAAAAAGAAAAACTAATGATGATAAAAAATAACTTTCCCAAGTCACCTAATTTGGTGACATCATATTTACAAGTCACTGGGTGAGCTGATGTCTCCCCAAATCAAAAAGTAGAGCCTTGTGACTTTGGGGAAAAGTCTTATTTTTCTTCTCTCTCTCTCTTTTTAATAAAAATTTAATCTCAACCCAATTTATTTTTTAATTTAATTTTTTAAAAATGTTAATTCCAGCATAGTTAACATACAGTGTTCTATTAGCTTCAGGTGTAGAATACAGTGATTCAACAATTCTATATATTCCTCAGTGCTTATCAAAATAGGTGTACTCTTAATTCTTTCACCTATTTGACCCATCCTCCCATCCACCTCCCTTCTGGTGACCATCAGTTTGTTCTCTATAGTTAAGAAGCTTTTGGGGGGGGGGGTTGTCTCTTTTTTATTTGGCTCCTTTGTTTTTGTTTCTTAAATTCCACATATGCGTGAAATCATATGGTATTTTTCTTTCTCTGGCTTTAGATCCATCCATGTTCTTGCAAAAGGCAAGATTTCATTCTTTTTTATAGCTGAGTAATATTCTGTTGTATATATTTATTCCATATCTTCTTTATCCATTCATCTATTGATGAACACTTGGGCTGATTCCATAATTTGGCTATTGTGAATAATGCAATAAATATAGGGGTGCAGTATCCTTTTGAATTAGTGTTTTTGTAGTCTTTGGGTACTCAGCAATGGACTTTTTTTTTTAATGTTTATTTTTTTTTTTTTAATTTTTTTTTTTCAACGTTTATTTATTTTTGGGACAGAGAGAGACAGAGCATGAATGGGGGAGGGGCAGAGAGAGAGGGAGACACAGAATCGGAAACAGGCTCCAGGCTCCGAGCCATCAGCCCAGAGCCTGACGCGGGGCTCGAACTCACGGACCGCAAAATCGTGACCTGGCTGAAGTCGGACGCCCAACCGACTGCGCCACCCAGGCGCCCCTTTAATGTTTATTTTTGAGAGAGTGTGAGCAGGGGAGGGACAGAGAGAGAGAGGGAGACACAGGACCCAACACAGGCTCTGCCCTGTCAGCACAGAGCCCAATGCAGGGCTTGAACCCATGAACTGTGAGACCATGACCTGAGCCAAAGTTGGATGCTTAACCGACTGAGCCACCCAGGTACCCCTTCTATATTGATTATTTTTGAGGCAGAGAAGAGAGTGAGAGAGTGAGCACACAAATGGGGGAGGGGCAAAGAGAGAGGGAGACACAGAATTCAAAGCAGGCTCCAGACTCTGAGCTGTCAGCACAGAGCCCAAGGCGGGGCTCAAACCGACCAACCACGAGGCCATGATCTGAGCCAAAGCTGGACACAACCTACTGAGCCACCCCAGGTGCCCCTATGTTGAATTTTTTGAGGAACCTCCATACTGTTTTCCACAGTGGCTACACCACTTTGCATTCCCACCAAAAGTGCACAAGTGTTTCTTTTTTTCTACATCCTTGCCAATACTTGTTTCTTGTGTTTTTGATTTGAACCATTCTGATAGGTGTGAGGTGATATCTCCTTGTGGTTTTGATTTGCATTCTCCTGATATGGAGCATCTGTTCATGTGTCTGTTCATGTCTTCTGCCCATTTTTTAAATTGGATTGGGGTTTTTTGGTGTTGAATTGTAGTTATATATTTTGTGGGTTTTTTTAATTTTTTTTTTTTTTTTTTTTTAGTGTTTATTTATTCTTGAGAGAGAGACAGAGCATGAGGCATGAGAAGGGGAGGGAAAAGAGAGAGAGGGAGACAGAATTCGAAGCAGTCTCCAGGCCCTGAGCACAGAGCTTGACGTGGAGCTCAAATCCATGAACTGCAAGATCATGACTTGGGCCAAAGTCAGACACTTAACCAACGAAGCCACCCAGGCGCCCCATTTTAATGTTTATTTTTGAGAGAGATAGAGCATACGTGCGCGGGAGCTGGCGAGGGGCAAAGAGAGAGGGAGACAGAATCCCAAGTAGGTTCCACACTGTCAGCACGGAGGCTGACACAGGAATCAAACCCACGAACCATGAGATCATGACCTGAACTGAAATCAAGAGTTGGACGCTCAGCCGACTGAGCCACCCTGACACCCCAGTTCTTTATATATTTTATACTAACCTTTTATAGGATATGTCGTTTGCAAATATCTTCTCCCATGCAGTAGGTTGTCTCTTAGTTTTGGTGATTGTTTGCTGTGCAGCTTTTTATTTTGATGTAGTTCTAATAGTTTATTTTTGCTTTTATTTCCCTGCCTCAGGAGACATACCTAGAAAAATGTTGCTATGGCCGATGCCAGAGAAATTACTGCCTGTGCTTTTCCAGGATTTTTATGGTTTCGGGTCTCACATTTAGGTCCTTAATCCATTTAGAGTTTATTTTTGTGTATGGTGTTAGAAAGTGGTCCAGCTTCATTCTTTTGCACATAGCTGTCCAGTTTTTCCAACACCTTTGTTGGAGACGGTCTTTTTTCCATTTCATTTTCTTGCCTGCTTTGTTGAAGATTGACCATATAATCATGGGTTTATTCCTGGGCTTTTTATTCTGGTCCATTGATTTATGTGTCTATTTTTGTGCCAGTACCAGTACTACTACAGCTTTGTAATATATCTTGAAATCGGGGATTGTGATACCTCCAGTTTTGTTTTGTTTTTTCCAAGATTGCTTTGACTATTTGGCGTCTTTTGTGGTTCCATACTAATTTTAAGATTGCTTGTTTTAGTTCTGTGAAAAATGCTATTGGTATTTTGATAGGGACTGCATTAAATCTGTAGATTGCTTTGGGTAGTATGGACATTTTGACAATATTTGTTCTTCCAATCCATGAGCATGGAATGAATACTTCCCATTTACTTGTGTCACCTTCAATTTCTTTCATCAATGCCTTATAGTTTTCAGAGTACAGTTCTTTTATCTCCTTAGTTAAGTTTATTCCTAGGTATCTTATTCTTTTTGATTCAATTGCCAATGGGGATTGTTTTCTTAATTTCTTTCAGCCTACTTTATTGTTTTTTCTTATTTTTTCTCTATCCCCGTATCTATCAACATCTGGAATTCTGCATATGTATGCATGTCAGAGGTTGCAAAGGAAAAGTAGACATGGGACCTAGGGTGAGGGGGCAGACTGCTGCACCTGGGAAACTGGGAAATAAAGGGTGGGGGGAGCCTGATGAGAGGAAAGGAACAGTCAGTTCACTGAACAGCCAAGAGCTGCCCCTTTGGAATCCCAAGGCAGCCCGTTTACCAGTCTTAAATGATTTGGTAATTAGTTGATCTCCATGTGACAGAGCATCACCCTACCCCACCCTGCCCCTGAAGGCCCAATACCCCAAGTAATCTTCAGTAGTTTCACTCAAGCCAGAATCATGGAACCCCTGCACTTGTGAACATCTCTGGAGGGTCTGAGACATGCCTCCTTTCCCCAGGATGCCTCTAAGGTTGTTTCCTGACTTTTGCCACAGACCCAAACCTGCTACTCACAGACTGAGGCCCTGTGATCTGCAATTATCATAATATCACACTAACAGTGACTATTGATTGAGCAGCTACTTCGTGCCTGGATGATACCCAGCTTCCCAAATTCACTTCTTGAGGTAGGTATTGTAAATAAGGGTACTGGAGCTCAGAAAGGCTAAGTATTGTGCCTAGACTTTACACCTCCCTGCTGATTCACCTCCAGCCCACCTTAATCACTAGGCCACTGAAAGCCAGGCATAGAAGGTTCTATCTGCCTAGAGCCAACACTTTACAGCAGACTCAGCCCCAAGGTCTTTCCCCATTTTAGAATTTTCCTGCAACCTGATACCATCTGTCTTCTCTACCTCAGGAGGACTCTTGAAATTGCCAGGGACAGCAACCTAGTTCCAACAGGCTAAAAGAAAAAAGGAACTTTGTTGTTCACATCACTAAAAAGTCCAGAGGGTATTTCTAGTTAGTATAAAGCCTAGATGCTGGTCCTCTGGAATGTGTCACTCTGTCTCTCGATTCTGTGTGGTGTCACCCTCAGGCAGGCTTCCCCTCATGAGGGCAAAGAAGCAGGTCTGGGTTCACATTCCTGCCAATCCTGGTAGCCCCAATCAAGAGTGCTCCTTTTCTCCATTTTCAGGGAGTTCTGCAGCTGCCATCTGCTGTGCAACAGGCACAGAGGCAAATTGTATGCTATACAGTGTAGGCATCACCTGGGAACTTGCTAGAAATGCAGATTATAGGGCCCAATCCCAGACCTACTGAATCAGAAGTTCTGGGGGTGGGCCCAGCAATCTGTGTTTTAACAAACTCCCTAGGTGGTTCTGATGCACACTAAGTTTTCTAACTACTGGGTTAAGGAACAGGCATTAGTGGGGTTACACATGTCAACAGTTAGTAGAAGAGCAGGCACAGGTCCCCACGGAGAGAAAGCTGAGGCAGGGGATTCTGTTGGACACACTGTAGGTGTATGTTCCCACCCACCTGTTTCTTTTCCTTGTAATAGGGCAAGTATAAGAACAAGTGTGAGTGCAGGCAGACCATTAGAGTGCTATGCTGGGTAGATTTGGGTACCAACTATATGGGAGTTGTCAGAAAAAGCCCACTGCCTAGCACTTGGGGACCTTTGGGACTCTTGTGAGATTGTAACTCCCCCAGCCTAGAAGAGGAAGCCAGTTGTCCTGGGGGAATCTGGGTCCAAGCACAGCTTTCACTGGGTCCAGGCAGCCCATGGTAAGCTCCGGGGGTCACTGTTGGACAATGCTCTATGTTGCACCACACCACATTTCTAGTAAAAGTCCTAAAAAGAGCCCTGCAGTTGAGTCTGGACCTATTTGAGCCATGCACCTGTCCTTGAACCAATCTGGAGAGCTGATAGATGAGGAACTGGTTGAAGCTGACCCCTGGCTGCCTCCATCACTGCAAGCAGGTTTCCTAGCCTTATCCCTTGGGGTAGTCCTGAGTGGGTCTCTGGGATGAGAATCTGGATTCCTGAGGTTTCCTGAAAATTCAGGCCTGCCCAAAGCAGAGGTGAACCCTGCCTGCTGCCTCTTGTAGTTCTCACTGGTATCAATAGGCCCCCATGACCTTTCCAAGCTCATTACTTGTCCCCACCAGAACTTGATAAGGATGCCAGCAACTCTAGCCTAGCAGGGCCCTCCCATCACATGGATGTGGGCAGAGGGGCCTGGTATCCAGGAAAGAGCTGACCTGGAGGCAAGCTGGACACCTGAATCTACAGGATGACATTGTGTGTCACTTACGTTCTCTGGGCCTCCACGTGTCCATATACAAATGGTGGATTTGACTCTATAGATGCTCTAAGGCCCTTCCTAGTTTTTTTTTTTTTTAATAAATATTTTTTTAATTTTTATTTATTTTTCAGAGAGACAGACAGAGCATGAGTGGGGGAGGGGCAGATAGAGAGGGAGATACAGAATGTGAAGCAGGCTCCAGGCTCTGAGCTGTCAGCACAGAGCCCAACGCAGGGCTCGAACTCACATACCATGAGATCATAACCTGAGCTGAAGTCAGACGCTTAACCAACTGAGCCATCCAGGCGCCCCTGGCCCTTCCTAGTTCTAAGATCCTATTATTTTTAAAGCAGTGTCTAATTTTCCAAGTATTCTAAATTCTCTGCCCTCAAAAACAGCTGCCTCACACCCACTGTACTTGACACAGCACTTTAAAACTTGACATGAGGGGCGCCTGGGTGGCTCAGTCGGTTAAGCGTCCGACTTCGGCTCAGGTCACAATCTCACAGTCCGTGAGTTCGAGCCCCGCGCCGGGCTCTGTGCTGACAGCTCAGAGCCTGGAGCCTGCTTTGGATTCTGTGTCTCCCCCTCTCTCTGACCCTCCCCCGTTCATGCTCTGTCTCTTTCTGTCTCAAAAATAAATAAACATTAAAAAAAAAAAAATTAAAAAAAAAAAAAAACTTGACATGAAACTTTCCATACATGTTACATCATTTGTCCTCAAAACAGCCACATGAGGCAGATAGGTCTATCCCTGCCTCAAGTAACATAGGGGTTAACAGCAGACCCATGTCTCCTCCTTTCAAAGACCATCCCACTGCTCCACAACCCCTGCCCCCCCTGCCCCCACTCCCTCCCCCAAGGGCCTTAACCTCCTTTTTACCTTTCCTGGGGAAAAAAACTTCCAGCCATGGCCAGGCTGGAGATACTACAAAACCCTTAGCCAATTCCTTCTTTAACCCATGAAGCTTTGATGGTAGAGCCCAGACATCAGGAGTAGGGCATGGGGACACATCATCTTTCATTTTGGGTACCTGGTCAGTGTCACACATGTGACAGATTAGCAGACCTGAGATCAGAGGTAAGGCTGAAACCAGATGTGAAAGGAGAGGTTGTTTTATGGTTTCAGGTTTCGTTTTTTTTTATACAGTCTAGTTTTATTGAGTTTACCTGAGGCCATTCCCACATGCTTCTACATACAAGTATACAAACATTTATAGCTTAACAAATGAAAATGTTGAAAGACACATTATACCACAGTGTAGTGTTTTTTTTAATAACTGACAGGACATCTCCAAAGAGGAAAGGGGGGGGGGGGGGAGTCCTGAATAACAGAAACCAGAACTCAAAGGGGACGGGAGGAAGGGGACTGCATGGGATCTCCCAGGAGGGAACATCTGGAAAGGTATTTCCTATGTCTAGAAGGAGACAGACTTGAGGGATGGGAGTGCGCTTACACACAGGCAGGGGCCTCTTGGAGCAGAGCGACTGCCATATGACCTAGAGTGTTTAACCTTCCTGGCTCAGATGAACAGTGGCCTAACCCCTCTTTTCCACTAAGAAGTTATTGTCCCAAAGACTACCATGGCAGAGCTGCTGAGGTGGGTGCTGTAGGCAGTACTTTCTGGTGGAAGTCTTGCCGTTAGGTGACCCTCGTAAACCTGAGCCTGTGGGTATGGATTAGGCTTGGATTGAGGACTCAGAATCCTACCCAGTACAAAAGCCAGCTCACTCTCGTGGCCCTTCTCAGAGCCTGTTTCCTGATCTGAAAAACAGGAATTCAAGTCCCTCCCAGGTTATCATGAGGAATAAATAAGCACTTACAGAGCACAATGCCTGACACACAATTAGGTATGCAAGAGACAGTGGTGGGCATGGTAATGGGATCTGTTTTGACCACTGGTATCATGATCAGTTGAGAAGTGGGTCCTATATCATTTGTTACTGGTAATCGTTGAAGTACCAAAATTTGTACAATTATTTACGGTGGAATCGCATCATATATGCAAGTAACTTATTGTTACATCATCTTGGGTCAGGCTGCTTGGCCCCTCTGAACCTCTGTCCTCATTAGTAACATGGGAAATAATACCACCTCATAGCCAGAGGCCAAAAATACAAAAATGAACAAACCATATTTGTGGAATGTTCAGTCAAATAGGGACATTTCGGGAGTCTGTGCAGCTCAAGGATTAAAACCAGGTCTCATCTTAGTGTTTGAGGCCTATTCTGCCTGTCCCCCAGGCCACCTTTCTAGCCCCTTACCTCATATCTCCCACTATAGTATAGCCAGACAACTCTTCCCTACCCCATCCTCGCAACTCACTCTTGTTTAAGCTGTTCTTCTGCCTAGAATGCCCTCGCCTTCAATTCCTCCAGTTAAAAATCATCAGTTCTTTCAAAATCCATTTCAAGCATCACCTCTTCTCTGCTGCCTTTCTCCTACTGCTGCCAGGGACTGAACTCTAAAGCTGGGCAGAGAAAAAGAAGTGCCAGGAGATGGCAAAGCTCTCTTGTGTGTGCATTCTCCCTCTAGCTCAAGATCCCAAAAGGCTAGGGTCAGGTCTCAAACATCCCAGTATCCACAGCAGGCCCTCCATCCAGTGGATGAACCTGAGAATAGTCTCCAGTTACCCTTTCCAGGTGGGTTCTTATTTTGCTTTGATTTCCAAGACCAGCACAGAGTTCAATATATGACCACTTAGGCAAATAGGAAGGAGCTCAATTTCCTTTAAGTGGCCTCTTACAAATTTTAGGAAAGACACTTAACCTCTATGAGTCTCCACTCTTATCTATAAGATTAGGATAACATTATTACTAAGCTGCTTGTGAGAATAAAGAAAATCAACTACAAAATACCCAGCATCCAGTAGGTACTCAATAAATAATAGTCCCTCCCCCACCCACACACACAGGAGACAGGAGAGGAGAACTGGATCAACCCAAAGTGTAAATGGGGAGAAAAGGAAATATGAATTGGAACAGAAAAATATAAGGTAGAGGAAAAAATATGAATAGAGATTATAATAAATATAAGTGGGCTAAATTCACCTATTAAATGATAGTCTTTAGATTAAAAAAACAGGCTTTTAATAAGAGACATACCTGAAGAGACAGAGTACTCTCTTCACTTTACTCATTCTTCCAAGCCCAAGAGTTTGTCTGCAGCAGTTATCACCCTATACTGCAGAACAACCCCTCACCTTCATCAGCACAGAACTATTATTACTCCTTACTCATGCCATATATTGTTGGCTGTGGATTACCTATATAATAAAGACTCAAAATTCTTTTAGGCACCAAATTTTTAATTTACCCACTTTCTTGCTCTCTTTTAACATTATAAACATTAATTAAACATTATAAACCAAATTAATATTTTTGATCCAGGGTTGTGATAGGAGCCATCATGTTACAAAGAGGTGGCAGATCTCTGCCTGCTTTTATGATTCTCTGGCCTCTCTCAACTTCTGGCTGTCACATCTCTTGTCCTTTTTTGGTTTTCCTATAACACTATATTCTAACCTCTGTAAAATAGGAACTGAAAGTACTGACCTCATTGTTCTGAGAAACCTCTTAAACAATAGAATGTCCAGCACTAAGCCAGGCTCTCAGGGACAAACTCCCAAGAGTTCCTCCCTGCCCTTTGATATAGTTCATTCTCATCAGTCATGGGCTGAGGAACCAGCGAACCAGTAAATTAGGACATGAATATAAAGGCCATAGGTCAGGGGAGGGCCTAGATGGAAAAGTGCATGGGTTTTGTGACTACCACTGCCAACTTCCAACCTAAGTAAGGACTGACTGAGTGAGGAGTTCCAAAACCCCTCTGCTCATGGCTCCCTATGGTTATCTCCTGTGTACCTCTATCATGACCAGGGCTTCAGAAGGGGCTTCTCAATTCACGATGCCACACTTGAAGCAGTATGAGAGATGCAGCAGCAGAGGTTAAAGACTGAGTGACCAGCCCCAGGAAGTCAATGGGGGACATTAGCAAACCTATTTCAAAGTTGGTGCCATTTGCTCTTGATGAAGAGGAGTGGAACCCCAGCAAGGCCAGAACCTTATAGCGAGCAACTATAAGGCAAACTACAGGCCTGGTTCTCAGTAGCGGTAATGATCAGGCTTGAAAGGGCCATCACGGGACAAGCCTAGGTACTTGGCCTGCTTCTCAGTCAGCTTGGTCAGCTTCACATTCAGCTTACCCAGGTGGGCTTCAGCTACTGCTTCATCCAGCTGGAGAAAAACACAGGAAGACCTAGAATCAGTGCCATGCTGTGCGACCCCGTACCTGCATCCAGCTACCAATAGAGACAAGAAGTATTCTGTGGGAGTATCTGTCATACGTGTTACAAACACTACCTCATTCTATCCTCACAGCCAGCTCAGCGGATGTGTTATTTTTGGCTGCCCGGCTCCCTTTACTCAAGAGGGAACCATGCTACATACTCCCCTCCAACTATCCCTGGTTGGACCATCAACTACATCTCTTTCCTCACCCTCCCTCAACACAAGCAACTAACCAAATGCTCCTCTGGAATATATCTATGGACAGAACATATATTCTATGACAGGTAGAGACAAGGACTGTTCAATTCCTAAAAAGGGAGGGAACCTTAAACAGTGAGAATATCAGTCTCAGCTCACCAGTGGCAAGTCTATTTGACAGATGAAGTGAATGTAAAGAAGAAAACAGCCAAGGCAAAGAGAAAGACGAATCCCTGGATCCAGTGTCTGAATCTTAGACTCCTCCGCTACATAGCCAAAACTTCCTTTTTAGATTAAAATGGTTGTGACTGTTTTAAAACATGTCCTTAAGTTCTTTGTCCATAAATTCATAATACCCTTTCCATCACGAGGTAGAGCCCAATTCCTCACCCTTTGAGTGGCTTACTTCTAATGAACAGAATAAAGCAGAAATGATGTCATGGGACTTGGAGACAAGGTCCTGAAAGGCACTTGCAGCTTCCTCCTTTGCTTTCCTGTGGACCATTCACTCTAGGGGGAAGACCAGCTGCCATCTCATCACGACACTTAAGCAACCCTATGCAGATAGACCCATGTGGTGAGGAATTGAGACCTGCCAACATGGACATGAAGTGGATATTCCAACCCAGTCAAGCCTTCAGATGACAACAGCGACTCACTGGGAGCCATACCCTGCTTTGGGCCTCAGTTTCCTCCTCTGTTAAATGTAGAGAATGATTTCTGCCCTGTGGAGGACACTGTGAGGACCTCTAAGAGGGTAGAGATGCAAACCCACCTTCTTGGGCAAGAAGTGGACCCCAACAGGGTACTTGTCAGGGTGAGTCCACAACTCTATCTGTGCCAGCACCTGGTTGGTGAATGAGTTGCTCATCACAAAGCTGGGGTGGCCCATGGCACAGCCCAGGTTGACCAGCCGGCCTTCAGCCAACAGGATGACACGGCGCCCATTTTTCAGCCAGTAGCGATCCACCTGCAAGTGGGCAAAGCAGCAGTGAGGGTTGGTAGGGCACTGTTGCCAATGTCCACCACTGCCTTATCCTACCCTGTTGTTCAGAAAGGCCTTCCTGCCTCCAATAGTGTCTGTGAAGGGCCTGGACTGTCCTAGAACAACCTCCAGCAAGTGGGTGGCACTCACAATTAATAAGAGCTAATATTTATTAAGCAACTCTGAGCTAGAGATCTCATGGGTCTGCTGTGAGAATTTAATGAGCTGAACAAGTAAAGTACTTAACATATGGCTTGGCAGATAGTAAGCACTTGGTAAGTATTAGCTAATAATTATCATTAATCCCACAGGCTAAGAACATACACAAACTATATGTGTGTGTGTGTGTGTGTGTACTTATCACATCTGATTCTAATAACAACCCTATAAGTACTATTATTATCCCCATTTCACAGATAGAGAAACTGAAGTTAAACTAAAGAAGTTAAGAGAAACTAAAGGATTAAGTTGTGGGGCACCTTGGTGGCTCAGTTGGTTAGCATCCATCCGACTCTTGATTTCAGCTCAGATCATGATATCACAGGTCATGAGATCGAGCCCCTACACTAGGCTCAGTGCTGACAGTGCAGAGCCTGCTTGGGATTCTCTCTCCCCCTCCCCAACTCGTGTGAGTGCATGTGTGTGCATGTGCATGTGAGTGCTCTCTCAAATAAATAAACTTTAAAAAAATAAATAAATAAAGGGTTAAGTTGCTGCAGTTTGAGCCTGGACATTTTGAGGACAGATCCATGTTCTCAACCACCATGCTAAATAAAAGTTGAATGGAGTGGTGCTCAACATTGGCTGCCCAGCAGAATCATCTTGGGTGCTTAAAAAAATGGGGATGTCTTGGTGTCACCCTAAGATTTTGATTTAACTGGCCCTGACACCGGGCTCTCTTCCTCCCCCATCCCACTGCCCAGGTTGCCACAGCCTCCTCATCTACCCTTCTTGGTGACTAGCCCACAGTCATGTCCCCCACAGTCTCCCATCTGCCCACCCTGCTAAGGCTTCTCACCTGGGGCTTGATGTTCACCTTCTCCACAGCATTTTCGTTCAGCCACTTGACATCAATCTCTACATCAAAGTGTCCGATGTTACACACAATGGCATCATCTTTCATCTGCTCAAAGTGCCTGTTGGGGAGTGCCAACCCATGGAAGACCGTCAGGGACAAAGAGCAGCCCTAAGCCTCCTTTGCTCCCTGAGACCCCCAACCTGGCACCTACCGGCCAAGGATGATGTCAGTACAGCCCGTGGTGGTGACAAATATGTTGCCCTCCTGACAGGCCTCATCCATAGTGGTCACCTCATAGCCTGTGCAGAGACGGTGTCCATGGGTCATCCAGGGTGGCCCTGACCCTCCTCTGGCCCCAGTGGCTGACAGCCAACCCTCGCCCTGTCATACCCTCCATGGCAGCTTGCAGTGCATTGATGGGGTCGATCTCCGTGATGATGACGCGGGCCCCAAAACCCCTCAGGGCCTGGGCACAACCTTTGCCCACATCGCCATAGCCGGCTACCACTGCCACCTTGCCTGCAATCATCACATCTGTGGCCCGCTTGATGCCATCTATAAGAGACTCCCGGCAGCCATACAGGTTGTCAAACTTGCTCTGAAAGAAGAGGGGCAAAGGGGTGATGGGGGCAGGCAAGGCCCCTGGGCCTCAGACCTACTCTCAGCATCCTGGCCTAGTGGGTCTTGGACTGATCACTTTTTCCCCACCAGCTAATGCACTCATATGCCCCTTGCTCTGATTAGCCCAAGACGTTCTCCCTAGCCTATGCCAGTCTAGAAGGCTTCCTAAGGATCAACTGCTAGGAGAGACTTGCTTAGAATCTGCTTCACTTTCAAGCTCTTGGTGCCCAGCCCTAAAACTCACTGTACAGTTCTTTCCCTCTTTAATGAACTTATTACCCTCAGTTATCACTCCCTTACCCCCCCTCAAATGAAGGCTAAGTCCCTAGCCTGCAGCCTTCCCAGGGACTTTTCTTCAGAGGCCTCCTAAGCTGCAATGGGAACCAACAGCTGAACACGACACTGATGCACGGACTCACCTTGGTGACAGAGTCATTGACGTTGATGGCAGGCACCTTCAACTTCCCGTTAGCCACCATCTTGTATAGGTTGTGGACCCCTGTTGTGGTCTCTTCAGAAATGCCTCGGATGCCTGAAAAAGAACGGAGGGAATGAGCCCAAGGCCAGGAAGGGACTGCCCAAGGGATAAACGGGGTGCCTCTGGTATGAGGCCACAAGAGCCTCAGAAAACCCACACCTCAACTCACCCAAATTCCTCATCTTTACCCCCAAAGCTGCTCCTCTTTCTGAGTTCCCATCTCCATGACTGATACCACAGTCGCCCAATCCTCCAGGCTAGCAGGCAAAAAGAGCCATCACCATCATCAGGCCAAAGGATTCCATCTCCCAGCAATCCCAAGCTCTCCATTCCTGCCGCCACTGCCCTAGTCCCCACCACCATCATCTCTTGCATGGTCTCCCAGCCACAACCCATTTTCTACACAGGGGCCAGCAGTCATTTTTAACGTATATATTTTCAGAGAAATCTTTTAAATACCATCCACTCACTTCTCTTTGCTCTCAGGATCAAGCCCAACTCTTCTCTCTTGGTCTGTTGAGTCTGATTAAAGTTCCAGCCACATCCTGCAACTCTACCCAGTGAAGGAAGCTGCCATGCTGACTTCCTTTCTGTTTCCTGAATAGTCCATCCTTTCCTGCCTCAGGGCCTTTGCATTCACTACCTCCTCTACATTCCTCCCCACACTGCTTTTAGCAAAACTGACTCCTTCCCAGTTGTTCCCCGCCCTGGCCTACGCTTGCCCTTGAACCAGACCTTAGCCAGGCCTCCCCCGCCCCACCCACCACCACCTAGCGCCACACCATCAGAAATCAGGTGGCCAGGCCCCAGCATGTCTGCAGGAGCCTGCCATCCTCCCATCTTCCACAGAATCTGCTGCTCGAGGCAGTAGGAGTCCTGCCAGGCCTGCTGCTTTCACATGGGCAAGAACCACCAACACCCTGCCCACCCACCTGCCCCACTTACCTGACAGGAGCTGTGGGTACTTGGTGTGAATGAGGTTTGTGAGGTCACCTCCATCATCCAGAATCATGTTGAGGGGCCCGTCCTTGAAGTACAGCGTCTGCTCAATGCACCACAGGTACTCCTCATCTGTTTCACCCTTCCAAGCGTACACTGGAGTTTGAGTGGCACAGCACATCAGGGCCTGGCCTTCCCCACTGGTGCCTGCTCCAGGAAACCACCTGAGCAGGGCCAATATAACCTACCTAATTCCCACCTCCAGCCCTTCTGAGGACTCAGGCAATGAAAAGAACACAACTTAGAACCAGATAGATCTGAGTGCAAATTCTGGTTCTACACTCACCAGCTGTTGTGACTCAGCAAATCACTTCACCTCTGTGAGCCTCAGTTTCCTCACCTCCAATGATACTGATTAAGTGAGATGGAGGTCAAGATATAGGTATCTGGAAATAATTATTTCCCTCCCTACCACTTTTGTCTGGGCCTCAGCAACTGGGACCTCAACCTAGTGACCACGGCTCCCACCCACAATGCCCACTGCTGGGATAAAGGCGCTACAGTGTTACTGAGCCACACTCAAGTGGACCCATGAGCCAAGATCCAAGAGTCATTCTGCACTGCCCAGCAGTCTCTGTGGTAGGTTGTCCCAGGCTAAGTCTGGCCAAAAAGTGATAAATAGCAGCTACTATGCATAGAACACTTTCTCTGTGCCAGACATTATTCTGACTGCCTTATACACCATCTAATTTTTCCTCACAGAAACACTCTGAGGCAGGCATACTATCACCATCATTTACAGCTCAGAGAGGAGCTAAGATGTGCCTAGGTCACGCAGCATGGGCATTCCAGAACAGGCATCGGAATCCAGGACTCCTGACTGCCAGCCCAGACTGGGACACTGGTATGGGGCTCTCAATAATCTCCTGTGAGCAAACAACAGTGGCCAAGGAGGCCCAGATGCCACTCCCCCAGACTAAAGCAGACAATGCTCTTGAAAACAAGGCCCTTCCCAGAGAAGGGTCATGGAGCCCAAATAAGGCTGAGGAGTAGGGGAAGACATGCCAGTCCAGGGTCTGGAACGGTCCTCCTCCATCCATTTCCTTCTACCTATGGCTGGTTAGAAGGAATTGTGAATGTCCTATTTAATCACCATCAGAGCTAACCACTCCTCTCCCCAAGCCCTGGCAGATGTGTGCCTGTTTCTCTAGCAGCTTGTGATAGTCTTTCCTCAGGTTCCTAGACCATCAGACCCTAGGCAATGGACCTCTGAGGCTCTTTTTCTACCCAGTATGCCTCCCTGATTCTTTTGAAAATAGACCTACATCCTTCCTTTAAGGAACTTCCTCTCTGTAACATCATGTGGTTCTCAACCATAAGATCCCACCCTTCCTGGTTACATGATTTGAGATGGGCCAGTAAGTGCATTCCATAGGATTTTAGATGATAGTGGGACAAAACAACTCTTTCCTTAAATCACTAGACTAGAATTCTACAACCATGACTTCTCTCCCCTGCCATGGGAAAACCTGTCAGAGTAGGAGTCAGTGAACCAAACAGGGAGAAGCAGAGCCCCTTCATGCATTCTCACAACCCCTAGCAACAAACAGGACTCACCAGGAATGCCAGCCTTGGCAATGGCAGCCGCTGCATGGTCCTGGGTAGAGAAGATGTTGCAGCTGGACCATTGCACCTACAACAGCCAACAAGACAGGGCTGCTGGTCACAGACAGCTCAGAAGCACTGGGATCACTGGACAGGGATAAAGCAAAGCCCTGGACAGAGAAGGGAGAGGCTCAGGATCTAGTCCCAGCTGACTCTTCAACCATAGGCTAGGGACAACTGATGAGTAGATGGGAGCCAGAGCATTGACAAGACCTGATTTAGGCTTTAAAACATCACGTGGTACTATGTGGAGGGTAAAGGGCTCCACCAGGAAGCAAGGAGACAAGTGAAAAAGCTGCTGTAAGAATTCAGCAAGAAATGCAATGGTAGCAGTAGAGGAGATGGTGGGTACATTCTGAAGGTTGAGAGGACAGAATTTGCTGCAGGATTAGTTGTTGGGGTGAGAGAGAAAGAGGAGTCAGGGATGATCCCAGGTTCTAGAAGGCTGGTGTTTCCATTTACTTACATGAGGAAGACTGAAGGAAGAAGAGGGGAATAGGAAATCATGAGTGTGGCCACGTTGAGGTTCAGAAGTCTACTAGATCTCTAAGTGGAGAGGACTGACACATCAGCTGCCGGATATAGAAGTCTGGAATTTCAGGGAGAAGTCCAGGCTAATACATATATTTGGGAGTCAGCACCATACAGACAGTATCTTAAGGCCACAAAATCACATCACTGGGTGTGAATGTTGAAATAAGAGGTCCAAGGAATGAGCCTTGGTGTACTCAGTTGGTTTTGGCTGCTCTTCCTTGCCCCATCTTGGGAAACCATCTTACTCCAAAACTCCCAGACAGATTGGAACAGCTGCCAGCTGTTGGTACTTATAACCCAGGCTGAAACAATCAGAGCACACCATCCTTCCAGCACCATGTTTGGTCCATGGCAGGCACATGACCCTGGGAGGGCCAATGAGAACCAGTCCTTACATGACTCGGTAGGCCCTTGGTGTTGAGTTTTTCCTACTAGAGCTCCTCAATCAGGAGGATGTGAATTGAGGGAACTCAGAAACTATCTTCCCAGTCAGGGAGGAAATATCATAACAATAGTCACCACAAAGGGTGGTGGCACTGTGACAAGCTTGGAGCCTCTGCCAACCGGAAGGGACATCACATTGGACTTCCCCCGCCCGCACACCAGAAATGCCAAGGGACTCACCTCAGCACCCAGAGCTACGAGGGTCTCAATGAGGACAGCTGTCTCCACAGTCATGTGTAGACAGCCAGCGATGCGGGCGCCCTTCAGTGGCTTGGAGGCCGAGTACATCTCCCTCATACGCATCAGACCCGGCATTTCATTCTCCGCGATGTCCAGGGCCTTGCGTCCCCAGGCGGCCAGGCTGATGTCGGCTGCAGGGCCAAGGTGGACGGGATTTCCATGAGCTGCCTCATCCCACCAACCACAAAGCACTACCACTTTCACTTATCCACTTGTGGACACAAAACACTAAGTTAGGCAGCTCACAGCCTTGTGAGAGAACACATTTAATCAAAGAATCACACAGGTATGTGAAAATTACAACGCAGGTAATTGTCCCTTAAAAATTAGCTATCGGGGTGCCTGGGTGGCTCAGTTGGTTGAGCGTCTGACTTCAGCTCAGGTCATGATCTCACGGTTCATGAGTTCCAGCCCCACGTCGGACTCTGTGCTGACAGCTCGAGCCTGGAGCCTGCTTCGGATTCTGTGTCTCCCTCTCTCTCTGTTCCTCCCCGGCTTGCACTCTCTCTCTTTCTCCCTCTCTCAAAAATAAATAAAGATTAAAAAAAAATTTTTTTTTAATTAGCTATCAACCTATACGTACCTCCCACTACCCTTCCTGCTGCCACCTACCAACCTCCTCATTTCCTAAAGACTGTAGCTCCTCGTGCTCCATCTTCCAAGTCATCATTCTCAGTGACTTCCTCCAACGCCTTGGGCTCAACACATTTGCTTCATTTCCTTGACCATATGAAAATGCTGCTTCCCCAAGACTGATGTTTCTTTCCACTTGGAGGAAACTCACCTGTGTAACTAACACTCTTGGCCTCTCTGCCCTAAGGGAAGCAGAGTGCCTTGTCTGATTGGTAAACTTGAGAGAACAAAGGGCATGCTCAGTTCAGCTCTCCCTTCTGCAAGCAAGCAGCAGCCAGCCAGCCTACAGGAAGCAGTTCTTCCATACCTACCTAAGCTCACCTTGCCTGTACCTGGAGAGTAACTACTGAATTTGGCCTTTTGTTAACAGGATCATCAGACTTCAACACTAATCCACACCCTCTGGCTTTGATGCTATTAGTTATGAGGGTTAAGTTTTGGCTTCTATCTGCCACCCCAAATGTTTCAAATTTGTCCAAATTCTCAGACAGGAAAGAAGGATACTCTAATGCTCTCTCACCATCTCAATACTCTTCTAATAATCTCACCCTCTTTCTCTCCCAGGCCACACCAACCCATTCTGTAGGTCAGTGGTTGCAAACTTCCCTGATACGAGTCATCAGGCATACTTGTAACATCTCCCTGAGGAAAAAAGATTCAATAGGTCTAAGAAGAGAGCTGGGACTCCTGGTGATTTTTATTATTAGGGAAATTTGGATCCTGACAATCACCCAAAGAGGTGGTGGGTGGAGGGAAAGGACTGTAGAGAATTTAATAACAAATAATAAAACTAAAACAGTCTGCCCCCTACTGTATAACTACTGTGCATTCAGAGATGAAATATTCCTCCCCCATGGGAGGGACTTACTCCCACAGTGCCTCAACACACAACCCCCTTCCCCTATCACCCTCTGGCCCCACCCCCACCCATCCACCTTGGCAGGCCATTACCAATGCTACTCTCCTTTGAAAACCTTGATTTCAAGCAAACAACTCTGGCCATGTCCCATCTTTCCAATCCTCTCTCCCTCTGGAGCCCTAACTCCAGTAAGAGTACAGTCAGTCAGGTCAGAACCTCTAATGCATTAATCCTACCAATTTCCACAGTCCCTCACCACACCATCTTCCTATTCTCAACTTCTTCCACAGGTTAAGATTCCACTGTCTCCTCTGAGAACTCCTTGGCAAAACTCCCACCCTGGTTAAACCCAACCTTCCACTGCACCCAAGCCAGAGAGCCCAGCAGGAGGAAAATCACCATAAGAAGACCATAAATCTCAGGGGACACTCCGCAATCCTAACACATTTTCATAGTAAATTCACTCTTCTTTTCCATTCTGTCCAAACCTCTAATGCCTCTCCTTATCAACTAATGACCTCACTTCACAATTCATTGAGAAGAATTCAGAGTTATGCCATGTTTCCTCCATGGAATCCACTGGTCCTCATCTGTAGCTACACACCAAGCATTCTTTTGGTACAAGAGAGTGGTCTCTGCTAGGTGGGGCTTGATCCCATGTATTCTCACCTCCTTGCAGACCTCACTACTCCAGTGAACTGTTCTTCCCAAGGTCGCCCAAAACTGGCCTAATCCTACATCTAATAGTCAACTATCTATGTTCACGTGTCTCCCTGAAGCACTGCTCCCATGAATTTTGCCCTCCTTCTGAAATCCTGTCTTTTCTTGGCTTCTATGCCTATCCTTCTGTGGTTTTCTTCCTGCCTTCCAGGCTCCTTTTCCCATAACTCACTGTAATGTTTCCAAGCCCTCAGGGCTCCATCATCTCCCTCTTTCCAGAAAAGCTCATTACATCACAGGCTTTAAATACCTTCCCTACAGCAATGGCTCCTACCCAAACTTCCAGCCCAAACTTCTCCCCTGAATTTAGGACTCCTATAATCCAACTTATCTACTCACCATCTCTACTTGGATGACCAGCTATATGTATTATGTGTTGGGTTTGAGCCCCTGGGACTCCCGGTCCTCCTTCCCAAACTTTTACTCCCCCAATCTTCCCATTTTAGGAAATGAAACCACCATTCAACCAGCCACCCCAGACAAAACCTTAAGATTTCTTGATTCCTCTTTTCCCCTTTCGCCCCCTTCCAACCCATCTGCAACGTCCCAACACATCTTGCCACGTTGGATCACTGAAGCAGCCTCTTCACTGGTCTCCCTGCTCCCACATGCTATTCTTCCCACAGAAGCCAGGGGAAGAAGCGTTTTAAAATTTAAGTTATATCACCTCCACTCTTCTGCTTAAGTAAAAAACAAATCTCCACTGGTTTGCCCTTACCTTTGAATAAAATCCTAACTACTCACTGCCCACCCTTCTCCCCCACCTCTCCACCCTTCTTCTCCTCACCAGCTGTTCAACCACACGGCCTTCCTTCAGAGAAGCTAAACTCATTCCCACTTAAGGGCTTTAATCCAAGCAATTCTCTTAGCCTGAAGGCTCCTCCCCAAGCACCTGATATAGTATCTGGCACAGAGTAGATATTCAACAAAACCTAGAAACAACAAAGAACTTGGTGTATATATTCTTGCTGGAGGAACAGAGAGTGCACCAGGGTGACTCTACTGGTAGAGGGAGTAAGAGGATGAGTCAGGATTTTAGTCCCAGTGAGGTGGGAAGCTCCAAAGTTTTAAGGGGAGTATCATGACCAGATCTGTCTTTTGAAAAGACCCCTTTGGTTGCTGCATGTGTCTATGGAGCAAGAGACCAGAGAGGGAGGAGGAAGATTAGAACTGGGGAGGTGGCCATGCAGACAGATAAATGTGCAGATCTCACAAAACGGAGAAAATACCATGACATTATCCAGATCCGTGTCTGTCCTATACTTATCCTCTAGTCACCTTTGTATCTCCAGTGCTCAGCAGGGCGTGGCACAGAGAAAAGCAAACATCTACTAACCATTCCTGGTTGTTAAAAAGGAATGAGAGGGGGGTCCATGAAAGGGGCTGGCACAAGACAGGCGTGGCAAGAAACAAAACAAATGGGAACCCAGCATTTGCATTTACCTATGAAGAAAGAGCCCAGAGAGGGGTTTACCCCAGGTTCCACAGCCAGTCAATGGCAGAGGTGGGGGTGGTGGCCAGGCAGAGGTGTCAGAGCTACAGACAGAGGCCCTTCTCAAGGATCAAGGATCATGGGAGGGGCCCAGCAATAGCAGACAATAGGCTTTGTCCTATCCTGCTAAGCTCCAACCCCTCAGCCACCACAGGTTCCTCCAGCTAAAAATAACTCCTTCACTTGCCCTCAGGACAGGCATGCCAGCCCCTGAGTTTTCCATAGATCCTTCAACTCCAAGGGCATGGAGGAGGGTCTAGTGTTCCAAGTTCTGGGTTTTTTTGGTGCCCACGTTGCTAAGGAATTATAGAAGTTGCAGGAGCACCTATCTAGGGCAAACCAAGAGGAAGAGCCAATACCCCTTCTGAGCCTGTTTCTTCATCTGTAAAATGGAAATAATAATCTCTAACCTTGCTATGAGCCCTGAGGATTAAAGATGTGATGTGGGGAGCACCTGGGTAGATCAGTAGGTTAAGCATCTGACTCTTGATTTCAGCTTGGGTCACGATCTCACGGTTCATGAGTTCAAGCCCTGCATGGGGCTCTGTGCTGGCAGTGTGGAGGACTTAACCTTTCTGTACTTCAGTTTCATGGGAACAACGGTCTATTCTGGCCACTTGATAAGCTACTATTTCTACAGAATCTTTGCAAGTCCATCCTACTACTGCCTCAGTTTCTTTCTCTGAATAATGGGATAAAGTCCACCTCCAAAGGTTATCTTGTAAACACACAAATCAGCAGATACACTGCAAGTGCTCCATAAATACCGATGCCTTTCTTCAGGTCTAATGGTGTCTTGAATTTATTTTAAAAACCGCTAGCAGCCTGAACAAGTTTGTGCTGAGAGTTCATTAGGTTCGTTCCAGGTGTGTTCACTTATATACAGTGGTGAAAAGGTGTGCTTAGAGGCAAACAAGGCCTACATTCATATCCTGCTAGACCAACTCACAGCTGTAAGATCCTGAGCAAGGTAACTTTATTCCTGTGTCTCAGTATACTCATCGTAAAATGAGAAATAGTCCCTTCTCCAAAACAGTCGTGAGAACAAAACGAATTAATCTACAATAAAGATAGAAGGTGGTGCCCATCCCACAGTAAACTGCCCGGTGAACATTAACTATCAGTTTAATTGATAAATTGCAAGGATTTTTATAAGCACTCCAAGTTTTCTTAGAGATTCTCTGCACGGCTGTCACTGTCGGCCAGGAGAGTGACCCTAAAGGTTGAGTAATGAACCCAAAGTCTCCTGTGAGGGGACTAGTGCCGACCTCAGGCTCGCTCTCCAGGCCTCTCCTCCCACGCCTGAGGGACTCCACTGCCCTCGCCTTCCCTACAGGAGGCCCAGAGAGGGGTGGGCACTTGTCCGGGTCCACCCAGCTGGCAGGATCGTGGCCTCCTGGAGTAGGTCCCAGCAGGTGCCAAAGGTCCCAGGCCGTGGCCAGGTGCGCGGTCCCCGCCATTCCCAGGCTCTTCCCAGCGCAACACGCCGCCAGTTGGCGGCTCCGCAGCCCGCTCTGCTGCACCGAGCCTCGCGCGGCACGCCGGGACTTGTAGTTCGTGGCCGCCTCTGACTACCGCCTCGCTGGGACGTGAGAACTCCAGCCCCCAGGTGGCCTCGCGCGGCCACGATCGCGCCGAGCCAGCGATTCAAGGGGTCCTGAGAGCCCCGCGTCGGCCCCGCGGCCGCCTCCCCAACAGGCCCCCAGCGGGCGCGGAGTCGATCCGGCCGGCTGCACTCCTGGAAACTCACCGACTTTGTAGGGCAGTTTGTCTGACATGCTGACAGTGCTTCCGCACAGAATGGTGAACACGGGCGAAATGGGCCAGGCCTGGGGCTACAGACTCGCACAGGAAGGGCGGCGCTGAGCAGGGATCTGTGTGTGGCGCCGGCGCCTTTAAATATCTTCCTCTAGTTTGCATATTCAGGATCCCGCTAGAGCTGAGTGGTCCGGGGCGGGGCCCAACGCAAGGGGGCGGGGCCGGGACCGGAACAGACTTCGATCCCTGCTAGGAAGAAAAACCGTTTTTTGTCCACGCTGGGTTTGGGAGGGAGCTCAGGGAGAGGCCTGAGAGCAAACCTGAGGCCGTTCTTTCTTTCATTCGTTCAGCTTGGAAATCCGAAGTCAAAACTGAATGGAACTGCCGTTCTAACCAGTTCACTTACCTGAGCCGCAATTTTCTCTTTAGTAAAATGGGCCAAATGATACCACATGGATTATACGTAAAGTTGCAATATGTCAAGTACCTAGCACACCCCAGATCTTCCACCCTGCTCCCCTCCAGGTAACCACTATCCTTAGTTTAGGTAAATTTGTATGCATTTTAGTACTTTAACTACATATGTGTAAATCAAACGTTTCATAGAACTCTTTCTGTATTTGACTTCTATATAAATGGTACCATACTGTACTTAGCCTTCTGCAACTTGTTTTTTCTGTCAATACTATGTTTGTACAAGTCACGTATATAGCTTAAATGTATTTATTTTTGCTTTTGCTGCCGGATATTATTTCGTTGTATACATGACATGATTAATTTATCTGTTCTATTTGCAGAAGTTATATACAGTCTATCGCTATTGCATACATACTGGAGCAATGGACGTTTCTGTACTTGTCTCTTAGTGCACATGTGTGGGTGTCTCTGGCGCAGAAATGTACCTAGAGCTGGAGTTTATGGGCTGACACATTGGTAACTTTCCTAGATATTGCCAAATTGCTTTCCAAGGTAGTTTCACCGTTTACCCTCCCACTGGCAGTATCTGAGAGGGCCTGTTTTTCCACATCTCTGTCGTCACTTGTCAGCCTAACAAATTTGTGTTGGCCTGATGGGTGTGAAAATGTATCTACTTGTGATTTTAACTGGCCACCTGAAAACCCTTTAACATCTTTCAAGGAACCCCGCCCCCCCCCCTCCATTCCCCAGCTGCCATCCATTTTCTTTCTCCCCTTCTCAAACTTTTTCAGAGTTGCCCCTTTCTGGATCTGCACTTCCACACCTCCCACTCATTTCTCAGGTGTGTGGCCTCTACCCCCAGGCCTCTGCTGAAATTTCTGCAGCTAAGGGCATCAGGGATCCTGGCTGAATCCAACAGATGCGCCTCAGCCTGCATTCCCACCTCCCAGCGACACACAACATGCCCTCGGTATCCACTTTCCTGTCTCTCCTCCCAGTAGTTATTCTTGTTCACTCAGTTCCTTCTCTGACCTTAGCAACTTCCTTCTTCTCTAGTGTTCTCAAGGGCTGATGTTCCTTTTTCCTCTTACTCTGCTCCTTCTGCCTGTGCCATCTCACCCACACTTAAGGCTGTTGTGACCACTTCTATCAAGTTGGTCCATGTGTCCATAAAACACTGCCTTGCCCTGAAAGCCACCTGTTTCCCTTCTCAATCACAGGCCCCTGCTCCCCACCCCTGGAGTTATTACTACCATGAATTTTGTCTTAATCATTCCTTTGCTTTTCGTAACGGGTTTTACTACCTATGTGATTATCCCTATACAGCACATTGTTTAGTTTTGACTGTTTTTGCCTTTGTATAAGTGAAATCATGCTGTATATATTCTTCTGCAACTTGCTTTTCTCTCAACATTGTGTTTGAGTCCTTCGCATAGATGCTGTAACTATGGTCCATTTATTTTCTGTATCATCCGTTGTATGAATATACCACAATTTACTAATTCATCATTGTTGATGGGTGTGGCACGTGGGTGGCTCAATCAGTTGAGGATCTGAGACTCAGGTCATGATCTAGCGGTTGGTGAGTTCAAGCCCCTCACAGGGCTCTGTGCTGACAGCTCAGAGCCTAGAGCCTGCTTTGGATTCTGTGTCTTCCTCTCTCTGCCCCTCCCTCGCTCACATTCTGTCTTTCTCTCAAAAATAAATAAACATTAGGGGCGCCTGGGTGGCTCAGTTGGTTAAGCGTCCGACTTCAGCTCAGGTCATGATCTCGCGGTCGGTGAGTTCCAGCCCTGCGTCGGGCTCTGTGCAGACAGCTCAGAGCCTGGAGCCTGTTTCAGATTCTGTGTCTCCCTCTCTCTCTGACCCTTCCCTGTTCGTGCTGTCTCTCCCTGTCTCAAAAATAAATAAACGTTAACAAAAAAAATTTTTTTAAATAATAAAATAAATAAACATTAAAAATAATAATAATAATGAATTGTTGATGAGCATTGAGTTCTAGTTTTTTCTACTACAAATAATACTGCTCTAACATTCTTCAGATATGCTCATGTCCAACTTAACTAGATAGTATCAATCCGTTTCTCAAAATGGTTGTATTAGTCTGTACTCCCACCAACTTTAGATAAAAATTCTTGTTCTAACTCCTTACCAGCACATCCTATTATAATATTGTTATTTTTTGCCAACCTGGCAGGTACGAAATGATCTCTCATTGTGGTTTTAATTTGTATTTCTGTGACTACTAATGAGGGTGAGCACCTATTCATATGTTATTTATTCATATGAATCCTATCATGATCCTTTCTCTGTAAAAGTTACATTCATGTCTTTGCCATTTTAAAAAAAGATGACTGTTTTTTTCTTTTCAATTAACAGGAATTCTTTGCACATTTTAACCATATGTGTTGCAGGTATCTTTCTCTGGGTTTGTGGTTTGTCTTCTCACCCTCTCTCTGTTGTTTTTTGATAAGTAAGAAATTCTTAGTTTTAATGTAATCAATTTTCTCTTTTCCTTCGGATTAGTGGGAGTTTTTGTCTTGTTCTAGGAAATCTATATGTCCCAAGGTCGTAAAGAATCTCTCCTGTACTGTCTTCCCAAAGTTGTATAATTCAAATATGTATGTAGTAAGAGGTAGAAATTCTGTTTCATTTTTTTCCCCATATGAATAAGCAGTTGTCCCAGCACCACTTATTGAATAGTGCATCTGTCGTAGACTCTAAGTCTAAAGTTCTCTTTTGGTCAGCAAAAGAGCAGACGCAGGATTAAAGCAAGAAATGGCTGGGGCGCCTGGGTGGCGCAGTCGGTTAAGCGTCCGACTTCAGCCAGGTCACGATCTCGCGGTCCGGGAGTTCGAGCCCCGCGTCAGGCTCTGGACTGATGGCTCAGAGCCTGGAGCCTGTTTCTGATTCTGTGTCTCCCTCTCTCTCTGCCCCTCCCCCGTTCATGCTCTGTCTCTCTCTGTCCCAAAAATAAATAAACGTTGAAAAAAAAAATTAAAAAAAAAAAAAAAAAGAAATGGCTAATGTCCAGGAAAAGACAAGAGGCCCAAACAAAGGTCCTTGCCCCGTTTTTATTAGGATCAGAAGGCTTACAAACATGGCGATGGATGTGCACAAAGAAATAATGAATCTGTGAACATTAACTTGTGGACATGAGGGAAAGGGGGTCTTGAGGATATTTGGGGTTAGGGGTTTGGGTTAATACAAAAAAAAAAATCCGGGTGCCAGGCAGTAGGGAAGAAGGTTGTTTACGATGGACATGAGGCGGCACCACTGTTTATCTTAGAGGAAGAGACAGGGGAAATAAGCTCAGGGTTGACAAGGCACGTTTTCTTTTGTTAACCATTTCCACTCTGGGCTCCTTTGCCTGCAGTGCAGCAGTCCATAGTCCAATTCACCAATTTACCTAACCTGGCCCTATTCTCCTGTGAAAGCAGCTTTTCTGCTATAGTACTAAATTGGGGGTGCTTCTACCCTGAATATCTAATCTTGTTTATTTCATATTCCTATGTATTGGGCACCTTTGTGTCATTCCTATTTTAGGCCTTTGCCTCTCCCTCTCTATTCTGGGGGCTCTGCACCCCCCCCCCTCTATTTTGGAGTGCCTTTGCACCTCCTTATTTCTGGTACCTTTATGCCTCCCTATTTTCGGGGTACCTTTGCACCCCCTATTCTTGGAGTACCAATCTGGTTTACCCAAACTCAGGTTTGAGCATTTTATGACTTTGTATTTGTTTAAGCCTTGTCCACCCATTGGTGTAAGCCCGGGGGATTCCTAAGCTTATCCCCCACAGTTCCCCCTTTTTGTTTTTCTTGGTTCTTTTAGCTTCGTGTTCGGGACCGTCATGACGAGCTCCTGGTCGTTCTTTTGCTTTTGGATGGCTTGGAGGGTGATTCTGCAAAGACATAAAAAGAGACACAGTAAAAGCATTCCGCTTCCCAAAATTATCCAGAATTTTAGATGGGTGCTAGCCATAAGTGAGAAAGGATTTAGGTTGCGCCACATTTCCCAGGAATCAGCCCATTCATTTTTAAGCTGATCCTCTGCATATTGTAGCTGTTGGTGCAATGCCATATCTAAAATATCTAGATCTTCTATATTGTCAGAGAGGTGGGAAGAAAAGACACTGCGAAGGTGTGTCTGGACAGCATCCCAAGCCTTTTTCAACAATGCCCACATAAATATGTTTTAACCGTGTGGGTATCCATTTGGGGCATACAATGGACTGAGTTTAGTAAAATGACTCCCATGTAGCTTAGTAAAAGCCCTTCAAATATTATCCATCCCTCATGTGGCGTAAGCATCCATGCCTCTGCTTAACAGGAATAACACAAATGTGGAGGATTTTGAAGGCTGACACCAAGAGAATTGCCATGATTTTCCCAGTCTTTGGATCAAAGGAGGAGGCATTTTAATCTTAACCTGTATACTTTTAAAATCCATTTATTTTAACCTTAGTCCGTTTTGACCACACATAAAATTCCTTTCTAAAGATTTTCCTTCAAGAACCTTCTACAACACTTCTTTGTATTTAGATTTTGTCCCAAGCCATTTTTCTCCAAATAACCAGTCTCATTTAGGACAAAATTACTTTATTTTACCTTTAACGAGAATATATTTCCATTTCTTATATCTTTCTTGCCTTTTACTTTCCTACATACAGAGTTGCTTTTTTATTTTATTTTATTTTTTTTTTTTTAGTATTAATTACATTTAACCAATTGTGAATTGTCTGTTACATTAGAAAAAATTTTAGGTGGTAGACTTATGAATCCATTAAGCATAAAATATGGATTAAAAAAATTTTTTTTAAATGTTTATTTGTTTTTGACAGAGAGAGAGAGAGACAGAGCATGAGCGGGGGAGGGGCAGAGAGAGAGGGAGACACAGAATCTGAAGCAGGCTCCAGACTCTGAGCTGTCTGCACAGAGCCCGATGCGGGGCTCGAACTCACAGACCACGAGATCATGATCTGAGCTGAAGTCAGACACTCAACCGACTGAACCACCCAGGCACCCCAAGCTTGGATTTAAATATTCTTAGTTTTTGTTGCCAAAAGAAGTTAGAAGCATAAACCTATGTCTAGTAAGCAGTGCTTCACCATTCCATCTGATTTGGAAAAGGTCTAAAATGTCCAAAGAACTTAATTATTTTTATCATTTAATTTATTAATAAATTGATAATTCAATTTATCATTTAAGCAAAGTGTTAAAGTTTTAGGTTACCAAAGACACTGAAAGCTATCTTAACAATTACCCATGGAAACTATGAGGCAAACAAAGTTAACCATTACTTTAAGTCACCCTTTTGCTAACAAATTGGAACAGAGATAACAGAACTTATTTGACCTTTAGTAAACCTTAGTAGAATAAAGTTTTATATTTAATGCTGATAACTTTAAAGACAGAACCAACAAACTTAAATTAGTATAAACACCGAATATGTTTCATTTACCATTTAAATCCTGGGAAGTTTGTTAAAACCTTAGGAAGTTATTAAGCACATCCTAAATAGGATTACAGATCATTACAAATCTTAAAACTTTATGTATTTATTTAACCAACGTGGCAATAAAAGATCCTAAAGGCGAATGTATAGCACTATATGGTTGTTAGCAAAACCTAGTTCCTTTAACATTGAGAAGTTTTACCTAAGCAATCAAAGACCTGATAAAGATGAAACCTAAAGCCTTGGTTTTCCCACAGACAAAAGAGGAAAAAGACCTTTGTTTACATTGCTTATCAAGAGCAGAACAGTCCAAGAAAACTTTGTCTTGTTGAACAGAGAGAAAAGCAGAATTTTAACCTTATGCCAGTGTACTTTTAAAATTTTATTCATCTCAACTTTAGTAGAATAAAGTTTTACAATTTAAAAGACATGCCTATCTTAATAATATTTTATCTGTGTTTTCTTGTAAAAGTTTACCATTGTTAATTTTTTCCCATGGAACCAGTGGGGAAACTTAAAGTTTAAGGAGGCGGGTTTTCGTTGTTGTTGTTGTTGTTGTTGTTGTTGTTGTTTTTGACTTTGGACAGCGCGGGGTGAAGGAGTGCTGTCTGAGGCTTTGAAGAGTCAGATATGCAGGCTGCAGGTGCAGACTGTGCAGAAACCAGAGGAGAGGGGGAGAGAAGGCAGAAAAGATGAGAAATCTCCAAGAGGCCTGAAGGCGAGGCAGACGGAGGCACAGAGTGCAAAGAAAAGAGTTCACGTGATCCTAAAGCCAGTCAGCTCAGATAGATGAGCAGATATCGATTTTTGCTTTGTTTTGTATTATTTGTTTTGTTTTTGTTTTCCACTAGTGGAATTAGGCAGTCCACATTGAGAAGACAGGGAAAACAGGGAAGTTCCCTGAAACAAAAGGAGTTTTGGCAGTTGTTTGGGAATATTTCTTAAAATCTCTATCCTGAGGTAGACTAGCCAGAGACAATTGGCTCTAATCATGATAGTTATTAATCCAAGAAATGAATGAGGGAGAAGCCTTCACATATAGTTAGAGTAACCAGAGTGTATAGGAAGAAACAGTGAGAGAGAGTTAAGAGTTCCCTGCATTAGGGATGCCCTGTGTAAAATCCACCACACTATTTCAGTGCATTGCTTTGCTGACAATGACGAAGCTGGGCTCGCTGCCTTGGCTGGGAATACTGCCCTGTGTCAGACAGTTGTTTAAAAGACACCGGAACAGCAGCGGCAAAGTTCTGCATAGCACCAGTCACGCAAGCATCATGAAACTCTTGGGCACAGACAGCATACTGGGCTGGGGTCCGAATGATGTTCTTAAGAGAGCCCTAGTCCCAGGCACACATGGAATGAGCGCCATGAATATTTTCTAAAATACCGATTGTAAAAGGGCTGTGATGGGGGCGCCTGGGTGGCGCAGTCGGTTAAGCGTCCGACTTCAGCCAGGTCACGATCTCGCAGTCCGTGAGTTCCAGCCCCGCATCAGGCCCTGGGCTGATGGCTCAGAGCCTGGAGCCTGTTTCCGATTCTGTGTCTCCCTCTCTCTCTGCCCCTCCCCCGTTCATGCTCTGTCTCTCTCTGTCCCAAAAATAAATAAAAACGTTCAAAAAAATTAAAAAAATAAAAAAAAAAAGGGCTGTGATGGACCTACAGCCGAACTGATTTTTGCAATTCTTTTACTATTGGAAAGATCAGGCCTTCATGGCTGCGTTGCCCATTTTGCCTGACAAGGGGAAAAAGATGGAGTTTACTGGCCTTATGGGCTTTTCTAATATACTTTTGCATTGGGGTGAGGACTTTATCAGAGGCAGTTGGTGAGGTTTTTAGAGGCTCGACGTTGTCCCACCCTTTTGGGGGAGGAGGAGTATCTTCGGCTATAAAAGAGCAAGAGGCACAATCTGAGTACAGGGGGAGCGAGATTTTTCTTCCTTTTTAGATAACTCTACGTCTTTGTATGCACTGTCCCAGCTCAAGGGGGATGGGGGAATGGACCAGGTGAGGATTACTTTAGGGGGGGATTTTAGCCCCTTTAGAATGCCTGGCCTTCATTGTTTTTTTTCTACTTGCTCCCACACTTCAGGGGTTAGGGAGTGTGTGTGTGTGTGTGTGTGTGTGTGTGTGTGTGTGTGTGTGTGTTTCTTGCTAATTTAGTAGATGAAAATGATATATTGTTGAAATTTCTGTCCCATTGGGATAAAAGGTTCCTGCTCCATAATGAACCTAGTGAGAACATCCCATGGAAAGTTTCTGACAGTCTATCTGATTCTGTGCATTATAGTGTCAGATACTTTATTTTCCAGTTTGTTTCTTCCGGAAGTGATTTCCATTCCCCTTTCATATTCATACATCTCTGGTGGTGATAACTTCCACCTGTCCCTGTCTCAACTTTGCCTATCAAGTCTCACACTTCATTGTTGACACTCCTGCTATGAACCTGGGGGAGGCATATCACCTTTCTGAGCCTCCTTTTCCTCTACTGTAAAATGAGAATGAGAGTCTCAACTTAGAGGGTTCCTGGGAATCAGAAAGCGTTTTACCTTCACATGGATACATCACTTGAGAGGTTACAAAGCACTTAGGAGTCCTTTTTCCCACCTTGGAAAATTAGTAACTTTTTCCTGTTAAACAGATACATTATATTGAATGTAAAAAAGATAGTAAAGTATAAAAAAGAAACTAAAACTAATTCAGAGAGATGACTATTCAGAGATTATGACTTACCATTTTGGTAAATTTCTTCCTGGTCTCTGTTCATTACATATACACGTTTTCTATATCTGAAATCATATTGTATATACTTTCCTTTTTTTTTTTTTTTTTTTTTTTAAGTAGGCTCCATGCCCAGCATGGAGCCCAAGTTGGGGCTTGAACTCAAGAGTTGAGTCTTAACTGACTGAGCCACCCAGACACCCCTGTATTGACTTTCTTCTGCCTCTTTTTTTCTACCCAAAATTATCACATGAGCTAGCTTCATAATACTCTCAATTTATGCCTGGTTGTATTCAAAGTCCTTTGTAAATAGTAGCTCATTTAATCCTCATAACACCATTAAGAAGTAGGTTTTCCTCATATTGCAAATGAGGAAACTGGCACAGAGAGGTTAAGTAATTTGCCCTTGTTACACAGTTAACAAGTAAAGTAACTAGAATTTCAACCCAGGTGGTCAGACTCCAGAATCTGTTCCTAATTCCTATATTATGCAGTTTCTCATATTATAGAATATTCCACCCTATGGATATATCACAATTTATGTAACCAAGCCTCTATTATTTCGGTTTCCCTGTTACAAATAAGACATTAATGTGTCCCACCTCTGATACATTATGGCTTCAGATAAACTCACAGAAATAGAATTGCTTGCTTAAGGAATATCAATATTTGTCAAAGTCTTGATCCAACTTGCCAAATTGCCCTCCAGAAATTTGGTTCCTATTTTTGATACTCTCCAAAACTGGGTATAATTATAATATTTCAAATATTTTCTGGAGCACCTGGATGGCTGTCAGTTAAGCAACTGACTCTTGATTTCAGCTCAGGTCATGATCTCACAGTTTGTGAGTTCAAGCCCCACATTGGACTCTGCACTGACAGAGCAGATCCTGTTTGGGATTCTTCCTCTCTCTCTGCCCCTCCCCCCCTTGGGCTCTCTCTGTCTCTCAAAATAAATAAATAAAAACTTTTAAAAAATACTTTAAAAATTTAAGTTAAGAAAAATATATTCTAATTTATTGAGTGAAAAAACTTGGCCATACACTCTCTAACCATAAGCATTATCCCTTTTATTTTTTTATTTTTGAGAGAGAGAGAGAGAGAGTATGAGCAGAGGAGGGGCAGAGAGAGAGAAGGAGACCCAGAGTCCAAAGCAGGCTCCAGTCTCCCAGCTGTCAACACAGAGCCTGACATGGGGCCTGAACCCTTAAGCCATGAGATCATGACCTAAGGCAGTCAGATGCTTAACCAATTGAGCCATCCAGGTGTCCCTAGCATTACCCTTTTTTAAGTGAACTTTTTATTTATTTTTTATTTTTCTTCTTTAATGAACTTTTTATTTTGAGATAGTTGTAGATTCATATGCAGTTGTAAGAAATAATACAAAGAGATCCCATGGTCCCTTTACCCTGTTTACCCCAATGATGACATCTTGCAAAACTGTACAAAATCACAACCAGGATATTGTCATTGATACAGTCAAGATACAGAACTTTTTTTTTTTAAGTTTATTTATTTATTTTGAGAGAAGAGAGAGAGGGAGAGTGAATCCCAAGCAGGCTCCCACTGCCAGCACGAAGCCCAGTGTGGGGCTCTCGAGATCATTTCTGAGCCGAAATTAAGAATCAGACTCTTAACCAACGGAGCCAGCCAGGAGCCCAGGTACAAAGCATTTCAATCACCACAAGAATCCCTCATGTTGCCCCTCTATAGCCACATCCACCTCTCTCCTGCTTCTATTCCCCCAACCACTAATCTATAGTCCATTTCTATAATTTTGTCATTTCAAGAATGCTATATAAATGGAATCCTACACTATATAACCTATTTGGGTGGCCTTTCCCATTCAGCTTAATTCTTTGGAGATTCATCCAGGTTACTGCATTTATCAATAGTTCATTCCTTTTTATTGCTGAGTGGTATTCCTTGGTATGGATGCACTAGCTGGTTTAACGAGTCACCCATTGAAAGACGTCTGGATTGGGGCTCCTGGGTGGCTCAGTCAGTTAAGTGTGCAACTCTTGATTTCGGCTCAGATCATGATTTCACAGCTCGTGAGTTCAAGCCCCACTTCGGGCTTTGCACTGTCAGCACAGAGCCTGCTTGGGATTCTCTCTCTCCCTACTCTCTCTGCCTCTACCCTGTTTGTGCTTTCTCTTTCTCTCAAAATAAATAAATAAACCTGAAGACATTTAAAAAAAAAAAAAGACATCTGGGTTATTTCCAGGTTTTTTGTTTGTTTGTTTGTTTTTTTTTTTTTTTTTTGAGAGAGAGAGAGAGCACAAGCATGCACAAGCCAGGAAGGGGCAGAGAGAAAGAGAGGGAATCCCAAGCAGGCTTGGCACTGTCCGTGCCGAGCTGGACATGGGGTCAGAGCCCATAAATGGTGAGATCATGACCCCAGCTAACATTAAGTCCAACGCTCAACCAACTGAGCTACCCAGGCATCCCTCCAGTTTTTGACTATTGCAAATACAGTTGCTATGAATACCCATGTACAGGTTTTTATGTGAACATAAGTTTTAATTTTTCAGGAATAAATGCTCAGAAGGGGAATTGCTGGGGGGCACTTGGCTGGCTTAGTTGGTACAGGGAGCATGCAACTCTTGATCTTGGGGTTGTGAGTTCAAGCCCGAGATTACTTAAAAATAAAATCTTAAAAAAAGAAATGGAATTGCTTGATTGTATGGTAATTGCATGTTTAGTTTTATAAGAATAAACTGCCAAACTGTTTTCCAGAAGAGTGTACCATTATACCACATGCCCACCAGCAAAGTATGAGTGATGTAGTTCCTCTGCATCCGTGTGAACATTTGGTATTGTCACTATTTTTTATTTTAGCCATTCTGATAGGTGTATAATATTATCTCACTGTGGTTTTAATTTGCATTTCCTTGATGGCTAGTGATGTTGAACATTTTTTCATATGTATCTTTTCCATTTGCATATCCTCTTTAATGGAATATCTCTTTCTTGGTTTTTGCCCATTTTCTTTTTTAAAAAAATTTTTAATGTTTATTTATTTTTGAGAGAAAGAGAGACAAAGCACGAGTGGGAGAGAGGCAGAGAGAGAGGGAGACACAGAATCCACAGCAGGCTCCAGGCTCTGAGCTGTCAGCACAGAGCCCGATGCAGGGCTCAAACCCACAAACTTTGAAATTATGACCTGAGCCGAAGTTGATGCTTAACCAACTGGGCCATGCAGGTGCCCCTGTTTTTGCCCATTTTCTAATTGGATTGTTTGGGGTTTTTTTGTTGTTGAGTTTTGAGAGTTCTTTGTATGTTCTCGATACTAGCCCTATGTCATATATGTGGTTTATAGATATATTCTCCTAGTCGTAGTTTGTCTTTTTATCCTCTTAACAGGGTCTTTCACAAAGCAAAATTTCTAAATTTTGATATAATCCTATATATCAATTTTTCCTTTTATGGATCATGCTTTCAGTGTTAAGTCTAAGAACTCTTTGCCATCGCCCAAGATCTCAAATATAGTCTCCTATGATGTTTTCTAAAAGTTTTATGTTTACATTAAGTCCGTGATCCATTTGGGCTAATTTGGTATAAGGTGTGCAATTTAGTTTGATTTTTTTTAATGTTTATTTATTTATTTTGAGAGAGAGAGAGGAAAAAAAAATCCCAAGCAGGTTCTGCCACCAGCACAGAGCCCAATGCAGGGCTCTAACTCATGAAACATGAGATCATGACCCCCGCTGAAATTAAGAGTTGGACACTTAACCGACTGAGCCATCTAGGCACCCCTAGTTTTGTTTTTTGGGGTGTGTTCTTTGCCCCTGAGTGTTCAGTGGGTTTTGGTTGTTCTATTTGTTGAGCAGGTTACCTTTCCTCCGCTGAATTGTTTTTGCACTTTTAAAAAAAATTTTTTTTCTAATGTTTATTTATTTTTGAGACAGACAGAGACAGAGCATGAATGGGAGAGGGTCAGAGAGAGAGGGAGACACAGAATCCGAAACAGGCTCCAGGCTCTGAGCTGTTAGCACAGAGCCCAACGCAGGGCTCGAACTCACGAACTGCGAGATCATGACCTGAGCCGAAGTCGGCCGCTTAACCGACTGAGCCACCCAGGCGCCCCTGTTTTTGCACTTTTGTCAAAAATTGGGCACATTTATTTCCATCTATTTCTAAGTTCCCTATTCTGTTCCACTGATCTATGTGTCTGTCCCTCTGCCCATACTACAGTCTTGATTTCTATAACTCTACAATACGTTTTGAAATCGTATTCTTCTAAACTGATTCCTCTAACTTTACTTTTCTTTTTTAAATTTGTTTTAGTTATTCTAGTTTCTTTGTCTTTCCATATAAATTTTAGAATAATCTTGTCCATATCTAAAAATTTCTTGCAGAGATTTTGATAGGAATTGCATTAAACTGTATATCGACTTGAGAACTTACACCTTTACTATGTTGATTCTTCCAGTCCATGAACACAGTATGTTTCTTCATTTATTTAGATCTTCTTTGATTTCCTTCATTAGGAAGGTGTACCTGTGGTGTTAGATTTATACCTAAGTATTTCTTTCTTGTTTTTCTTTTTCTTCTACCTTCTCTCCTCCTCCTCCTGCTGCTGAATGATACAGCATTTTTAATTTTGGTGTCCATGTGTTCAGTGCTAATATATAGAAATACAATTGATTTTGTGTGTTTCTTATATATCTTGTGGATACAAGATTATCCTTGCTGAACTCACATATTATACAAACTTGGGGTTTTTTGGTGGTTGTTGTTGATTCTTTGGAATTTTCTGTGTAGCCAGTCATGTCACCTGCAAATAGGGACAGTTTTATTATTTCTTTCTGGTCTGTGTGCCTTTTATTTCCTTTTCTTGCCTTATTGTACTGCTACAACTTCCAGCACTGTGTTGAAGAAAAATGGTAAGACCAGACATCCTTGTTTTGGTCCTGATTTTAGGCAGAAAGTATTCATTTCAGTCTTTCCCCATTAAGTATGTTAGCCATAGGTTTTTTTGTAGATGATTTTTATCAGGTTGAGAACATTCCACTGTATTGCTATTTCTGTTTTTTGTTTTTTGTTTTTGTTTTTGTTTTTTTTGAGACAGATACAGACAGACGGAGTGTGAGCAAGGGAAGCGGCAGATAGAGAGGGAGACACAGAATCAGAAGCAGGCTCCAGGCTCTGAGCTGTCAGCACACAGCCCAATGTGGGACTTGAACCCACGAACCACGAGATCATGACCTGAGCCTAAGATGGATGCTCAACCAACTAAGCCACCCAGGTGCCCCTGTTTTTTTGTTTTTTGTTTTTTTTTTTTGAATTGAACAGATGATGAGTTCTGTCTTGTGCTTTTTCTGATATTAATTAATATCATGAGGTTTTTCTTCTTTAGATTGTTAATGTGGTAGATTACATTGATTGGTATAAAAATATCAAATCAGCTTTGTACCCTTGAAATAAGCCCAACTTGATCATGGTGTACAATTCTTTACAATGATTGCTGAATTATATCTGTTAATAGTTTGTTAAGATTTTGCCAAAAAGAAAAAAGGAATTTTGCATTTATATTCATGAAGGATATTGGACTGTACTTTTCTTTGTACTGACTTTGTCTAATTTTGGCATCAGGATAATATAGTTTCATAAGTGAATTGGGCTTCCTGTCTTATATTTAGGTCTTTCATCCCTTTTGAGTTTATTTTTGCATATGGTGTAAGAAAGTGGTCCAGGTTCATTTTTCTGCATGTCGCTGTCCAGTTTTCCCAGCAACATTTGCTGAAGAGACTGTCTATTCCACTGAATATTCTTTCCTGCTTTGTCAAAGATTAGTTGGCCATATGTTTGTGGGTCCATTTACAGGTTCTCTATTCTGTTCCATTTATCTGAGTATCTGTTCTTGTGCCAGTACTATACTGTCTTGATGATTATAGCTTTATAATACAGCTTGAAGTCCGCATAAAATGAATTGGGAAGTATTCCCTAGTCTTTGATTTTCTGGAAGAGATTGGGTAGAATTGATTTTAATTCTTCTTTAAAACTTTGATAGAATTCTTCAATGAAACCATCTAGTCCTGGAAAGTTCTTTCTTGAGAGTTTTTAAATTATGAATTTAATTTTCTTAATAGCTATAGGGCTATTCAAATGACCTATTCTACATTGAATGAATGTGGTAGTTTGTGTTTTTTGAGGAGTGAGCCATCTTGTTGAAGCTGAATTTACATATATAGTGTTATTTGTAGAATTCCCTTATTATGCTCTTGATGTCTGTATGGTCTGTAGTGATATCGCTGTTTCATTCCTGATATTGGTAATTTCTGTCTTTTCTCTCTTTTTTCTTTGTCTGCCTTCCTAGAGGTTTGTCAATTTTATGAATCTTTTCAAAGAACTGGCTCTTGGTTTCATTGAACTTCTCTATTTCCTGTTTTCAACTCATTTCTGCTCTTTATTATTTCCTTCCTTCTACTTGCTTCGGATTTATTTTGCTCTTCTTCTTTTATGTTCTTGACGTAGGAGTTTAGATTATTGATTTGAGACTTTTCTTCTTTTCTAGTATATGCATTTAGTGCTATAAATTTCCCTCTCAGCAGTGTGTTAGCACAAATTCTAACATGTTATACTTTTATTTTCATTCAGTTCTATTTTTACTTGTTTTTTAATTTACCTTGAGACTTCCTCTTTGACATAAGGACTATTTACAAGCCTGTTATTTAATTTGTAAATGTTTGGATACCTTCCTATTATCTTTCTGTTATTGATTTCTAAGTTTGATTGCATCGTGATCAGAGCACCTTCTATAGGATTTCAGTTATTTTACATTTGTTAAGATTTGTTTTATGACTGAGAATGTAGTCAATCATGGTATGTGTTCTTTGGGCACTGGAAATGAATGTGTGTTCTACTGTTAGGTGCAGTATTCTTTAGGCGTCAAGTAGATATTGTGGTTGGTGATGCTGCTGAGGTCTTCTGTGTCCTTGCTGATTTTCTGTCTACTTGTTCCTTCAATTGTTAAGAGGTATATTCAAATCTCCCAATTGCTGCGCCTGGGTGGCTCAGTTGGTTAAGCGTCCAACTTTAGCTCAGGTCGTGGTCTTGCAGTTCACAAGTTCAAGCCCTGCATCCGGCTCTGTGCTGACAGCTCAGAGCCTGGAGCCTGCTTCAGATTCTGTGTCTCCCTCTCTCTGCCCATCCCCTGCTCAAGCTCTGTCTCTCTGTCTCTCTCTCAAAAATAAACATTAAAAAATTTTTTTAAATAATAAAATAACATAAAATAAAATCTCCCAACTGTAATTATGGATTTCTTTATTTCTCCTTTCAGTTCTGTCAGTTTCGTTTTGCATATTTTGCAGCTCTATTGTTTTGTGCGTTTGGATTCAGGACTGCTTTGTCATCTTGATGGACTGACCCCCTCATCATTATATAGTTGGGGAAAAATATTTTTAAAAATCAGGTGGGGTGATTCCTTATTAGTGCCACCTGGAGGTGGAAACTAGGTTCCCCATATGGTTTATGAGGGGAGGGTGTGATCAGTTTTCTTTTTACATTTACTATCAGAATGACAAGAATTAAAAAGTGTGTTAACTGTTGGTTATCTTTTGGTGAGGTTATGGGGAAGCAGGCCCTTCATACGTTGCTTTCACTGTGATACACTGGCCCAACTTTCATGGGCAACAAGATTATAAACACACTTGCCTTTGGACCAAACAGTTCCACTTCTTAGAAATTTATCCCAAAGATGTAAGCACACGGTAAGAGCAAAAGATTAGAAACAGTCTAAATGACCTTTAGCAGACTTGTTAAATAAATAATGGACAGTTCCAAATGGTGGATTACTGAGATGCCGCTGCTTTTTCAAAGGGAGGTATGGGGGCATCTGGGTGGCTCAGTTGGTTAAGTGCCAGACCGTTGATCTCAGCTCGGGTCTTGATCTCAGGGTCTTGAGTTCAAGCCCCACACTGTGTTGTGAAGCATACTTAAAAAAAGGGCGGGGGAGGTGTTTATCTATTGATACAGAATGGTCAATCTTCAGGATAACACGTTAAGTGAAGACAAAAGAAGGCAACATGCAGAACAGTGTGCTAGTATGTCATTATTTGTTTAAATGAGAAAAAAAAAACCCACAAGTATTTGCCTACATATGTTAAAAAAAAAAAAATCAGGCTGAATATACAAACAACTAACAGCGCTGCCTGGAGGGTCCCCCACAGATGCCCATTCCACTCAAGGCCACAGTGGGCAAATAATTGCCAGACAGGCCTTCTCTCAGCCCAGGCGCCAGCCTAGGGCTCTGGGGAGGCTGCGGGGCACCCTAAATAATAGGCAGAGACAGGCCAGGCCCTGTGGCCAGCCACATTGCCTGCCCTTTGAACCTGCCCTTTGAGTGTTTGCTTTTGTAGACACTTAGATCTCCAGCTTGGAGGGCGGAGAGTGGTGGAGAGGGAAGGAGACGGCCTATTGGTTGAGGGGCCCTCTCAATTGCCCTCATTCCAGAGTCCAGCACTTAGACTCTGAATTAATTTGGAGGCTACGGGGTGGGGGGGGGGGGTTTGGGGTCCAGATCCTGAAGATGCCCATTGGTGGGGACGGGAGGAGACAGAATAATGCAGTTCTGGGAAGACCCCTCCCACTGCTCCACCCTATCTGGGTATCTCCCCACCTCCGTAACTCCTTTTAGGCCCTCTCAGATTTGTAAATGTCCCTTGGGTCTGCATTGACGTCACTGCTTGGCATTGAGTGCAGAGCTGGGGTATTTCTTGAAGAGCTGGGAATAGGGCTCCCCCAGCACCCCCCACCTCAATCATTCTCATGCTACAATGCTGTGTCAGGGGTGGTGAGGTGGCCTATGAGAGTCCCAGGAGCTGGCTGCACCCACCCATAAACAGGCTTCTCCCCTTGGAGGAGCCCTCAGACTCAAATTAAGGGTGTGTGCAACTATATATCATTATGTTGAAATCCTCTGGTTATGTGTCTGACTGTCCCACTATTTCCAGGAGGGTCAGGAATATATTTGTTTTTGCCCAGTGCTGTATTCCCAATGTCTAGCTCAGTGCCTGGCACACAGAAGGCACTCAATATTTATGGAATGAATTAATGCTCTCAGATGTGGTGTCTCTTGGCTTCAGCCCACAGACCTGGCTATCCTTGGGGTGGGGATCAGGAGCTCTGCAAATCCCAGTCTCTAATGTCCCTAGCTGAAGCTGGAGCCTTCCCCCTTGATGTTTTCTTGCATCAAAAAATGTTTTCTTGACTCTCGTGCACTAGAGTCTGGGCTTCCATGATGCTTTCATTCCAGCGTTTACTGAGAGCCTCATCCAGGGGTCCTAGTAATCCAGTGGTCTGGGATGCTGCCACTCCCTTTCATTTCTGAGTCTTTCATTCCTAGAGAGGGAGTCTTTCTGAGTCAAGCTGAGTCTTTCCCTCCTAGAGAGATAGACATTGTCTAAATAATTGCACAGAGGAATGCAAAATGGACAGTTTGCTCTGAGAACTTGTAACAGGGGTGCCTGGCCCAGTCTGGCCAAAGGTCAGGAAAGCTGTCCTAAAGTGAGATCTGAGGGAGGAGGAGTTCAGACAAAGTGGGGGCTGGGGGTGAGAAGGGGAAGGCAGCTCCTGCTAGCCAGCTGCAAAAGTCCCCTCCCAACCTGGCTACCCCTCTGCTGGCTCTGCTAGCTGGCATTCCTGACAGCATCTGCCCGAGGTCAGCCTCTATCTGGAGTAGCCAACCTTTACTCCATACTTCCAGGAGAGGGCACCCCGCTCCTAGGTTTGGCTTCTGCCTACTGCAGTCCTGCTATCTTCTATAGGGTTTATTGCTCCCTCTTGTAGAAGAAACTAAGGCTCAGAATTGTGATGGGTATGGTTCATTGCCTGTTGACTTGTTCTGAGGGCTTTTAGTCCATGGAAGCATCCACTCTGTTGATAGTGACATTCACCATAATGATACTAGTTGACATTTTTTAAGTGCTTCCTATGCTCCACTCTATGTTAGATGCTGCAATGATACCTATTTTACAGATGAAAACCACTGAGGCTTATAGTGGTCAATTGGCCCAAAGTTAGGAAGTACTGATGACATCTGACTCTTGGGCCCCTGCAGGTAAACGCTGTGCTCTTCTGTTTTCCCATCTTGTTCTTCCTTCTATCCAGCCACACACTGGAGAGTGCCAGATGCTGGATGCTAGGAAGACACAAAGAGGAACAGTTCAAAGACCCTTTCCCCTGGGGCTCCAACTTAGTGAACATGTGAGTGTCTACACATGAATGCAGTCATATAAACCCTCACACACATACTCATTCACACATATACGCTTTCGCCACCATCACACAGAGACACACACATATTCACACAATGTCACATGCTCACATATATTCAGATACACATGCAATTAGATGTTAGATAAGGATTGATCTGTGCTTTAACTGCCAGAGCCCTGGGACCCAAGGTTTAGCCAGTGATCTGTCAGCTGTTTGTAAAACCCTGTCCTTCCTCTTCCCTTTTCTTCATTCGGGAAACATTGCTGGCTACCCACTTCAGGGCAGGCTACTGGAGAACACAGATGACTCAGACCTGGCTCCTGCCCTCAAGGAACTTCCTAGCCCTGGGGGAGAAAGACTCACCAAGAACTGCCGCATAGACCATCAATGCCAGGGCACATCTGAGCAGAGTGGAGGGAAGGGATGATGCACAGCCTGGAGGCTGTGGAGGTTTCTCAGAGGAAGAGGCACCCACCTGGGTCTAGAAATAGCCAGGCAGGGAAAGCGGAGAGACCTGCCCTGATGTGGGGACATTTGCAAAGTCATGGCAGAGTAAAAGAGTGGGGGGCAAATAGCAGCTAATATCATGACCTCTTTCAAACCCTCTATGTAGATTATCCTGTTTAACCCCCTCAATGATCCTATGGGATAAAAATCATTATTAACTGCATTCTATAGATAAGGAAACTGAGGGTCAGGAAAACCCAGCTTACAAGCTGCAGAATCAGGATCTGAACCCAGCTACACCTCGTTCTCAGGTGGAGGCTCATGGTCCCACAGCTCTACTGCTTTGGCTGCAGTCATTTCTGCTTCTTACACATATACACCTTTCCTCTCTCTCCTTCTGGCACTAAGGGGGATGATGACAGGTTCAAAAACATAGTATCACCCTCTCAACTCATCTAAGGACACTGGTGCCTCCTTTACCTACTGTGCCATTCTGCCCAAGAACTTCCCAGTAGTGTGCCCTTGGAGACCACGCTGTTTCGTTTTGTTTTTGGCAGACAGCTTTGTAAAGTGTGTTGTATTGCCCCTAAATTCTTCACAGAGGACTGAACGTTCAGAAGGCCTTGACTCCTCCAGGGCAGCCACCAAATCTTGGGTTTCTCCACATCCCAGCCTCCAGCTTCAGGCCTGGTCCAGCTACCTGGTTAAGGTTTTTGGACTGGAATGGTAGTCCTTGGGGTATTTGCCTAGTAGATGATGTTTCTGATATTTTGAATTAGTTGCCCCCCAAAAAAGTATTAAGTATGAATTAGTTGCCAGTTAAAAAAATTTTTTTATTTTTATTTTTGAGAGGGGGTGGGTAGGGGCAGAGAGAGAGGGAGACGATTTAGGCCTTGAACCCACAAACTGCGAGATCATGACCTGAGCCTAAGGCGGACGCTCAACCAACTGAGACACCCAAGCACCCCAGTTGCCAATATTTTTTTTAATTGGAGGAGTTGAAATGAATATCCACATTTCTAGGTTCTCTTGAAAAAATGATCAGATCTGGCAACTGAGTGTATGTTGTTGTACAGCAATGGGTGGGCAAGCCAGATGTTAACTGCCCTCTTTAGATGGGGTATAAGTTCTCCAGGCCAACATACATTCCGTTCCTGCCCTCTTCAGTTGTTCTGCTAATCTGATCTCTGACTTACTTTTCTCAATGGTCCAGAATCATCCCAATGAGCATTGATTGACATGCTTATTTGCATAGTAACCACTGACTTGTTTGCCACTATGCTAGATGTCCCCACATTTCAGGACTTCCTGAATTCTTGTCTTGGTTATGATTTACCTATCTTCTAGTTGCCAACCAGGATCCTAAAATGTAAGCATTAATAATAACTCCTTAGGAGCACCTGGCTGGCTTAGTCTGTAGAGCATACAACCCTCTCTCTTTTTTTAATGTTTATTTATTTATTTTTGAGAGAGACAGAGCATGCACAAGCAGGGGAGGGAGAGACAGGGAAAGAGAATACCAAGCTCAAATACCTACACAGGGCTCCAACTCACAACCATGAGATCATGACCTGAGCCAAAATCAAGAGTCAGATGCTCAACCAATTGAGCCACCCAGGTGGCCCTAGAGCATGCAACTCTTGATCTCAAGGTTGTGAGTTTGACTCCCACATTGGATATAGAGATTACTTAATAAAATATTTATTTAAAAAATTTATAACCCCTGGGACATCTGGATAGCTC